>NW_024497186.1:1082283-1281909 GCF_017590055.1 Onychostruthus taczanowskii
CGGGGAAGCGGCGGGAGCCATCCCCGCCTCAGCCCGGCGCTCGGGGCCGCTCCCGAGCCGTGCGGGGCGGCCGCCTCATTGGCTGCCCTTTGTTTGATTTTGTGATGCGTTCGCTGTCAAAATGGGTTTTGACACGAGCAGGAACTAAGCGGCTGGAATTCCTGGTTGTGAAGGCGGGCACGCACAGGGGCGCGTGAAATTTGTCTCGAGGGGACGATTCTCAGCGGTGCGCTGGCCTCGGCTGGCGTGTGGGAATCCGCTGGTGGAGTTGGTGCTTTTCAGGATTGTCGGTGAAGAGCTGTGGAAAAACGGGCCCGCAGCTCCTGAGGCACAGAGTTTCCCCTGGGGCAGGGCTGGGAGCGGTGTGGTGGCTCTGCAGGGGACGGGGGCAGGAGGAACCCACTGGATTGTGTGTTGTGTGCTGGGTGAGGAGGTGCCTGTGGTGTTCGGAGGTGGAGATCACCTGTGCAGCCGTGAGAATCTAGGTCTTGGGGTGGAAGCAGGAGTGTTGCCGTGCTGATGGGGAACTGTGCCGTGTTCAGATGAGTTTACAGGGATGGGGAGTCAGCTGCAAACTGAGACTTGCAGGCGTGTGCCTCCTCCTTCAGCAGTGAGTTTGATGTTCGTGCCTAGGTAGCCCCCAAATTTAAACTGCAGTTTCGGTTTTCATGCATGCTGTGATTTAGCGTTGCTTGTGTGTCAGATATGTCCTGCTTTGTGTCATGAATACTGTATTGTCTTGAGATGAAATCGAGCTGATCTGATGGATCTGTTGACAAGGCATTAAGGTCCAGATGAAGAAGGAGGCTGACCCTTGTGAAAAAAAAAAAAAAAAAAAAAAAACCCCAACAAAAAACCCACTTTGCAGAAGTGGGGAGGCTGTGTGTGCCCAGCCCCTCGGAGGGCTCCAGTACCCACACTGTGCCTGGTGGTAGCTGTCAAGTAAACCCCAGGGCTTTCCTTCTCACCCTTCACCCTTCACAATTAATGTATTGCTGTTCTTTGTGTGAAAGGTAAAATCGAGGGCTTCACATTTCTGTTCTTTGGAGATGCTGTGGCAGTTTCTGTAAGGCTTCTTGGAGGTGTCCCTCACTCTCATGCTTCCCTAGAAGCAGTCCCACAGAAGCAGCTGTGTCAAAATAGGTTGTCGCTATAGGATAGATCTGGGTTAAGAAGATCCCACTGGATCTAAATATTTCACTTTAGAAAGAATTCAAATTGCTCAAGAATCCTTTCTGCTTTTCTAAAATATACAGATTCTGCATCAAATTAAAAAAACCACAACATATAGAAGGTGGTTATTAATGGATAAGCAACACTTCTGGGTGTAGACAATTTTTGCAGGATGCTTTTCACTGGGCACAGCACGTTGCCCACCTTCAGCTGGCACAGGTAACCTGTGTTCTCTCTCCCTGCTTGCAGGGATTTCTTCTGTGTTGCTCCTGTTCTATGCAGTTCTTATATTCACAAGTATTAATGACTGGCTTGGTGAGAGGGCTTTCCCAAAATCTCCAAAATTTTGAGTGGGCAGAGGGAGTTTCCACCTTGTAGAAACTGTTACATTTTTCTTGTCACTACATCTGGTGACAGTTACTTTGTTGAAGCCTAAAACAGAAAATTGAGGTGAAGGATAACAGTGCTAATCAATGATGAACCTGTTAATAAGAAATTCAAGGTGTTGGACGTTGCCATCTGGTACAAGGTAGTAATTTGTCTTTTTACTGGGTGGGGAGGATATTTTGTACAAAAATTACTTGTGATTAAGCATGGGGTACTGTTGACTGAGCAATATATTTATTGGGGGATCATTAGGAAGTTACTGTAAACTCTGCTGCTTTCACATGTTGGCAGAAGAAGTGGTGAATTCAGATTATCCCCTGTCATATTATGTATATAAAAAAGGATTTTGTGCCCTGAGAGTTGTAGATCTTGCCCACCAGAGCTTTGTAACCTCCTGGTGTAGTGCTGTGCCTCAGGGAAAGCAAAAGGCAACTTTAAAAAAACCCAAAACCAAACCAAAAACCCACCACCAATAAGCAAAACCAACCCCCAAACCAAAAAAGGGCAGTGATGGAGTGACAGGAAGAATCTGTGTTTGAACTCTTAAGTCCTGAAGCAAGCAAAGTTCTGGTGTTGAGGGTTTTTTTTATATTTTCATTGTTGAAATGCTTTGAAGCAGCACCTTTTTTTTTTTTTCCTCTCCGTTTTGGTCACTGTGGTAAAAGACAAGGAAGTATTTCTCACCACACTGACAGAAACCACAAAAGATCTCAGTTTCCAGTTTTTGCCCCACTTAGGGTGCACCTTTGTATTCAAGATGGAGATAGTTTGCTGCATATTGATAATGTCTACAGTGTTAATTTCTGGCTCTGCTGACGTGATTTCTGTCAGTTCTTGCTGTTCATTTCAAGCATTTTGCTTCTGGTTAGGTGCTTGTTGCTTTTTATCTGAGCATTTTTATTTGTTTGCCTTTTAGCCTACCAAGATAAAATGAGTAACTGGGTATCTACATAGGAGTATTAATTGTGTATTGGCATGAATGAGATCCTGTCTGAATCCATCTCTCCCCTGGTGTGAGGAGGATCTGGTGGTGCCTGTGGGGAGAGCCAGGGCTCTGCCAGCATTTTAACTCCAGGTCAAAAGGATTTCTATCACTGACATGATAATATTTTGAGTTTTTGGTCTCGGTATTCAGGTGAGCTGGGCCACTGTGTTAGAGAGGTGTGGGTTTTTTATCAATGTCCTGCATAATGGTAGCAAATTTTAGCAGATGGAACAAAAGCACTCCACAGCAACGTAGTGGTGTCCATTTAGGCTGCTGAAATGCGGAGGTGAGCCCATCCCAAGTGGGACCTGGCCCGGGTGTCCCCTCCACAAAGGGCTCTGCGCCCGGGGCGATGTCACCGGGACGTCCCACTTGGATTGTGAATTTAGCAGTTCTCTGTCACTGCTTGGACGCCGTCTGACGGCGTTTCTCTCTCCTGCTCACCCTGTTAGAAAGTTCCCACTGTCCTTTGGTATCATTCACAAGCCGAGTGACACTGGTGTCCCACTTGAATTGTGAATTTAGCAGTTCTCTGTCGCTGCTTGGACGCCGTCTTGACGGCGTTTCTCTCTCCTGCTCACCCTGTTAGAAAGTTCCCACTGTCCTTTGGTATCATTCACATGCCGAGTGACACTCCTGTGGGGCCATAAATGTAGGAGTGGAAGGACCTGCCCGGGTGACGGTGCAGGAAGCGCTGCCCTGTGCCGTGTCCTGCCCTCCCATCTGCTCCCAGCCCGGCAGTAAAACCTGAAAAAGAAGGAAGAGAAGGAAGCAGTGGCCTTGCTGAGCAGGCTGCAGCCCGTGGGGACCCAGGCACGGCACCGACAGCTGGAGCAGTGGCCTACTCTGCTCTCCCTGCCAGACGCCATTTTTAACTCCCTCGCATCCAGAGCAGGATCGCAGCAATCCTGCCACAGGCAGGGTGTGGGCTCAGCCCCGAGGAGCAAACCTTTTGTGCTGCCTGGTTTGTTCATGGCAGATAGAGTTTCTTGAGCTCAGTTCTCCTCTAGAGTTGATTTATTTTTTTCCTGTTGCGTTTGGTTCTTCCCTACGAAAAGACGCGGCGCGTGTAAGGCAAAGAACGTTTTGTGCCAAATTAGAGCAAAACAAAATTTGCTGTTTGCTGGGCTTCTCCTGGCCATTCACTGCTGAATCTGTGAGAGTGTGTCCAGGCCCTTCCTGGCTGGTTGTAGCATCTTGCAGGAGTATCTGGGAATAGGTCAGGTGTGACGGGCAAGGGCCTCTTGACGCAGGACGTGTGGGAGTGGCTGTAACGTGAGATTTGGAATAAGTACCAGAGCTACTTTTGAAGGCTGCTGTAAAGGACAAGGTGTCTTCCTTTCATGCTGCTGGGTCCCTAACCATCCAGGCTGCCTTTTTACCAGTCTGGGAAGTGACAGAAAGAGGGTTGGGAGTGATGTGTGCTTGGGTGTAGCGATAGGAGCTTTCATCTCTCGTGGATTTTGCTGCTGGTGGCTCCTAACTCACTCTCTTGCATCCTGCAGGCACTGGGGAGAGTGGGAAAAGCACGTTCATTAAGCAAATGCGTATAATTCATGGCTCAGGCTACTCTGAAGAGGACAAAAAAGGCTTCACCAAGCTGGTGTACCAAAACATCTTCACTGCCATGCAGTCTATGATAAGAGCCATGGAAACCCTGAAGATTCTGTACAAATATGAACAGAACAAGGTAAGTTTGTCAGTTTTTGCACGTGTCTTTAGTCAGTGAGGATTTTGAGTTCTAGTTTCTTTGTGTCTTTCTGCACTGCAACCTCAACCTCCCTGAACTCTTTTCTATAAACTCTTTATGACATTTTCTTGATACCCAACTCCTTTTACTTTGTTGTGTTGGGGGATTGAACAGCTTTGCATGGTCGGTGCACTGGTGTGCCTAGTGAGTGGTGGGAGCAAGGGATTGGGATATGAAGGGATAGGAGGGGTATGATTTTTACTCATGTCAGGGATTCAGGGTTGTTAAATGTGTTGGCATTTTCTTTGCATTTGTTGCTGTTCTTATTGGAACTTGAAGCTGGCAAAATATATGCTGGACCCAAAAGACACAGACCTGTGCTGGTAGTTACCCCTGGTTCTGTTTTTCTGATAGCTACTGAACAAGGGTACAAACATTTCTTGGAGAATTTCAGTCTCAACCACAGAAACATACTGATTTTGGGACCAGGAATTAATTTTAGACAGATCTGATCTAAATTATTTTATCTTTTTGAGGGGGAGGACAGTGAGAGTGAGGGCATGCCAGGAAAAGAGATTTTTTTTTTTAGCATATTTTGCTTTTTTTAATCCTTAGCATCCTTAATATTTTGAAGTTGTGTTTTATCTGACCTGTCACATGGTGTCTTGGAGCTGATTTTGAATAATTGTTTGTAGGGATTAGATGGTGCCTCTTTCCTGTCTGTGGTGGGAATAGGCAGAGTGTGAGAAAGCTTTGCCTGTATTTTATGTGAGGCATGGTGGAGGGGTTCTGATAAATAAAATCTGCCAACTTTTGCTTGCTATAACTTGTGCAGAACTTCCCTTTGGTTTTTATTTATTGGGGTGATTGGCAAAAGCCCCTGGGTGTGGATAATCACCTCACAGACACCACAGGCTGTGCTAGTTACTGTAGTCCTTCCTTTGCTTAGCCATTATAGGGTGGGTGTTTTTATGCCCCCCAGTTTTGGGGTTTTGTTTTTACTTTTTCTCTCTTTTCTTCTTCTTTTCAATCTCCAGGCCAATGCAGTGCTGATCCGAGAAGTGGATGTAGAAAAGGTCATGACATTTGAGCAGCCATATGTAAGTGCAATTAAAACATTGTGGAATGACCCTGGAATACAAGAGTGTTATGACAGGAGAAGAGAATATCAACTTTCTGACTCAGCTAAGTAGTAAGTATACAATCACTGGCATGCTTGTGGTGGGAGTGATGCTCTAACAAATTATACCCGTCCACATTTTATTTATTGAAGTCCAGAGTTTGTTTCCTTACCATTTGCTGCTTTTCCTGAGAGCCTGAGGTGTTCTGGTGGGTGTAAAGGTGTTCATGTATCTCCTTCAGGATGTACCTGAGGCCAGAATCTCCACATTATTCCATCAGTATTGATCCTGGCTCTTGGGCAGCAGGAGTGCTGCTCCTTCTCATCAAGTTTGCCATGTGTAACTCAGATTTTATTAATTACAAATCCATTAAGTTTGGCAATGTACAGAGGATGTTTCTACATTTATAAGCAGAAAACCTCAGATGAGACTTGATCCTGAAACATAAAGCATCTGCTGTGGTTAAACTTCCTCTGCAGTAAAGATTGTCTTCCCCACTCCTATACAGAGTGGATAAAGTTGTTTTTAGTGTATCTGTTTATCCTCCAACGGGCTGGCTGGTGAATTACTGTTCCCCAAAAATATTCTCTGTTACTTTTCCACACCATATTTAAAATCACTCAGACAACTTCTGCCTTTCTCATTAGGCTACAGAAAGACTTCACGTAGCAATTTGTACATCTGTGTCTTTATGTGCTGCAAGCTAGAGAGTGGATAAAGTTGTTTTTAGTGTGTCTGTTTGTCCTCCAAGGGGGCTGGCTGGTGAATTACTGTTCCCCAAAAATATTCTCTGTTACTTTTCCACACCATATTTAAAATCACTCAGACAACTTCTGCCTTTCTCATTAGGCTACAGAAAGACTTCACGTAGCAATTTGTACATCTGTGTCTTTATGTGCTGCAAGCTAAGGTAGTTTTTTCTTTTCCCTTTGTTATTTGTTTTCCACTGTCCTGCTTGCAGCTATCTCAGCGATGTGGATCGTATTGCTACCCCAGGATATCTACCAACTCAGCAAGATGTGCTACGGGTTAGAGTCCCTACAACCGGGATCATAGAGTACCCCTTTGACCTAGAGAATATTATCTTCAGGTACTGGAGGTGTCTTCATGTTACAGCTGAGCTGGGGCAGCAGGGAGATGGTTTCAGCAAGGATAAGTTGTGGCTTGCTTCAATGTGTCCACATGGTTTGAGTGGATGTGGGATGGATGTTCTAATTGGGGTGGTCTCATGTTTTGGCTGTCAGAAAACTCAAAATTCAGAACTCAACCTGCTTTTGAATCAGTGACACTTCACACCCAGAGAACCATCTTGGTGTCCTTCCTGGGAAGGATTGCACTCCTGAAATTGTGGTTTGTGAGGCAGCTGAGGGATGTGTTGAGAGCTGAAGCCACCAAGGACTGACAGTTTTTGTGCACAAATGCTTCCCTGTAACCAGCACCTGCTTGAGAGCTGGTTTTCTGTGCCTCCCTTGTGCTCTCAGGGTGGCACCAAAACCTGCTGCCTGTGCTGCTGCAGCAAGAGAGGGTCTTTGCAGGCTGAAGCCAGCAACTGAGCCTGGCATGACCTCAGCACTAGGCTGAGCTCAGCAATATTCCTGTGTTTCTCTCTGGTGCTTGGCTGCTCTCTGCCCTCCCCCACCACAGTGTGGCATTTCCAGAGAGGAAAAAAGGAACCTGCATCCCCTCTCTTAAACCATTTGGTTACAGAAATGCAGAATTCTCCTCTCCCTGTTCTGGTTTGCTGACCTAGGGAGGAGGTGTAGGATTTTATCAAAGGTGAACCACGTGTGGCACTTCAGGTGAGTGCCAGAATAACTTTAGTGTACTGTACAGGTGGGACTTGAAACTGAGAGGCTGAAGTGCTTGACTGTTAAACAGCACATTCCAGCAAAAGTGTAACAACTAAAGAAAGATTTGGGTGGGGGAGAAGCTGGAGAAGCTTTGAGGCAAGCAGGTGCTTTAATTAAAAATAAAAATAGTTTGCTCATGTGACAGAGCACAGTTTTGAAGGACTTGTCTTTTCAGACTCAGGGCTGCTGCTGAGCAAACCAGAGCAGAATGCAACAAAAATGGTCAAGGGTGAACTTGGCATCGCTCACCTGTGGCCATTCTTTCAGTTTGCTGTATTTCTGGACCATATTTTGTAAACCTGGTGGTTTTGTTAACAGGCAGAGCTGTCACATCCCTGTGCCAGGGTAACAGGAATGGTAAAGAGCCAAATTAATTCTCCTTGTTTGCTGGTCCTTTGCATTCAGAGAACTGCATTCTGTGATACTCTATGTACTTCTCTTCCTTAGAATGGTGGATGTTGGAGGTCAGAGATCAGAACGAAGGAAGTGGATCCATTGCTTTGAAAATGTGACTTCCATCATGTTTTTAGTAGCACTTAGTGAATATGACCAAGTTCTGGTGGAATCTGATAATGAGGTGAGCCAAAGAATGGGAACTCTGCAGGAGGGAGGAAGGAGAGGAGAAAGAAAGGGAAAGAGGGAGGAATGTCTTTGTAGTTCCTTGAAGGCTGGTACCCAGGTGCTCGGTGCCAAGTTGGATTAGCTGCTGTTATTGGTTTTGGCCTTCAGTTCTTGTTGCAAAGGGAACACGAGCCTCCACGGGTCATGATGTCCCTGAGGATGGAAAAGGCAGAGGGCATTCAAATCATCTGGACTTCTCAAGTGAAAAATGAAATTATCTGAGGAGTCCCTTTTGCCATGCACTGCTCCCAAATCACCCCTTCCCTTCCTGGGTTACTTCAGGCTTTGCTGTCTTGTGAGGTGGTGACTGCGCTCTTTGAAGGTGCAAATCTGAATTTTGGCACTTGCTAATAGATCAAAAACATGCTGTTAGATAACAATAGTTGCTCTTTTTCTAGTAGTCAAAATGTGCTCACAAAGTATCATTGGATGGTCCTCTCACATGACTGTTAAAGCATAAAATGACTTTTAAGTCTTTTGATGTGAAAGGTTTGGCAAATAAATGAAGCTTGAGTCCCTCAGATTTTGCATTTCCTTTCCATTTACTGATCCAGCTTGAACCAGAATCTACCTGGGGCCCAAGTATTTTGTGTATAATGTTTGAGATGCTGAATTACTACAGATCTGAGTGCATGTGCAGGCAGCAGAAAGGCATTTTAGTGCTCCTGTGTGAAAACAGGCCTTTCTTTTTCTGCTTTCAGAACCGGATGGAAGAGAGTAAAGCTCTCTTTCGAACCATTATAACTTATCCATGGTTCCAAAACTCTTCTGTTATCCTCTTTCTCAACAAGAAAGATTTGTTGGAAGACAAGATCCTGTATTCCCACCTTGTTGACTATTTCCCAGAGTTTGATGGTGAGTGGATTTTAAGAGGGAACACTTGGTGGGGTGGGGGTGATTGGGTTAAAACTTATTTGTTTTTTAAAGAACACTCAGATCTAGAAGTGGAGACATTAATTGGAAAAAGAATGCCTACAGCAATAAGAAAACATCACAAAAATACCTTTATCATGCATAGACAAGTGGAATCTGATGGGATGATCAAATAATGAGCCTCTCCTAGATGACGAATTACCCCCTCCAATATGCACAATTAACTTGTACCTATAACCAGTTTCATACTGGTTTTCTGGACCTTTTAACCCTCTAGTCAAGAGGTGACTTTGAGTCTTTGTTTTGAGAAACCAACTGGTCAAATACCCAAGTTGTTTAAATGATGGTGCTAAAATAATCTTCCTGCAGCTTGAAATTCTTATTAGCATGCCATCTGCTGTTGTGGGAAAATAATATCTATGTGAAACAGAGAATTTCCCTTCTGAAACAAAACTCCTTAGCCAGAATATTATTTCAGGCTCTTCAGTTGAGTGCAGTTAAAGCTGGCTGGTAACACACCTGTACAGGGCTGAAAATAAAATCAAAGTGGTGGAGGATAAATCAGGCAATACTCTTCTTGTCATGCTCTCATGTATTAATTCAGTAATTATTTGCTTAAAAATATGAGGTAAAGGAAGAATTACTGTCTTGCAAGCAGCTTTCATCTTTTAGAGGACCAGTGAATTTGCTCTTGGTGTGTCCTCCCACATCTGCAGTTCCTGCTTGGAGCTCTGGTGGGAACACCAAGTTTTTCCAGCAGGCTGGGAGTGGCTGAAGAACTCCTTCCCAAACGGGGAATGGAGTTTGTTGGGTTCCAAACTTCAAATGGAGCTTTAACAGCTGGAGACAGATCCCAGCTTCCAGGGGTGTCCTGTACTTCCATTTTTTCCTGCAAGCAGCTCCTTCAAGGATGCTGCATGTCCTGTAAGTGGGACGTTGCCCATCAGATTTCCTCTCAAGAGATGGTATTTGCCATGCAACAACAGCAGTCCTGTGAAAGAAATTGCAGTAGGTGACTATTTTCTGGGGACCAGCAATGTGAATTAAAAACTGGCCCAAATTCCCACTTTTAGCTCCTGTGAGGTGACCAGCTGCATCAGAGTGACTGTACTTTTGACTGACAATAACCCTTGTTTCCAGAATTCACACTTGTGTCTTTCATGCTGTGAGATCCACCTGTATATTAGGAAGAAATGTACACCCCATTTCCATGGGAGAGCATTTAGTGGTGTCTGTGCAGCATCTGCCACTGTTTCCCAGTGGATGCTCCCACCCTGGCTTGTTCCAAGGTCTGAATTCCAAAGCAGGGTCTGAAGTGACCCATCAAAACTGCAAAGTGCCCAGTGCCCTTGTGGGATTTGGTTAGACAGCTGAAAAGCATAAGACACTTCATCTCTTGGAGCTTTGATCCCATAAATGATCTTAATTTCTTCTTTAAAGCTCTGTAACCCATAGGAACAAAGTACTGCTGGGTCTGGGGGATGCATGGGAGTGAATCCATTCACTGGTGTCTCTGTTTGCTGCAGGCCCACAGAGGGATGCACAGGCAGCCCGTGAGTTCATCCTCAAGATGTTTGTGGATTTAAATCCCGACAGTGATAAAATCATCTATTCCCATTTCACATGTGCCACAGACACAGAAAACATCCGTTTCGTCTTTGCAGCTGTCAAGGACACCATCCTACAGCTCAACCTGAAGGAGTACAACCTGGTTTGACCTGCTCTGCTCTTGCCCCTTGAGAGGCTTCTTTGTGAAGAAAAGACAAAAAAATGAAATTTTAAATATGACAGGAAAAAAAAAAAAAGTTTTAATTTTTGATGATGTAATGATTGCAAATTGTCTGATCTGTGGAGTGGCAAGTGCTCGGTGTTACCCTGGAGTCTCATGTCTCTGTCCACAGAGTAGTTGATTTCATATTTTTAACAAATTGCTTTTATGTCACAGTTAACGGGGATATGCCTCATTTCTTCAGCACCTTGCTTACTTCTTAATTTTTGCCAAGCAGCTAAGGCAGCCTCATCTTGATCTTTCCTTTGTTGCTAAGCCACTTTTTTTTTTTTTTCCCCCCTTTCATCCCCATGGTATATGTAGAGAAAAACAAAAATCCCCAACACTTTCCAGCTGAGATTGTGAATTCACTGGACTGTGGGAGTGCAGAATGCTACTGGTCCCTTTGCCTTGTGCTATAGGGTGCCTCTGGTGTAATTTGCTAATCCTGCTTCCTTGCCCTCCTTCTTTCCCTTCCCCAGGACACGCTCCATGGTTCACTGTGATGAAATGTTGGGGAGGAGCGATTGCTCTCCAACTATTGTGCAAAAAAAAAAAGAAAAAGGCAAAACAAACAAAAAAAAGCCATCACTTTTCCATTCTTTATATGTTCTGAGTAATTTTTTGTTATCAATTATAAAAGGTATGGAGACTGTGATTTTTTTTTAAATTATTGATGTTCTATACATAGTTTGCTATGTGTTGCTGTATTTTGTTCATGGACTACAAATGATGGAAGCTCTTGGAGCAATAGCTGCTGAGCCTGGGGAAGTGCCTGACTGTAATTGTTCTTTTTTTTAATTTCATTTTTATTTCTTTTTTTATTTCTTTTTTTATTTTCTTTCCCCACGCACACAAACACATCCCACCCACACCACAAGCACGTGGCCATGTGTGCACAAGGCTCAGTCTGCAGAGAGGAACTGTTTTGTTGGGTAGAGTTTTTGACATCAATGAGCAACTTCTCTATGCAGCAGTTACCAAAAGCACACTGAGTGGTTGTGGCATTCCAACATCAGACTTTGCCTGGATTGAAAACCTTAGTCTCGTGCCATCCTCTAGGTCTTTTCTTGCTGCCTAATAGCAATCAAGCCTTGTTTTATTGCATTTCGTGCCAGTGTGTGAATGACTTTGTAAGAATTCCTCAGCCTTGTCCAGCTTGCAGAGTTTCAGAGAGGACCAGAGCTGGAGGGTGGCAGGCTCTGCTGGGATTCTTACTTGGGGGGACTGAGGATAGCTCTTGGAGGGAGCAGCAGTTCTGTCCCTCCTGCTGATGCATTCCCCTCTGTGTCCCTCTTTGGAGGAGTATGGGATCCTCTTTGGAAGACTTGCACACATCCTTGCTGCAGGGTGCCTGTGATCATGGTGTTAGCAGTGGTTAATTGGTAGCAGTGGTTAATTGTTAGTGGCTGCTGCAGAATCCAGAGAGCCCTGCCCTGGCTGCACCTGGTGCAGCAGGAGAGGAGCAGACAGGCAGCAGCACTAGCTGGAAGGCAGAGTGGATGTAGTTGTGGATTCTGAATGCCACCTGAACCTCCACTGAGCAGGAGGAGATGAAGCCTTTGCACATTGAGAGCTTTATTTTGCAGGAGCTGAGGCAAGTCAAGGTGCTGAAGGGCTCCTGCCAGCCTGGGAGAAAGAAGTGCATTGGCAAGGCAGGGAGAGAGAGAGTGGGAAGCAGGAGGTGAGACCCACGTCGGGACGTGTGTCAGTCAGCCATCACTGATGCTTCTGTTTCAATTCCAACAAGTAGCATTGGGTCCAAATTCTCTGGATCAACCAGATTGCCCCCTTGAAGGCTGCCAGTAGAAAAAAGACTAAACGAGCTGTACTGTTGGAGGGGGCTGTTGATATTTTGTCTCTTTTGTAGACAGAGCACTACATCAGTGTTTTGCACAACGTTGTAAGAGTAAATCTAACTGTCTGAGATGCTTAAGATGCTTTGATCTAGAACACTAAACTGTGGAGGGACATAATTTTGAATAATTCTGTTGCTAGGTCCCTCATTTTCCAGATTAGCCGAGCGAAGCCTCTGTGTGCTCAGAGCAAGCTCTGCTCCAGGTGATTACAGAGCTCCAGGTGGAACAGTAGCCATGGGACCAACAGTTGAAGAGCCAGTCTGAGTGGTGATGCTGAGGGAAACATAGCATCTCTTTAGACTAGCCATGCTCTGGACTGCATTTAACCCTTGGGAGGAATGAGGAGGGATTCCCATGTGTCAGACAGCTTTGCATCAATTTTACTGCTTTTTTTTTTTTTTCATCTTTATGCCAAAATGATCCAGTTTGTAGAAATTGTCTTATAAAGAGGAATTTATAATCATCTTCATGTATTCTAAGTGCTGTTCCTCTGAAGCAGACAGCAGCACCAACCTCTTCTGCTTCTGTGATCCTTTTGTAAATGGTTCACACTACAGCTGTTGCCAGCAATGAGCCTGGCACTGAGATACACAGGTTCTTGGAAAATAACTTCCCAGAAGTTTCTCTTTTCCAAGGTGAATGATGGTGGTACTTCCACTTGAATCAGAAACTTTTTTTGTCTTGTTTTGTACCTTCCCCTTTCTTTAAGAGCTGCTGCCCTGGCACAGGAGGAGGGATCTTGGCATCTGTCTCTTGCAGAGTGACTCTGCATCGTGGCAGGCAACTGTGGGAGGCTGTGGGCACAAGGATTTAGGGAATGTGCTGTACCTTGTGGGGCACCTGCTTGGGGTGGCTGTTGGCTGAGAAGTGGCTCGGGGCAGGGAGGGGAGGGAAGGGCTGGGCGTTGCTCAGTGGCTCTTGTTGAGTCCTGAAACCTCCTCCTGGACTGGGGTAGGAACGGGTCAGACCTGTACACGTCACCTGGAGTTGTCTGTGACTGTATCATGTGTGAGAAGATAGCAGTGTTAGCACGTGCTTTCCTTAGTAAGCAGCTGCTTGTGTGCCTCCAGCTTGGCCAGTGAAGTGTTCCTGCAGAACTGGCTCCTGTCTCTGTTGGCTGGCAAATGCCTGCCCTAGCAAAAGTGCCAAACCTTAAAACCAAATTTGCCTGTATCAACCTTTCTGAAAGTGAGGCCTGTCAGAATTGTCTGCAGGTTGAGAGTGACTTTCAGAAGAACGGTAAAATTGGGTTGTTGGAAGGAATCCAGAGTCTGAGGAGTTGGGTCTCCTTGCTAACCTCTGCTCCTTGTGCACTTTTAATCATTGTTCTGTTGAAAAAAACCAACATACTTGGAACTAGTTTGAAACTTGAAGTCAGTGAGCAGAGGACCATCCCTTTTCCTTGCACCATTCCATGTGGATTGGCTACCTGGTGAGCAAAAGCCCCTTCCAGCTGCAGCGTGTCAGCTCCTGCCCTTCCTGCCTCCCCTTCTCCTCGAGTTGGATTCTTTGGTCTCTTGTTGTTGCTTCCTAGCAATGTTGGCCTTGCGTTCAACTATGGTTTTTCTTCATGTGTTTTATTGGTTAAAAAAAAAAAAAAAAAAAAAAAAAAAAAAAAAAAAGACAAAAAATAATTTAAAAAAACAACAACAACAAAAAAAAAAAAGACAAAAAAAACCAAACCTTCCGGAGTGTGCTGACCATTGTATTGTCCTGTACAGAGCCCAGGTCGTTAGAGTCCAGCAGAGATAAAGTGTGTTATGCAGCACCCAGTTTTTTAAGAGTATGGTTTGTGCCAATGCCCCTTCTTTAGTAGTGCCAGAGACTCTTTACAAGTGCCAATGTGGTGGAAATTATTTGGTTATACTTGTATATTATAGGATCCTGATTTAAGACAATTTAAACATTATCCTATTTAAAAAGAATACTATATAAAATGCTGTTTTTAAACCTTGTCATTTGCAATGCATGTATTGTTGTGCGTGTTGGGGGGCGGGGAGGGAAGAGGGTGGGGTAAAGGAGTTTCTGAATAAGATGCCCAGTGTCAGGATCTATTCAGACTCCAAACTGTCTCATTCCAGTCCAGGAGTGTGATTGTTTCTTGGAATGATCCCACTCTGACTGCTGGGCAACACGCTTATTACAGAAATATCTGATGGAAATTGATTTTCATATCTTTCTCCTGAAATAAACTCTCTGTTTGAAATTGGAATAAATTTTGTTCCTAAAAGCCGTGGTGGTTGTGTGTGTGTTTCTTCTCTCCTCCTCCCTGGTACCCTGTGGGAGCTGCAGCCCTGCCTCCTCTCAGAAAATCAGGATTCTCAGGCATAGAAACAAAGCATGTTTTGGTAAATAAAAGGCATAATAGGCCATAATTATATATAATGCACTGTGCCATTAACTCTGAAATGTGAGCAGTGTCTGGCTGGGGGTTTAAGGTGCAGGGATGCAGTGGTGGCATCTTGATTTGAAGTTTTCCAGGATTTTGGAGCAGGATTGCTGAGGGAAGTTGTTGGTGTCTGCTGCTGCCTCTTGCTGTGGTGTCAGCCCGTTGCAGGCACAATTCCAAGCAGGATATCTGTTGCCAATAGCAGGAATGTTGGTGGGACCAGAACTGTTTCCAGTCTTGTCTGTTAGAAACAGAAATATGAAACATGGCTTAAAATCACCCCTGAAGGAGTCCAGGGCTGCATGACTGTGAAAACTTCCACAAAGAGATTTCCTGAGATGGAGTTTATAGAGCTTAATTCCTTTTCTCTGGGCTCATTCTCCAGGAATGTTGCATTAAATCAGCTGGGAGTGGGTAGAGATGGCCAATTTCCTCTATGTAAAGGTTTCCTGTGTTTTCAGGAAGCTGCAGCTGAGGATGTTCTGCTCCCTTCAAGGTCACTTAGCACAGGTGAAGCTGCAGCTCCTGGGCAGCCTGAGACATTTTGTTGGCTCCCACCAGGAAGGGAGCAGTGGTGTGGTGGCCAGAGCACTGGCAAGGACTTGAACTGTCACTTTTCTAGCTTTGGGTGAGTTTTTGTTGCTTTTCTCAGAGGCTCTGTCCCCTCACCAGCTGGGGAGCAGTCAGTGTTCGTGTCCTCGGTCACATGTTGTGCTGCTCTCTGCAAAGAGCCAAATAAGCTCTGTTTAAACAAAGCAAAGCAACAAGCTGAGGCTCTTCAAGGAAAAAAAAAATGAAGCTTTTAACACCCAGTATTTCCAGCTGGGTGAAAATACTGGGTGTTAAAGGCCTTTTGCAGCCTGCAGGAGTGCCAGGGGCTGTCCCTGGAGCAGCCCAGGGAAGGAGGCAGCTGGAGGGAGCAGCCCATCAACAGCAGGCTCACACTTGCTGCTTTCCCAAGGAGCACTCCAGCCCTGGTGCCTTGGGAAGGCTGAGCTAGAACAGAGACCAGACAGAGCTAAAGAATAAAGTAGGGATTTATCAAGAGGCCTCAATGGATCCACCTTGGGCAGCATGGCACAAAACGGACACAAAATGGACAACAGATCACGGGGTCTCTCACTTTTAGAAGTTCTGCTCCATTTGCACATGGGAGTTCATTGTCCAATTCCAGCCCCAGCCCATGCAGTCCCATCCTGCTTGTTTTTCTCTCTTCATTCCACGCTGTTTGTGCTCTTGGGCCTGAGATATGGATCCTCTGTCCTTGGTCCCCAGCTAGAGCAGGAATTGTTTTGTCTCCCTGCTCTGTGCACAGAGCTCACCATGCCCTGATATGAACCCAGACCCACACACTAAAGCAGCACAGAATCTGAAAAATAGAAAAGCTAAACCTGAGGCATCAGCCCGGGCTGGAAAAAGCTTTCCCAGCAGCACAGAGAGCTCCTGCTCACCTCCAGCTCTGCAGCTGAGGCCAGAAGCTCTCAGCTCCTCCTGTGCCCATCCTGCCAGGAGAGGTCCTGGGAACATGGGAGGCTGTGTCATGAGGTACCTCCACTGCCTGGATAATTCCTTTGGCCTCCAGCCTGCTCCAGAGGGAGGGACTCAGCAAAAAGGGCTGCCAGGGCTGGGCTGTGGGCCAGGGGAGTGTCCTGATAAGGTGAGCTGGCCCAGGGCTGCTGCAAATCACTTTAAACCTGGCCACTGGATGTCCCTGCCCTACCAAAGCAGGTCCTTGGCGTTGTGCTCATGGGTAAAGCAGGCATGAAGGAAATAAATTTTCATATTTTTCATATTAAAAACAATCCCATGTGAAAGGAAAGGGCAAAGAGGAGAGAGTTTGGGATTTGCTTGGTCCTTGGACAACCATCATCCTCCCAGCAGGAGGAAACTCTTTCCTTCGAGCATTCCCTTTGCCCTCTGGGGAAGAGAGGGAAATACCTGTCCACCACAAAAGTAAAATGCCATGTGGAATTTATAAAGCAGGAAAATAATCCCTCCCTCCTCTATCCCAGGTTTCTTTGTGTGTTATCCTGACCCCACACAGGCTCTGAAGCTGATGTGCAGCTCAGGAGCAGCTTGGCCTGTGGAATGGCAGCTGCTGTTGGAACAACATTTCTGTCAGGAGCTTCTTGAGCGCTGGGCTCATCCAGGGCTTGTCCTACCCCAGGCTGTTTCCTGTGTGCTCTCCAGTGATACCAGTTCGGTATAATTGTCCTCCTGCTGCTTTATCTCCTGCCATGCAGCCTGACCAGGAAGTTAAGCCTCCACAAGCAATTTTTGTAGCATCTCCACCACTGTGGGTGGAGAACTCATGGCTTTTGAAGAGTTTTTGTGGCCAGATGTGACAGAGACTCCACACTTGGGCTGTGTGGAGCTTCTGGGTAACCCCAGCTGCTGAGTTGGGTGAGGATGTGGCTTGTGAGGGACCTCAGCTCTGCCCAGGGCTGTTCTTTGTCCTGTGCTCTGCTCCTGGAGCTGCTCCTCCCTTCATCTCAGGCGAGGATCTGTAGCTGCTGGCCATGGAAATAAATGGTGTTTTGATGGAGCTCCCCAAAGACAGGTCTCTCCTGCTCTGCTGGTTCCCATCCTCCCTCCCAGTGACTCAGGCCTTTGGTCTCCAGCTCCCCAAGAGGTGACAGGATCTTTGCACAGGATGGGAAATTCTTCTGGGCAGGATTTGACAGAATCCTGAATAGAAAAGAAAAAATAAAAACTCTCTGCTCAATATCAGCTTTGCAACCCTTGCTTCAGAGCAGAATAAATGGTGTAAAGAAACCTGGGGGGAAGAGGTGCCTTTCCTCAGCTCAGCCATGAATTTACTTCCAAATTGGAGGAGGTGAGTTGTATTGGATCAGTTTGGAAGTTGTTTAGAGACAGAACCTTGAAGAACACACCCTGTTGCCAACCCAAAGAGGGCACTCTGGGCATGGAAAACTCAGCAGAAATGTGCTAGAGGTGCTTTCCTTGTGCAACATCACCCACAGCAAAAACCACTGATAACTCTGCTCAGCTGCAGCTTTTCTTAGTCAGGTGAGTGACCTGGGGACTTTTAGACATTTTGAATTATAAAGTTTGGAAAGTATTTGGAGTCTTCACATCTTTGTCCTCGTGTTTTGTATCCAGTGCTGCCACAGATGTTGGAATGGCCTCTGACAAGTCACCTTTGGGCAGAGGTGAGCATAAGGAAAGGCAAACACTCCCCAGAAATGTGTTTTTGTAGATGAAATCCCAAACATCTGACGGAAGCGTTTGAGCTCCTCTTTGCTGGGTCTCTTGCCAAATCTCCAGATTAATTTCCTCAGGTTGCAATATTTTTAAGCTCTATTGTAGAAAAGGCAGGGGTTTATATTTTTGTCTTAACCCACAACACGTAGAAATAAAATGTTTCCTGACTGTCAGGGCATGGTGGGACTTTGTGGTTCCTCTCTTTGCTGCCAGCTTCACCCAAAAGATGACTCAGAGTGCCTCAGTGAGTGACAGAGGTGCCCTGGGGGGAGGAAGATGCTGGTTTGGTGTGGAATGGCAGCCAGAGCTGGGATGGGGTAGAATTGAGAGGGACCCATGGGGGAGAGGGTGGGAGAGAGGAAATCCCCCCCAAGGACCAGCCTGGAGGTCCCTGGAGGGAGTGAGGAGAGCCCCTGCCCTGCAGTCCAGACTGCACATCTGCTCTGGAGGTTTAGAGGGCAGAAAAGGGAGGCCTTTGGTTGGGGTAGAAACCTCCAGCCAGGGATTCAGCTCTTGGAGCTGTGGCTTTTTCCTGAGCTGCTCAGCACTGCAGCCAGGGGCCCAGAGAAATCCAAACTGCACCAGGAAAAAAGGCTTTCAAATGCTGATGAGATTTATTGTTTTTATGTGTTCTTACAACACTGGAGCTACAGGAGAGGGGAGAGAGGAGGCAGCAGGTTTCAGAGGGAGGGACAGCAGCAGTGAAGCTCTGGAAGTGTCCTCCTTGGAGCCTGGGCACTCCTGTAGCCCAGGGCTTGGGCAGAGGACACCCAGACATGGCACAAATGACAGGCTGCTCTGTGCATCCCTCTGATCTCCTCGTGCATCCCCTGAGGGTTCCAGACACCCCTCAGCTGCTGGCACCTCTCTGGGCTGTCCTGCTGCCTCGTCTCCAGAGCTGGAGCCACCGAGGGCCGAGCCAGGGCAGCAGTGAAGGAGCCCAGCGTGCAGAGGGGACAAACCCAGCCTGGCACCCCCTCTGTGCCAGCCCAGCGCGGGCAGAGCTCAGCCTGGCCACGGAGAAGTCCTTGCCACATCCACGAGGAGCAGTGGCAGACGTTTCCAGGGAGAAAGGAAAGGAAAGCTGGTGAGGACAGGGCTCTGGAGGGCGAGCTCTGCAGGGGGAGCAGGGTCACGAGGACTTCATGACACTGTTGACCCAGGGGAGGAAAGGGGCAATGTGTGTGTAGAAGCCAGGCCAGTTGTTGTGCCTGTAGGAGAAGATGCCAAAGGCTTTGTTGTTGCAGACCAGAGGATCCCCAGCATCACCCTGTGGAAAGGAGGAGAGATCAGTGCTGGGTGGTGGGAGCTGCAGGGAGGGAGGGAGGCTGCAAACATCAGGGCAGGATTTCCCCAGCAGGAGCCTGGACTCAGTGCATGGAGATAACTCTGCCCGCACAAGGGGCTGGTGACAGCTTTGTTTGGGACCCAGCTGGGGCAACACTGAAACTTCATTTCTGCCCTTCAGCTGTCTCCAGATACAAAACACACTCAGACCAGCAGTGAGGCTCGGGGTGAGCCCCTCTGGCCAAGCCATTGCTGAGACTCCCAGACCCTGTGCCATGAGAAGACAAGGATCCTCTTCTCCTTGTGCTTTGTCCCTGGCTCAAACCTCGCCCTCCTCCTCCTCCTCCCTGAGCAGACTGACCTTTTCAGGTACCCTGGAGGATCTGCTGCGGCCACAGATCAGGTTGTCAGCCAGGCCTGGGTAGTGGCTGAGGCAGTCCCTCTGTCTGATGACGGTGACAGTGGCTGTCCTGTAGCCCCAGCCAGCCACGCTGCACTCAGTCCCCCCCCGAATTTTGGATTTCTCAAGGGAGATGGGCCTGACGTGGCCATTGCTGGTGGCATTGCCATTCAGCTGGGCAAGGGGACAGAAAACACAGAGGTGAGGCTTTGCCCTGGGACCCGCTGTCCCCTGCAGCTCAGCCCTGCACATGGGGTTACCTTCAGCAGCAGGATGTCGTTCCCCTCCCTGGGGCTTGTGAAGCCTGGGTGGCAGTGGTACTCCTTCACCTGGAAGGTTTGCCAGCTTTCCTCTCTCCTTTGCAGCGTGTGGGCTCCCAGGATGACAGTCAGAGGTTTGTGCCTGGTGACATCAAGCGCAGTGGTGTCACCAGCTTGTCCCTGTCTCACCTGGGGACATTGAGGTTCATCCCCCAGGGCATGGCCAGCAGAGTGCAGTTACACAATACAGTGTATATGGATATTCCCTATGCACAAAATCTATTATCCAGCACTTTTAAAGAAGAATGGTGGGAGCAAGGACCTCTGTCAGTGAATCTGCCCAGCCAAGAGGCAGAGCAAGCTCCCACCTGACAGACCAGAGCTCTGCAAGGGCTCCTTTTTCTCCTTTATCTCTCCTTTATCTCCTTTATCTCAGTGCCCTTTTTGGAAACTGGGCACACTTGATGCAATACTGCTGCTTGTTCTGGGCTCCACAGCCCCATGGAAGTCCAGGGGCTTCTAAACTGGTGTTCAGGAGTCTGGATAGTCAGGATATTTCAGGAGCCCTTTCAGGATATTTCTCTGTCCTCTACATCACCTGCAGAAAGCGCTGCCTCAGGAGGATTGGAAAGGACCTTGGGTGTGTGCAGGAGTCCCTCCCAGTCTCCCAGGTGAGGCTCAGGCCTCCAGGCTCCTCCCTTTTGCTGCCCAGGTGTGGCACTGGCCCTGAGCCTGGCGCTGGCACGGGGCAGGGCTGGCAGCCCTGAGCTGTGTGGGAGCCACTCCCAGAGTTGTGCACACCTGGAAAAGCCCTCCTGCCCATCCACACCCCAGCTGGAGGGGTGGAAAAGGGCTGGGCAAGCAGCTGGAGTATTCTTAGGAATATAGGAATATATTTCATAGGAAGTAATTGTGCCAACAAACAAGCTGGTGGCAGAAAGGAAAAAGCCTGACAGCAGGTCAGGGAAGGAGCCACCCTGACCTCCCATTGCTGACATCTGGGGAAAAAAATGAGTCAAAGAGGGGGAAAAAAATCAGGGTAAATCAGAGAGTGGGCTGGGGAGGGAGAAGGGGCTCAGGGCTGTCCCCAAGCCCTGCCCTGCCTGCCAGGGAAGAGCCAGCTGAGGCTGGGAAAAAAAATGAGTCAAAGAGGGGGAAAAAAATCAGGGTAAATCAGAGAGTGGGCTGGGGAGGGAGAAGGGGCTCAGGGCTGTCCCCAGGCCCTGCCCTGCCCTGTCCTGCCTGCCAGGGAAAGGGGAGCCCTCCATGGAGGAGGGGGTCCCCAGGCCCTGTGGGGCTGACACCTCTGTGCAGGTGCTGTGGGCACAGCAAGGACTTACCCGAGGCACTGGGCTGCTGTCACCACCCAGCCAGGAGCCAGCAGGAAGCCTCCACAGGAGTGGTTGTCCTTCCCCTGCAGAAAGGCCAGGTAGGGTGTGGGGTGTGTCCTGGAAGGTGCCTTGGCTTCTCCTCCTTTCTCCCTCCACTTCCAGGGATAATCTGCAATGGATGGGGCTGGGGATGAGGTTTTTGGAGGGCGCAGGCTGAGATTTATCCTTCCCCAAACCTCTCCTCCAGCCCACTCTACTTACTGCTGCTGACTGGGGGGCACATCACCAGCAGGAGGGGCAGCAGGAGGCTCTGCAGGTGCTCCATCACAGCCTTCTGTGGATCCCTTCGAGGTGGAGCAGCTGCTGGGGTCTCGCCCTGCTCCCAGCAAGGTTTTATAGCCTGACACCAGACTCCAGGAAACCACAGAAATCAGACTCATCTGAAGAATCTCTCCACAAGTTGCATGTCTCAGCAGTGTGAGAGGGGAATTCAGTCAGTCTTGGCTTTGGGCATCAACCCACCTCCATCACGGGTCTGATCTGAGGGATCTGACGTCCTTCTAAAGCCAAAGCCAATTGTAGAACTTTGTGTTTGTTCTGGAAGCTGTGGGCAATGCACCCACCCTCACCTCTCTGACTTCCAGTGAGCTCTTCCCTCGCAGCTTCTATTCTTGCAAACCCTCTTGATTTTTATCACAAACCCCACATGATTTCTTTCACCTGATGCATCAGTTCCATCAGTTCTAATGATGCCTTGTGAAGGCTGACCTAGAACAGAAGGTGGACAGAGTTAATTAATAAAGCAGGGATTTATTAAAAGGCCTCAATGGATCCACCTTGGGCAGCACAACAGCCCAGCCAGGGCTGCACCCGAGATGAACCAAAATGGTCCCAAAATGGACACCTGGTCATGGGTGTTTTTTATCAGTTCTGCTCCATGTGCAGATTGGAGTTCATTGTCCAATTCCATCTCCAGCCCATACAGTCCCACCCTGCTTGTTTTTCTCTCTTCAGCCCACATCATTTGTGCTCTTGGGCCTGAGATTTGGATCCTTTGTTCTTGGTCCCCAGCTGGAGCAGGAATTGTTTTGTCTCCCTGCTCTGTGCACAGAGCTCACCATCCCCTCATATTAGCCCAGACCCACACACTAAAGCAGCACAGAACCTGAAAAATAGAAAAGCTAAACCTGAGGCATCACTCAAGGCTGTGCAGTGGCAGGTGAGGACCCTCCTGCTCTCCCTCCGGAGCTGCACCCTGGGCTAATGGAGTAAAATCACCATGGATGTGTTTATAACATGGCACTGATGACACTGGGAAGAAATCCTTCCCTGGGAGGGTGGGCAGGGGCTGGGATGGAATTCCCAGAGCAGCTGTGGCTGCCCCTGGATCCCTGGAATGCCCAAGGCCAGGCTGGACAGGGCTTGGAGCAGCCTGGGACAGGGGAAGGTGTCCAGGGGTGGAATGAGATGATCCCTAAGGGCCCTTGCAGCCCAAACCATTCCGGGATTTCACAGCGACAGCAAACCTCGCACATCCACAGCTCACCTGTGACGAAATGGGGCTGAGGCTTCCTTGCTGCCCTCACTGCCAGTAAATCTGCCTTCCCCTGCCTCCTGTGCCAACTGGGCAAACCCCAATTTTAAGCTACAAGTTGCCACTCTCGTGCAAAGCCTGCAGCAGCTGGAGCTTCAAGGAAAACCCTGACGTGACAAAGATTCATAATGCACAGATAAGCAGCTCAGCCTGTTCACTTGCAGATTTCTGAGCCGATAGCAGCTGTGAGCAGAAGCCCAAACATGGACCCCTCTTCCAGGGCAGCCTGGGTGCTGGGGGCAGAGCTGACACATTTCCCTTCATCCCAGGCAAGAACCTGGAGGATTTGTCAGCAGAAATCCAGGCTGGGCTGTGGAAACCTCCTTCCTCTGGTGGGGTCACCAGGGGGAAAGGCCACGAGAGCAGGGCAGGCACGCTCCTTCCCCTGGACTGCAGACTGTTTTCGTATATTTAAAATTCCCCACTGGTTTTTCCCACCACAAACCCACTCACAAAGTCTCCTCCTGACATCACAGAACATCCTCAGCCCTGCCAGGGACTTGTGCACTCACTCATTCACCCAAGCTAATTGTTGGAACTCTAATTATGGAACAAATTTTTTTTAATTAAAAAAAAATTTTTAAGGTATGTAGGAATAATTGAATGAGTATTATTGTTATTAAGGTTAAGTTGTTGTTGTAAAGTTTGAATATTTTGATGGTAAAATTGATGAGATTGTTGTTTGTGGTTAGGAATTGTTAAGGTAATGTTGGTAATGAGAGTATTACCAACATTATAGCATTTTTTAGCTTTACCAGCACTTTTTAGCATTTTTTTGGATGAAAAATTTTGGAAGAGAAGTGTGATTGTGAATATGTATTATAAAATACTATTCAGTGTGTTGTTGAATTGTATTTTATAATATCTTATATTTTATATATTTATATTTATATTTATTTTGTATTTATATTTTTAATATTTAATATTTTATTTCTATGTTTTATAGTATTTTAGTAATATATTGAATAAAGGTTGGTGATGAATTTTAGATAAACCAACTTTATTTAATCTGTCCCCATCATCTCCCCCTGGGAACTCTTGGCTCTCTCTGTACTCAAGAGCTGCAAGGAAGGAGCTGAGGGCTCAGGGAGCAGCCACGGGAGGAAGCTCAGACTCCATTGCAGGAACTGTCTGAAAACAACCCTCGAGCAGCTTTGTGGGGACAGCTCGTCCTTGGGCATCACCCAGCTGAAGGGAGAGGTTGGGCTGCCCCAGAGCAGGCTCTGCTCTGGGGACAGGGATGTGCCAGCAGCCAGGACTGTCCCTGCCTGCTGCAGGGACCCAGCTGGGCTCTGCAGGGAGGAAAGGAGGAAGTGGCTTTGGGGTCAGGCACTTCTGTGAACCCAGGTCCTTCACCAGCCCTTCAGTTCAAGCCTTTTTGTGTTTCATCCCGCAGAAATGGGGATGGGCTGTGGCTGCAGAGCCTGGGAGCAGCGGGTGTGACAGCTGGGACTGGGCTGTGCCTCCTCTCTGGGATCCTAAACCCTGTCCTGGGGTCAGCAGGCACCTGCCTGCCCCCAGGGGCTCAGTGCACAGCGAGTCCAGCTCCCTGCAGCAGCGCAGCCTCCTGCAGCTCAGGAGAGCAGCCAGCTGTGCCAGCTGTGCAGGCTGCTCTGTGCCCCGGGCTGCAGCTCCTCGGAGCGAGCAGCTTCACTCTGCAGAGAGCAGCACCCTCCGAGCCCTGGGCGCTGCTGATGCCCACACCCCTGCTGCCCGTGCTCCCAGGAGGGTGGCACCACGCTGAAACAGGTGAAGGGAGTGTGTGCCCACCGTTCTTGCCGTTTCTACCTGGGCAGTTTCTCTCCTCGCAGCACGCTCACCATCCCTGCGACCCCAGGTCCCTGTGACCCCAGGAGGGGCAAGCCTAGCTCTTGTTTCTCATTCTGCCACCGACTGAGGATGCAGAGCTGTGATTGCTGCTGTCCCTGCAGCCTCTCAGGTACAGCAGCCAGAGCATCCCTCCTGTTAAATGTGATTGAACCATTTCTCTCTGTGGCAAGGCCACAAGAAACACGACACACGCTGGGAGGTGCAGCTTGGAGTTTACTTGAAGTGCAGCAAGGTGCAAGCAGGAACAGGGTTTTATCTCTGAAGGAAGTGGGGTTTCTTGTGGCACAGCCTCTTTTTGGGCCATTTGGGGCCATCTCTGCTTCTGCCAGGGGGGTTTAACACAGCCCTGAGACAGTAAGGGACAGGCAGCAGCCCCAGGACACAGTGAAGGGTGTGCACTGATCAAGCCACTTGGGTTCCCGAGGAGACAGGAGGGAGCTGAGCCTTCAGCAGGGGCAGGAAGGAAGCTCTTGCAGTGTCCAGGGCCACACCAGAGCTGGAGAAAGCGCTGCCACTGCCATCATTTCTTCATGACTTTTTTGATCCAGGGCAGGTAGTTGGAGATGCGGGTGTAGACCCCGGGTGGGGAGTTGTAGCCAAAGGAAACAATGCCTTGTGCCACTTTATTACACACCAGGGGCCCGCCAGAATCTCCCTGGGGAGAGATGAGATCGATTTTAGAGGTGATTTTCCTCTGGTGACAGATGTACCCCTGGTCCCTCCCTGCCCTGGGGCTCCGGTCCTGCCCCACATCCCACCCGGCTGGAGGGGCTGCCCTGGGTGTGAGCTGGGGTGAGCTGGGCAGGAGCTGTGGCTGGTGTCAGGACATCCAGAGAGCCAGAACTTTGATCAAATGCTTGTCACCTGCCCTGGGAGCTGCTCCTGCTCCCTGAGCAGCCCCTGTGCCTCCCGTACCTGGCTGGAATCCTTCAGCTGGTGGAAGCTGCCCGCACAGACCATGCCAGAATCCAGGTGTGGGTAGAAGAGGGTGCACTTCCTGCGGCTGTAGATGGACACTTTGGCCTCAAAGAGCTTGTTGGTGGCCCTGTCCTCGTCGATCAGCCCCCAGCCTGCAATCATGCACTTGGTGCCCGTGGGGAGGTCGCTGCCCGTCCTGGGCAGGGAGATGGGCTGGATGTACTCGTTGAGAGCGACCTTCGATGTCAGCTAGGGAAAAGCAGGGGGTTGAGAGAGTGTCCTGCCCTCCTGGGAGCAGGGCACTCACTTTGCAGAGACAGGGAGGGTTTAGCAGGCTCAGGGAGCTGCTGTGAGAGCCACATGAGGCTCCAACCCCTGCCCATGGCTCCTTCCCTGGTCCCTCCCTGCCCTGCCAGCCTCCAGCACCTTGGGCAGGAGCAGCTTTGGAGAAGGAGCTGACAGACAGGACGAGGCCTGCCCAGCCCCTGGTGGCCCCACAGCCCCTCTGTCCCCTCAGAACTCCTTGCCTGCAGCAGCATGATGTCGTTTTCCATCGTGCTGGGGTTGTACTCGGGGTGCTCGTGGTACTTGAGGACTCCCCGGACCTGCTGGGTTTTTTCTGGTTCGTGGATGTTGTGAGCCCCCAGGATGACTGTGATATTCCTGACCATGGCAGAAGGAGGGGGAAAGGGGAAATCGGGCTGGGTGTCACCCCCTCCCCACCTCATTTTGGCAGGCAGGTGGAGAGAGCTGCCCAGCACAGGAGGGACCTGCTCCAAAATTGCTCCAGGGAAGGAGCTCCCAGGCTAGGGGAGAAAGAAAGGGATGAAACCCCTGCATCAATACTCACCCCATGCAGTGTGCAGCTGACATCACCCAGTCAGGGGCCACCAGGAAGCCCCCGCAGCCCCCCAGCTCTGCTATCTTCAGGAACGCCATGTACGGGTGCGAGTGGGGCTGCGCCTCGTGGCCCCCCACAATCCCACCCCGCAGAGCACCTGCAAGACACCCCAGCACAGCATGAGCCAGGGGCTGCTGAGAGCCCCCAAGGAGCCAGCTCGCCCCCAGCAAAGCCCTGACTCACTGGCACTGGCCCAGGGGCAGCAGAGCAGGAGCAGCAGGGCTGGCACTGCCTGGGGCTGGCACATCTCTGCCACGCCTGGGTGCCCGCTCGGGTGCAAGTCCTGAGTTTCCCCGTGTGCCAGGAGTTGGTTTTATAGCTTGCAATGTGTGCCAAGCAGCCAGGAAACCACGTGCAAAGGGCTGATTGGGTTAATCAGGGCATCTCTGGCCTGGCCTGCTCGGTGCCCACGTGCCCCTGGCTGGCATTGATGGGTGATAGCCCAGGGTGGAAAGGACAGGGCAGGCAGAGCCCTGTCACAGTCACACCCCCCTGAGGCTGTGACAGCACAGTCACAGCCTCAGGGGGTGCTGGCAGCAAGAGAAAGGTGTTCTCTGGTGGTTTTGAGGTGCGATTTCATATTTCTCCCACACTTTCTGTTTAATGTTTTTGCCCTGAGGAAATGTAAGGTTCTAAAAAAAAAAGGCCACTTAAAAAAAAAATCAGAAAAACTTGGCCATTTAAAGTTCGTTACTGTGGTCTAGAGGAGACAATCCTGAAACTTGCTCTTTCATATTCTTGTTTTCCTTTGAGAGGTGCTCTGCAGAGCCTCTTTTCCTACAGAGATCCACCATCACCCCAGCCAATTTAAATGAAAGGGCACAACAACTGTGCCTGGGATGGTTTTTGAGCACTGTGAAAAGTCAGATCTGCAGGGTTTGGGTCAGCCCAGGTCAGAGAGGCCTTCCTGGCTCTTCGTGGCTCCTCTGGGGCCAAAGCATCCTGCCAGCCTGGGGACTGGGATGTGGGAAGTGCTGCTCTGCAGAAGAGACCAAAGCGGGGAAGTGCAACCACTCAACTGCCAGGAGTGATCAGTCATTTTTAAACCAAGCCTGCTCCACCCTTCCTGGAGCAGAAAAACACCTGCAAGTGGATGCCTTGGGGCCATGCAGAGGGGACAGGAGGGGTGCATGAGCAGGGAGAGATGTGGGACAGAGATGGAGATGCCTGATGTCCACGAGCCAGCCTGGGGGCTGCCTGACACAGCTCTCCACAGAGCTGAACCCATGTTTTGGTTTTTTAAATCATAATATCTGAAAGCACAGGCTTTAATCAGGACTGTGCAGCAGCACAGCAGGAAAACCTCAAGAGGAATCATCGATATTTTATCTTGTGTTTGTAACTTGCTGTCTTTGCCCTGTGGCTGGAAACCCTCCTGGGAGCAGCAGCCCCAGGACAGGAGGGACAGGCCATGGGCACAGGGAGCTGAGCTGCTCTCCTGCTCCTCTCTGACTGCTGACAAGTTCCTCTCTCTGAGGTCAAGGCATTTTGGCCTTCCTGTTGACCTCTGGAGGGTTCCAGGGCTTCTCTGCTGAGGAGCCTCATCTCATTATCCATCAATACCTGCTTTAGGCGTGGAGCTGGAGCAGGTCCACAGGGCTTCAGGTGTCCCTCGTGTGTCCCCTGGCCCTTCCCAGCGCAGCAGTCAGGGCCACCAGGCAGCTTCAGGCAGATTGTGGCTCTGATCTGAAGGAAGAGGTGAGAAACCTTGCAGGAGGGGGTGTCCCTCCCCTGCCCTGCCCCTCTTGGCTTCAGAGCAAGAACATCTGAACTGGGAACAGCAGAGGAGAAGGGCCAAGATCCAGCTCAGGCTGGGACTGTGCAGAGGGCAACGGGGACAAGACAGAGCAGGAACTTCTTCATATGGGGGCTCAGACACCATTAGCCCACAGTCATGGATGTGTTCGTGGAAGGGGCATTTTTTAGGAAGATCCTTCAATGTTTTGCTGGTCCAGAGAACCTGAACACCAAGGGTGAGGGAGTCAAGCTGTCCCAGCAGCTCATCTGCCTCAAGCCCTCCTGCCCTCAAAAGAGTTTGCCTGCCCCATCCTCTCCACAGATCTCTCAGGAACCTCTGAGACTCCTCACACACTGCCAGTCTTGGAGAAGCTACTTAGAGCCCCTGACAAGGCAAGTTTCTCCATCCTCTGATCTTTCAGGAACATTCCACTGTTGGACAATACCCTTTTCCTGACCCAGAGATAACCCAGACCCAGATCCAGAGACCCAGAACTTTCTATCAAGCCCTAAAAACCTCTCTACAGATCCATTTCCCAAAATCAAGCCCTAAAATCTCTCTACAAATCCATTTCCCACATTCCACCAGCTCCGTCCTGAGCAGACACGTGAGCTGGAGGTTCCCCCTGAGGCAAGAGCACAGCTCACAGGGGTGATGTGCCAGGGTCACCCTGACCCTTTGGATTCCAGGGGTCTGGAGAGGGTTTGGGAGCGAGCTCCTGGTGCTGAACATGCAGCCCTGCGCTCGTGGCCCTTCCTTCCTGCTGATTTCCGCTCCTTCAATCTCGGGTCATCTGCTGACCTTATCACTGTGAGTTTCTTTCCACACTGCTGATAGAAAAGGCCAAAACCCCAGCTGAAAGGGTGAAGGTGGAGGATGGAGCCCTCAGCTTTTGGTGAGAGCCACTCGTGCTTGCACCTGGCTTCCTGCAGGAACATCCTTTGCATTTTCCTCCTGTCTGTGCTGCCATCCGGGCTGGGATCAACCCATGCAGGGATGGATGGGCTCCCTGGACAGCTCCCTGCTGAGGGGAGAGCTCGCTGCTCTTTGCTCTCAGCCTGGGTCATCTCCATGGCTTCCTGGCAGTCTGCAGGGAGAGCCCAGGGGCAGCAGGGCACAGCTTCTGCTGAGATCCTGAGTTAAAAGGGGCCCTGCTTTTCTTTCATCTCAGCCACTCTGCAGCTGATTTGGGTGGGGTCCACCCTGCACAGAAATGTGGTTGATGTTGTAACTTCCCCTTTTTTCACTTTGATAGGTAGAAGCCTCACTTATTTTGCACAAGGAGCTGTCCCCACTACCTGCACCGTGCTGGGCCTCAGACAAGGAGCTGGAGAGCACTGCTGAACCTCCCTCGGGCAGCAAGAGCCCCTCAAAAGCCATGACAGGTGAGTCCTAAGGCAAATTCCCAGCCACAGTTGGGAATAGCACATTCCAAGGCTCTCCTGTTGAGTTTTGCCAACATAAGGAATTAGGCCAATGCTGGAAATCAACATTTCAGCCATGCTCTGGTTCCTTGGTTCTGGTCTCAGTACCTTGTGCCTCCTCAAAAGTGAGAAGCAGCAGCTTTTTGCCTCCTTCCCTGCCTGTGGGAGGATCCTGACCCATCTCCAGCAGGTGCTTGGTGAGTTGAAGGTGTAGCAGGAGTGTCAGGGCACGTGCTCAGCTTGGAGAAGCTGGTTTCCTTTGGAGTGGAGGGGCTGAGGCTCAGCTGCAGCCCCACAGGTGCCAGGAGCTGCTGCACAGACAGGATGGATGTGTCTGGATGTGTTCTGAGAGAGTGACAGCACAGATCTTCCTCCTGAAGAAGGAAGAGGGATGATCTGGGCATGGCACAGGGCAGCAGTGGCTCTCTGCCAGGCTCAGGGGTGAGCTGAGTAGCACAGCAAGCAAAGCACTTTGTGTCTCAAGCTCTCTGGGTGCTTTCACCAGCACTTGGATCTGTTCAGCCCCCCAGACCCCACCCATCAAGGTGTTGCCCTTTTTGACACAGCCTGCTCCAACCCTGGCATGTTTCTTCTTTCATGTCACACCTTCACAACCACAGCAAAGCTGAGAATAACCAGACCCTTACCAAGAAATGATGACAGCTGTTAGAAGAGATGTCAATATTGTCAGTCACAACAGGAAACTTTATTAAACAACAGGAAGCCCATGCTTATGGGTGGACTTACAAAACACCTCACCCTCCTCTCCCCTTGCTCTTTCAGTGCTGCAGAGCTGGCAGACAGGGCTCTGACTCTCACCTCCACTGAGCAGAGCTGGGTTCAGCTTCACAGCTGCTCCAGCCCTCAGACAGAGGGTCTGCTGTGCACCTGACCCCTTCCTGCATCGAGCATCCCCTGACTGCTGCCCCAGGCTCAGAAGATGGCTGCTCCAGTGCTGGGCTGGCTGGTGAATCACTCCCTCCTCCTTCCCCTGGACTCTGCTCAGCTGCTGGGGACAAAATCCTCCTGCCTGCAGCTGGCCGCCACGAGGAACGTGAACATCATCCTGCAGCACTACAACTTCTCGGGCAAGCTCACCGCCCGGCACTCCGGCGACGAGGGCATGGGGCTGCTCCGCACGGCCTTCGCCATCATCAGCTGCCTCATCATCCTGGAGAACCTGCTGGTGCTGCTGGCCGTGCTGCGCTGCCTGCGGGGCCGGCGCTGGGTCTACTCCTGCATCGCCAGCATCACCCTCAGCGACCTGCTGGCGGGCATCGCCTACCTCTGCAACCTCTGCCTGTCGGGCAGCAAGACCTTCCAGCTGTCCCCGCAGCTCTGGTTCCTGAGGGAGGGCATCCTCTTCATCGCCTTGGCCGCCTCCATCTTCAGCCTGCTGGTGACGGCCGTGGAGCGCTACAGTGCCATGGTGAGGCCCATCGCGGAGAACGAGGCCAGCAAGACCCTGCGCCTGCGCGGCCTCATCGTGGCCTGCTGGCTGCTGGCCCTCGTCATCGGCCTGCTGCCGCTGCTGGGCTGGAACTGCCTCTGTGATTTCCAGGCCTGCTCCGTGCTCCTGCCTCTCTACTCCAAGGATTACATCCTCTTCTCCGTGGTTATGTTCAGCATCATCCTCCTGGGTATCATCGGGCTCTACATCTCCATCTTCCACCTGGTGCAGGCCAGCTCCAGGCAAAGCTGCTCCCGGCACGGCCGCCGGCGCTCCCTGCGCTTGCTGAAGACGGTGCTGATGATCCTGGGGGCCTTCATCCTCTGCTGGAGCCCACTGTTTGTCCTGCTGCTCTTCGATGTGTTCTGCAACACCGGGGCCTGCAGCCACCTGCACAGCCTGGACTGGACCCTGGCTCTGGCCCTGCTCAACTCGGGCGTCAATCCCGTCATTTACTCCCTGCGCAGCGTGGAGGTTCGCCGTGCCGTGGGGAGCCTGCTGTGCTGCTGCTGTGTCAGGGCTGGGCTCTGCAGGCCCGGCAGCTGCGTGGCCATCTCGGACATCAACTCTGGCTCCTCCACGGAGAGTTCCCTGCGCTGCCGGGACAGCTTCCGCGGCTCCGTGGCCTGGAACGCTCGGCCCAGGGCGCCTCTGTCCAGCAACTCCAGCATGATGAGCAATCTGCCCAGTCTGTGAGGGGCCACGGGGAGGGCAAGAGGTGCCAGACAGCCCCCAGGACCTCATGGTGCTGCTGCTGGCCTGGCAGGACTGCAGCAAGGCCGGCCAGTTGTGAGCTGGACCAGGACTTGCAGCCCAGGGACAGGAATTGCTCCTAGGCTGGGAGTGAAAGACACAGGCACATTTTGGGATTGGTGCTCTGCTGGGACAGCTGCAGTGCTCAGGTTCTCTATGTGCTTTGGGTGTGCAGAGGTGTTGTAGCTGCCCACCTGAGGGTGTTTTGCCCCAGGCCATGCTGGCAAATAGGGTGGATTTTCCCAACCAGGTGGCCCTTCCAAGCCTTTGGAATCCTTTTGGACCTTCTGTGATGGGCACAGCTGCTGGGAAGGAATGCAAGCTTGATGTTCTGCCCAGCCTGAGGATGGCAGAGGGCTGCAGCCACAGCCCAGACTCTCCCCAGGGTGCAGAGGCTGGGCACTGAGCCAGGGCAAATGCTGTGACCGTGGTCAGAGCTGCAGTGACAGGGCTGGCACTGGCATGGGCAGAAGGAGACTGGGGAGCGTGGTGCCATCCTGGGCCTGAGGACACAGCCAGCTTGTGCCTCAGATCCCTGCTCTTCTGTTCTCCCATGTAGGGAATCACCAGAGCAGCACCCAAATGCCTCCTCTCACCGTGCCAGAAGGCCACAAAAGCACTGGGGACTCACATAAATCCTGCTGGCCCAGCCCCTCTGCGAGAGCTGAGTGTGCAGCCCATTTGTTTTGCAATAAATCAAGGTGATCAGAAAGCCTGGGGTTGATTTCCTTAGATTTTTTCCTCTGGAGGCCAGGTACTGCCTGGGGGATGTTTTTGTAGTCTGGGAACAGCTGGAGCTGCCCTCCTGTTCTCGGGACAGGGGGATTGCCCTGCTCAGGGGGCAGCAGGAGCCTCCTGCCTGGTCCTGTTCATCCCATCCTGTCCTGTCCTGTCCCATTAATCCCATCCTGCTCCATCCTGTTCATCCCATCCTGTCCCATCCCACCCCATGAATCCTGTCCTATCCCATCCCATGAATCCTGTCCTATCCCATCCCATGGATCCCACCCCATGGATCCCATCCCACCCCATGGATCCCATCCCATGGATCCTATCCCATCCCGTCCCATGGATCCCATCCCATGGATCCCATCCCATGGATCCCATCCCATGGATCCTATCCCATCCCGTCCCATGGATCCCATCCCATGGATCCCACCCCATGGATCCCATCCCATGGATCCTATCCCATCCCGTCCCATGGATCCCATCCCATGGATCCCATCCCATTCCAAGGATCCCACCCCATCCCATGGAACCCATCCCATCCCATGGATCCCATCCCAAGGATCCCATCCCACCCTATGGATCCCATCCCATGGATCCCATCCCATTCCAAGGATCCCACCCCATCCCATGGAACCCATCCCATCCCATGGATCCCACCCCACGCCATGGATCCCATCCCATGGATCCCATCCCATCCGCTGGGGGGCGCCCGGAGCTCCGTGAGGAGCGCGCCCCCTGCAGGCCAAGGCGGGGCCGTACCGCGGCCAGCATGGTGTGCCGCGACTACAATTCCCAGCGCCCCTCGCGGCGGCGAGCGAACTACGGGTCCCGGCGTGCCGCGCGGGGCGCGCCGTGCGTGCCGAGCAGGCCGCAGTGCGGGCCGGGGCCGCGGCGATGCTGGAGGAGGCGGGCGAGGTGCTGGAGTCGGTGCTCAAGGCCTCGTGCCTCCCGCTCAGCGTTCTGCTCTTCGTGCCCGCCGTGCTCCTGCTCCTGGGGCCGCCCCCCGCCGCCGAGGCGGCGCATGAGTTCACGGTCTACCGCATGCAGCAGTATGAGCTGGGCGGGCAGCCCTACGGTGAGGAACTGCACGGCCCGGCCGGGCTCGGTGCTGTCGGCAGCGGCTCCTTCAGGGGTGGTGGGGCCTGGGGAGGGAGCCCCGAGCCCGGGGAGCAGCCCAGGGCAGGCCGTGAAGCCGCGGGCGGCCCGTGGAGGGCGGCCCGGCCTAGGGGAGGGCTCGGGTGGGCTCGGGGGGCTCTGGGAGGCGGCAGCAGCCGGGCCCGGGGCCAGGCCCAGCCCCGGGGCAGGCCGCAGGAGGGCCCCGGCGGGCCGGGTTTCACTGCCCAGGCTCAGCACGAGCGGGAGAGGGGCCGGCAGCTCCATCGTGGTGACCTAGAGGTAGCCAAGGAGCCCTGGGTGTGGGCTGGGGGCTCTGGGTCCTGGGGGACTGCTGCATCCCTTCCCCGTCCTGGTAACCTCGGTTGTGGGCTCAGCTTTGCCCTTCTGCCTTTGACTCCTTTATCGACTGGTTGATTCCTCTTTGCTCCTCATCCTCTTCATCCTCAGCTCTGTGTTGCTCCAGTGGCTCCATTTCAGAGCCCGTCCTTCCCCTGTGTTAGAACTGACCTTTACTTCCTCTGTTCTCTCACTTGCAGCCTGCTGATTGTGCAACACCTTTCTCTGGGTCAGAGACACACCCTGTTCTGCAAGTCCTTGAGGTGTTGCAGCCCTCAGCCTCCTCCCCGGTGTGCCCACAAACCCAGAATCAAAGGTTGTTTCTGGGTCTTCTGCAGTGATTTTATTCCAGGCCAGGGCATGTGTTCTGTCTGTGGGTGACTCTTCCTATAGAGCTAACAATGAACAGCCTCACGTTTAATTTGTGCTGTCCGTGAGACACCATCTCTCATTCTTTCAGATCTTCATAAGTTCAAATATGTAAGATATGAAATGCAGCTGTGCCTGTGTACTTCTTAAACGCTTCACTCTTCTGCTGGCTTCTAAATAAATGAAATTCGTTCTGGGTTCTCCCATCACAGTTTCTCAGAAGGTGTCCACATCTTGAGGGCTCTCTTGCTGACAGCCTCAGGAGCTCCAGGGCAGGCCCTGCATGGGGGTAGGACTCTCTCTTTGCTCAGGTGCTGGGAGCTGTTTGTTGACAGGCTTAGCAGGGATGTGGTTCAGCTCACAATTTTGTGACCTCTTGAAAAGCCAGGTGTTATTTTTTTAAGATGCTTCCAGTTAACTTTTTCTGCTGTTTCTTTTCCTGGAGCCTTTTAGCTCGGTGGGCTGTGTGTTTCCTTTGTTCCTTCCTGGGACAGGAAGGGTACTGCTGCTGTTCCTGTTCCTTGTGTGTTCTGAGATGTCCTTCAGGATAAAGCTGCATTTCAGAGCAGTCTGAGTTGGAAGGGACCCACAAGAAGCACAGAGTCCAACTCTCAAAGGGAATGACCCACAGAGAGATCAAACCCATAACCCTGGTGTTATTAGCATCATGCTCTGACCAACTGAGCTGATTTGTTGTTCCAGCTCTTGTATTATTTTCCAAAAATACCCAGTAACAGGTTGCTGCTCAGCCTCTTCTTGCAGAGGGAAGATTTTTTTTGTCAGTATCACTCACAGAGCAATTTAAGAACAAGCTTGGTCTTCCTCTAATGCTGATAGAATGAGAATTCTTTAGTTTGTAAACGAGTGATTCCTAACCAGTTCTCTGTAGAGAAGCTACAGAGAATCAACCTGTCAGGAAAATACTGTTGTGTGTGCTCTGCTTGGATGTCAGAGAGAGCAGAACTTCAGGTGCACACGTTGCTGTGTTTATACACATTCCTTTGGGAATGGTGGAGGGATTATCCCCATTTTGAATTGTTTTTCTCTGGTTGGACTGGGAATGCTGTTAGTGTTTGTTTGTTTAGGGTCAGAGGTCTGTGGGGAGAGTTCCCATTGTGCCTGGCCTCTGGTTCTGGGTGTGTGGCCCTCACTGATAGTATGCAGGGGAAATGCAGTTTTTTCTTGTTTAGGTGTTTCTGTGACCTTTGACAAGACCAAACTAATGTTAGAGTTAAGCTAAGCCAGGTTTAAATCCAGTTCTTAGCAGTGCTCCTGTTTGACAGGGGCTGGAGCACCTTGTCTGTCCCTGTGTGGGGACCCAGAATGGTGAGCTCTCCAGTGGAGGTGCCAGAGTTATAGAAAAATAAATTGAATTATAAATTGTAGGGTGGATTTGACCCTCTCTATTTGCAGAAGATGTCCTTTTGGCCCTCCCTTGGGGAATGCAGGAGCTTCTGGCAAGCCTGCTGTGCTCCCAGGGGATTGCATTTCCACGTGGGGGATTTGATCTGCTGGAACTGAGAGCAGGAGAGGGCGAGCCCTCAGGAGCAGCCTGCTCCTCTGTAACTCTGCCAGCTCCAGAACCTTCCTTGGGGCTGAGTGAGAGCAGTCCTTGGGGTGACATGGGCCAGTCTGGTGTCCTTGGGGTGACATGGGCCAGTCTGGTGTCCTTTCATCAGGGGCTTCTGCAGCTTGATCCTCCAGCTGGGGGAGGCTCTGGAGAGCCAGGCTGTGTCCAGGTGTGTTTTTATTAGGTGCAGGTGAGCAGACAGGTAACCTGTGTGTTGTGTTGAGGAGGAAGACTGGAAGGTGAGGCTGTGGGGTGTGGAACAAGCGGTCTGGCAGGGTGTAGAAATGGAAAGTGAGGCTATGGCGTGTGGAACAAGGGGTCTGGCAGAATTTAGACTGGAAGGCGAGGCTGTGGGGTGTGGAACAAGCGGTCTGGCAGGGTGTAGAAATGGAAAGTGAGGCTATGGCGTGTGGAACAAGGGGTCTGGCAGAATTTAGACTGGAAGGCGAGGCTGTGGGGTGTGGAACAAGCGGTCTGGCAGGGTGTAGAAATGGAAAGTGAGGCTATGGCGTGTGGAACAAGGGGTCTGGCAGAATTTAGACTGGAAGGCGAGGCTGTGGGGTGTGGAACAAGCGGTCTGGCAGGGTGTAGAAATGGAAAGTGAGGCTATGGCGTGTGGAACAAGGGGTCTGGCAGAATTTAGACTGGAAGGCGAGGCTGTGGGGTGTGGAACAAGCGGTCTGGCAGGGTGTAGAAATGGAAAGTGAGGCTATGGCGTGTGGAACAAGGGGTCTGGCAGAATTTAGACTGGAAGGCGAGGCTGTGGGGTGTGGAACAAGCGGTCTGGCAGGGTGTAGAAATGGAAAGTGAGGCTATGGCGTGTGGAACAAGGGGTCTGGCAGAATTTAGACTGGAAGGCGAGGCTGTGGGGTGTGGAACAAGCGGTCTGGCAGGGTGTAGAAATGGAAAGTGAGGCTATGGCGTGTGGAACAAGGGGTCTGGCAGAATTTAGACTGGAAGGCGAGGCTGTGGGGTGTGGAACAAGCGGTCTGGCAGGGTGTAGAAATGGAAAGTGAGGCTATGGCGTGTGGAACAAGGGGTCTGGCAGAATTTAGACTGGAAGGCGAGGCTGTGGGGTGTGGAACAAGCGGTCTGGCAGGGTGTAGAAATGGAAAGTGAGGCTATGGCGTGTGGAACAAGGGGTCTGGCAGAATTTAGACTGGAAGGTGAGGCTGTGGGGTGTGGAACAAGGCGAGTCTGGCAGGATGTAGAAATGGAAAGTGAGGCTTTGGGGTGTGGAACAAGGGGTCTGGCAGAATTTAGACTGGAAGGTGAGGCTGTGGGGCGTGGAACAAGGGGTCTGGCAGGATTTAGACTGGAAGGTGAGGTTGTGGGGTATGGAACAAGGGGTCTGGCAGGATTTAGACTGGAAGATGAGGCTGTGGGGGGTGGAACAAGGGGTCTGGCAGGATTTAGACTGGAAGATGAGGCTGTGGGGGGTGGAACAAGGGGTCTGGCAGGATTTAGACTGGAAGATGAGGCTGTGGGGGGTGGAACAAGGGGTCTGGCAGGATTTAGACTGGAAGGTGAGGCTGTGAGGCATGGAACAAGGGGTCTGGCAGGATGTGGCTGCACAGGAAAACCCGCAGGCCTCTGCTCCCTCTCGGACGAGGACGAAGAGGCGAACTCAGCCTTCTGCAGCTTCTGGCCTCTCTGCAGCCCATCAGACTGTCCCCAGGAGCGTTGTGAGCAGGAGGCAGGCTGAGCAAGGGGGATGGGGTGCAGTGCCTTAGCAGCCCTCCTGCTTTCCCTGCTGGCAGGCACCAGGAGCGCCGTGCTGAACACGGAGGCGCGCACCGTGGAAGCGGACGTGCTGAGCCGCCGCTGCGTCATGATGAGGCTGGTGGACTTCTCCTACGAGCAGTACCAGAAGGCTCTGCGCCAGTCAGCCGGGGCTGTGGTGATCATCCTGCCACGATCCATCTCCTCTGTCCCCCAGGATGTCGTGAGGGTAAACAGAAAAGTTTTCTTTCCCTTCCCGTGGGAGGTGCATTGGAGAAAAGCTTGGTTGCTGAAGGGCTGGAAGATTCTGTTGTAATGCACAATAAATTGTATTTTAATTCTAAAACTTCTCTCTCTGCTTTGGTTGTTGATTTTTTTTTTTTTTGACACCTCTCGTGTTCAGCAGATGCTAAGTTTGTGTCTCGCTTAAATCTTCAGCAATTCATGGAGATAGAGCCAGAAATGCTTGCTATGGAAACCATTGTGCCAGTCTACTTCGCAGTGGAGGATGAGGAGCTGCTGTCTATCTATGAACAAACACGGGCTGCTTCTGCATCACAGGGTTCTGCCTCTGCTGCAGAAGGTGAGTTTTAACAAGGAGGAAAAAGTTTTGAGGAAGACAGGCCTGTTGCCACCTCTGGGAGGAGTCTGCTGTGTCATCTGCACCATGAACCAGTGTTCTGTCGCCTTTGTGTTTATTCTGTCTTTGTCAAAGTGTTTAGAGATTCAGTGGAAGAAAAGCACAGTATAAGAAAGCATTACTTGACTATATTTGGACATACAGTTGCAGGAAGTTCTCAGCTTCACACTGTTTCAAGTAAGGTAGAAATCAAAACTAGGTTAAATCAACATTGAAAATGTTAAGTGATGATGGTGTGTTGGTGGAAGCTGAAGCTTTTTGTCTGACCACAAGTCAGTTTCATGCTTCCATGTAAATAATATGACTGACTTATTGACCTGCTGCTTATGACTAATTTTAGTACTGCTCAGGAAAAGTTTTTGACCAGCCAAAATACTGGGATTTTAGGACAGAATGAAAAAGCACCAAGATTCTGTGTCATTGCATAAACACCAGTGACAAGTGAGAGGGCTTAAATGGTTTAAAGCTGGTCTCTCAAAGCTCAGTTAGCAGGGGAAAGGAAGGGAGGAAACTTCCCCAGGTGTACAATGTGGGGTTTTTTGGTGTTTTTGTTTCAGTTCTGCTGCACACAGCAACTGCCAATGGCTTCCAGATGGTGACCAGTGGGGCTCAAAGCAAAGCTATCAATGACTGGCTCATCCCCAGTGTGGAGGTGAGTTGTGTATGGATTCAGCCTGGCAGCATTGATGAGGTGACTTCTTTTATTGGGACTTTATCAGACATTTGGTCTGACAGGGCAAGTCAGGGGAGTCTCAGCCAGGTATCTGAAGTCCTCACAACTGAGGCCATAGCAGATTCAGCAGGAATGTAGAAGTCAGGCTGTCCTTGTACAGGCACACAAGAGGTGATGAGGAGTGACACTGCTCTCTTTCCTTTTCAGGGAAGGCTGACAGGGCTGGGTGGAGAAGACCTGCCCACTGTTGTGATAGTTGCCCACTATGATTCCTTTGGAGTGGCTCCAGTGAGTATTCTTTTCTTGCAGCTCTCTGTTCCTTTTCCCTCTGCCCATGTGTCTTGGCATTAAGGCTGTGGGGCAGTTACAAATGGAGCACAGTGCTGTGCTGTTCTAATAGCTGAGAGTCAGGGTAGTTTGTCACCTTGTGTCTGTCCCACCTCATCCTGCAGTGGCTGTCCCATGGGGCTGACTCCAATGGCAGTGGAATCTCAGTGCTGCTGGAACTGGCCAGGCTGTTCTCTCGGCTCTACACCTACAGAAGGACCCATGCTGGGTGAGGAACTGCTCTGTTTGGGGTTAGATGTGTGTAGCTGACACGTGGAGGGGATGATGTGGGAAGCAGATTCCATCCTCAAGCACTGGGAGCTCCCCACTTTCAATTTGTCCTGCCATTGCCTGAGTATGTGCCATGTGGGAAGTGTTAATGGACAGTTTGCCTTGGATGTCAGGTGCAAGTGGTTGTGATTTCACCACACCTCCAGGGCTGAGTGCAGGAATTCTTGGAGTGCAGCATGCTAACCCTTTTCTGGCTTCTTTGATGGGCAGGTATAACTTGCTGTTCTTTGCATCTGGAGGTGGCAAGTTTAATTATCAAGGAACTAAGCGGTGGCTGGAGGATAATTTGGACCACACTGGTGAGTAAGGGGCTGGTTGTGTTAAAAGTCTATAATTAATTGTCAGCTCTCCTGTGAGAATCTTCTTCTGTCAGCCTTCCTTTTTTAGGGGGGTGGAAATCCCAGCACAAGATGTAGCAATAAAGGTTTGGATTTTTCTGTTCCAGATTCCAGCCTTCTGCAGGACAATGTAGCATTTGTTCTCTGCCTTGACACTCTGGGCAGAGGCAATAGCCTTCATCTTCATGTCTCAAAGCCTCCCAAGGAGGGCACCCTGCAGCATGCATTTCTGAGAGAACTGGAGATGGTAAGGAAAAGCTTTTTAGGTTTGTGGGAACTTGGGACTTACTATACAGCTCTCCATGAGAGGAAGGAAGATGTGAAGAAAGGGTGTGCTATTGAAATAATTCATATATTGTTTAGAATCACTTGATTTGAAGTGCATACAAATCCTCATGCCACAGTCCCAAGTGAAGCAGACTAGATCTGCAAATGCTACCCTGTACAGACATTAAAACAGCTCTTTTTGACCTGAAAATCCAGCTTTAATAATGTCAATAACTGCACCTCACGTTCTGGAGCGCACAGAAATGGGTGTAGGCAGACAGGGCAGTGCAGGGTGGGACTCTGCAGCGGGCAGCACCCCTGAATGGCCTCCCCTTGTCTTCAGGTTGTTGCCAGCCAGTTCCCAGAGGTGAAGTTCTCCATGGTGCACAAGAAGATCAACCTGGCAGAGGACATGCTGGCGTGGGAGCACGAGCGCTTCGCCATCCGGCGCTTGCCGGCGTTCACCATCTCACACCTGGAGAGCCACCGGGACAGCCTGCGCAACAGCATCATGGACAGGAGGTGAGGGGCCCTGGGCAGGCAGGGCTGGGCTTCAAATCCAGCCCAGAAACCTGCCCTCACAACTGCTCGTGGTGTTCTCATGGTCAGGGCACAGGTGACAGACGGTGGGAGTTGGGCTCTGGATTCAGGCTCAGTGAAAAGGGGTTGTTTCTGGAGGAAGGTGATGCCGTTGCAAGTCCATGATCTTCTCTTTTGTTTTAGGGCACGAATAGACACTAAAGCACTGACCAGGAATACTCAGATCATTGCTGAGGCTTTGACAAGGGTCATCTACAATCTAACAGAAAAGGTAAGAGGTGCCCACCATGCAGTGCTGGCCAGACTTGTCCTGCCCAGCCAAGCTCAAAAATAACCTTTTTCATTTTCTGTTGCAGGGAGCACCTGCAGATATGCAGATCTTCACAGATCAGATGGTAAGTGCAGTACATTCTTTTTGTAACCTGTGGAACCTAGAGTCTGGGAGAGAGCTCTGATGTGTGCTTGACTCCCTTTCTCTGGTGGTATTTTTCTGCAGGAAATCCAGCAGGAGCAACTGGAGTCAGTGATGGACTGGCTGAGCAGTCAGCCCAGGGCTGCCCAGCTGATTGATAAGGACAGCACCTTCCTCAACACCTTAGAATATTATATGGGACGTTACCTGAAGGATGTCAAGCAGCACCACGTGAAGGCAGACAAAAGGTAAGAAAAGATGTGAAAGAACCAGCCAGGGCATGCAAACTGGCTTCCCCCTGGACAGAATTTTGTCTCTGAGCTGCAGCTTTCCTGGGTTCTTGACATGCAGCTTTGTTCTTTTCTGCTCTCCTGTCAGTTTTGGTTCACGCTTGGTGTTCTCACAGAGAAAGCTGCTCGTGATTCCTCACAGCACAGGAACAAGGCCCAGCAGCTCCCTCTGTCTGAAAAGCTTGTTTTTAAACTGTTTTGGTTCCACTGTTCCCAGTCTGAGAGCAGGAGAGGGCTAAGTTTTGGTTAATTACAAAAAGGCAGCTTCCATCCTGTTGAACCTGCTCGAGCTGAAGCTGTTTTAGTGAACAGAGGGGAGGAATCTCTGATGTTCAGCCTCTTTGGAGACAGCTGAACACCAGCATGAGTTCTGAATTATGTCCTTGGGCTTCTGATAGTAGGAAAAGAAAGTCCTAATGACTAAAACCAGCTCACAACCAGTGTAGGGGGTGGTCATACTTGCCTGGTTGGATAAACTTGGGAGCAGCTCTGGGCTGTCCTGACTGCAGGGTCAAGAAATGCAACAGAATCTGAAAAATTTCTCCTTTGCACAGGGACCCTGAGTTTGTTTTCTATGACCAGCTGAAGCAGGTGATGAATGCATACAGGTATGGAATTCCCTTGGGCATGCTGGGCTGTTGTCTCACCCCCTGGCAGGACCTGCTGTATCAATTTCATGTGCACTTTTCCTTATTCCAGGGTCAAGCCAGCAATCTTTGACCTGCTCCTGGCTGTCTGTATTGCAGCCTACCTTGGTGTTGCCTATGTTGCAGTGCAGGTAAGAGACACAGATATATTATTTTCCTTATAAAAACAAGTTAGATTCAGGAATTCACACAGTGTCAGCACTAAAGCTGGAACAATAATGCCACTTACCTGTGCTGCAGGCAGTCTCTTGCCATTCTAGTGCAAACCTGTTTTTTAGAGCTGTTTCTTGTACTCAAGGACACGCATAACTCACTTGCTAATGTATTTTGGCTCCAAACTGAAACTTTACAACAAATTTACCTTGTTACCTTGGTAATTTAAAGGTTTGTAGCTTGTACTATTAGGAAATATTTGAACTTGGGATGCAGCTTAGAAATGCATCTTCAGAATTCTGCTTTCTTTTTTCAATGAAGCCAGAAATACATCCTGTGTCCATACCTCTGGAAATGTGATACTCCATGCCTTGGCCAGCCAAATTTAATGTTTTTGTGTCAGTGTTAACCAAGACAGTGTGAGCAAGGCTTTGTTCCTGCCTGGGGTCATGAAGGACATGAATGAAAGGGAAGCTTTTTAGGTCACTCTCAATTTTGACCACTTTGTGTTATTTGTATCTATTATTTGTTTAGGGAAATGATAAGCATTTTAAATGTGTAAGAATATAAGCAAAGGGAAAAACATACTTTGATTTCTATTAGCAATCGTCATTAGTTCTTTTATTTGAATTTGAAATTATTTGAAGCCTGAATCTTGTTACCTGTGTCAAATATCAAATCAAAATACAATCAACCCCAGCAAAATCAAAAGAAGAATTAAGTGAATTTCTAAGTCACTGGGGAAATGGTGAAAGAGAAGATCCAGTTAAAGAATTGTGAATTGCTGGGAATCTCTGTTTGCCTGGTTCATTTTTACCTTCCTGAAACTGCTGGCAGCAGTGTTTCTATAGAGACCAGGAACCTGCATGTGTTGAAATCTGAAGCTTTCTCCTCACCTTCAGAAGGAACAGAATTGCATTAAAAATGAAAACTAAAAAAATCTTTAACACATCTTCACAATGAGGTGATACAGACCTGCACAAACACTTCTGTAAGCCATCATTTTCTGTATAACTTGGCTTCCTTGTCATAATTCCTCATCCATCAAGTCCCACTCCATCTTCAGGATGAGTGGTTGATGCAAACAAGGCTCTGCATTTGCACACTGGTATTGTTTTAAGCCTTCTGCTAAGCTGTGTGTTTAGAACTGTCACAGTTACTTGTTTTCTCTTCTGTTTCCAGCACTTTGGTCTCCTTTACAAGATGATACAGAGATTATCCCTTAAAACCAAGCAGCAGTGAAGCACCAAGTCCCCCCACCCAGCAGCACTGAGCCATCGGTGAGCCCATTGGGAACCTTCTGCCTTCCACTGAACCCTGCTGTTCCTTTTCCTTTGTCTCCTCTCTGCTACTGTATAGAGGGGAGGAAGGCATAAAGAAAATGAAATTTTAACTCTTGTGCACCTTTGAAGTGCTTTTCTTCACCTTCTTCCCCTGACTTGCACCATGTCTGGTTTTCCTTTGCATTTGGGTGAGGGAGAGGCTGAGAGACTTCAGCAATTCCTGCAGTCTGATTTTGGGCAGCTTCTCTGAGTGTCACCCAAAGTCCAGCACCTTCATGGACACTGTCACACAGCCAGCCTGGAAACTGAAACTACAGCCTGACATGGTATCTCTGCCCAGCAAACAAGGACTTGGAGCAGTTGTTTAAAAGAAAAAACCAAAAAGTGCACATGCAAATTAAAGAGAATGCAATTAGCATGTTTCCTTATGGCACCTCTTCCTTGAGTTCACTGCCTGGCTTCAGGGAGTCGTGCTGAGCAAGCAGTGTCTGCAGCAAGCACCTTCTTGCATTTTGTTCAAACTCACCCCCTTTTAGGAGGTGCACTGGGAGTGATCTTGAGTGTTATTACCAGGATGAGGAAAGATTAAGATGGGTTTCTGGCATGAGGGTTCTGCTGGGACAGGTTCTGTCCTGTCTCTCTTGCAGGATGCATTTTGCTGTGTACTTGATTTCTCTGGAGGTTTTTGGTCCTTGAACAGTTCACAGCTGCCACCACTCTGTGCTAAACTCTTGCTTGATTTTTGAGGGGTGTTCCCTACTCCAGCTGCTGCAGGATCATGTTCTGTGCTGCCATGTACTTACACAAGCTGGTTCTGTTTATAACGAGAGAAGAGCAGCTCAGACGTGGAAAATTTATTGAAATACTACAAGCCCTAGGCTAGTTGTAGGTCTAGAAGATAACCCTGAGCACTGTCCTGCCACCCAGCAAGTTTTGAGTCCTTTTCTGTAACCTCTTCTGTGTACATGAGCTCTCTTCACATGCCACAGTGACAGTTTTTTAAAAATTTAAGCTACTACTTGTAATTAAAGCAGCATATCTTACAGAGGCTGAAAAGCTAATTTGAATTGAGGTGGACCTTTTTTCTTTTGAATGCATGGAAAATTTCAGCTGTGGATTCCTGTCTGCACACACCTGCTCTGCACGTGCTTGTCAGAAAAGGGGTTGTTGTGACCAGTCACTGTGCTTTGGATGGGCACCAAAGCACTGATTTCCATCCTCCTTTGTTTATTTTACTGTAATCTGCTTCCTGGAGTAGTACCCTTATCCCATGATTTGTCCTTTCTGCTACTTTAAATATGTAGCAATTTGTTCTTTAAAAGGTCTTGTCTTTTCCAGGAAAGCCTGCTGGTGTCAGTGGCTCACCGTGGTGCCAGCATGGTGCCAAGCACTCCAGAACTATCAGCCACACTGGGAAATCTGCCTTTTCCTCATCTTCTGAGTGCTCATTTGAAATGTGTCTCTCTGCATGCATGAAGTGCTCATGGCACTCCTCTGCCAAATGAATTTATAATGACTGCAGAAGTTGCTGGAGTGGCTGAAAGGCAAGCCTTGATTGTTTTCCACTGGTTTTTATGCTCTGCCCTTAGAGACTGCATCTGCTGTGCCCTGGGGAGCTGCATGCCCTGGGCTGGCTAGGTTTAGAACATGCATGGTACAGTGGCTCTCTGAAGAACTCTGCAGGCTCTGAGTATCTGGGAGTAGTTTGAGTCCTCCAGCTGCAGCATCCATTTCTGGTGTGTTACACTTCAGGAGGTGGTGTTCCCTCCAGTCTAGCAGATTATTTCACCAGTCTTAATCATTAACTCCATTACTTTGCTGAGAAAAATAGGAAAAGAATATTAGCAATGCTGTTGCAGCTTGAGTTGATGTGTGTAAAATTTGGCAGTAGTGGGCAAGAGTGAACAGAACAGACCTGGAGCTTGTTCCTTGCTGTGGAAACTGTCAGCCTTCAGTCTTCCAGATGAGCAGCTCAAAGTTCAGAATCAAAAACTTCCACCCAGTCTGTTTGCAGAGGCTGTAGCACAAAGAAACACCTTAGCTCTGTGTGGTCTCAGCAGTGAACTGTTAACACTCCTGATGCAGTGCCAGAAGCCAGTGGAAACAACCTAAAATAAAGATGGGTAAGATCAATGAGGAGAGTTCATAAACCTGAGGGGCAGTTGGGATGGCACATTGCTCTCTCCCACACAATGGTAGTTTGTCCTGTAATCCTTTTGTGTCTCTCTCCCTGGCTGCCATAAAAAGTAGTTTTTACAACAGATAAAAGAGTTTTTGCTTTTGATCAAAGTGCACGTGCACTGAAACATAAATGCTCAAATCTGAGCTAGTCAAATCCCAACTTCCTCGTAGCTGGAGCAGTGTGGCCATCCTGGGATTGAATTTAAATCCCAACTTCCTCATAGTTGGAGCAGAGTGCCCATCCTGGGATTGAACTTAGTTCCCACATTGTTGTTTCCTTAGGTAAGTCAACAGAGAAGCTTGCAAAGAGCCCCTGGAGCTGATCTGCACTGCAGCATAACTGATCAATTCAGCCACCAACACAAAGGCAGAAATGCAGTGATAAAATAAAAGTTCTCCACAATGTTCCAGAAGAGCTGTGTAGCTGATTCTTATTGCCCTTATTTTTACCTATCCTCTTTTTCTGAGGAGTTTGCCTGGCCTGTAGGGAAGAGCATGGAAAGCATTATATCCACATCCACACAAGTGGCTAGCAGTTGGTACTTCTAGCCAGAAATCCATTTTCTTTGCTATTTATCTGACTTCAGCTGTTGTCCTGGTGCTGTCAGAGTCTGCAGCTCACAAAGAACTGGTTTTCCATCAGGGTTTAACTGAAACTGTTAATTCCTTCTGCCCACTTCCACCTGCATGGACATTATTGGGAATTGTTTGGGAGTAATTTGGATTATTGTAGTTCATCTCCCAGATGAGAGGGGTTGGTTTATTATTGGGAGAGAAGTAATGCTGTGCAATATGAACTCTACTCAGTGCAGAGAAAATCCTGAAGCCAGAATGGAATTAGGTCTCCCACTATCTGTGGCTGAAAGTCACCACAATCTATTTAGACACTCAAAACCACAGCTATACCCAAAATTGCTGTGGGGCTTGGTTTTGAGGGTGTTTTGTTTGTTTTAAATCTCATGCTCTTACATTGTTCATGGCCCAAGCCCAAATCCCAGGCTGCTCCTGCACCCCGTGTTTAAGCTGGGTTTCACATTTCATTTGGTCTTGACTCGCCAATCTGAAATGCTGGGGCTGCTCCTGGATGTCTCAGAAAATTGGGCCTCTGGGTACTTGACTGTAGACTCCTGCTTGCTCACTTTAATCTGTTTAGTTTCTATTTGTAGTTACTGCATAGCAACTCCAAGGTTATAATCTGGAATATTTGCAGCTCAGGAAAATGATTTGATTTATCTAGCAATGTTAACTCAATTATTTATCTCTTGTGTGCCCTGAAGAACAAATGTATATTGAGGTGAATATTTAAAAGCTAATAGAAAATTCAATGCAGTTGATTTACATATTTTAGGACTGTAAATGTAATAATATTTAAGTATTTTAACTTCGGGTTTTTTATTTGTTTGTCCCTTTTTCCCTTGGAAAATAAACCAAGTGAATAGGTTTGATGCATAGATTTGTCAGAGATCTATTTGCTCACAAAAATGGAATCTCCTTGCATTATTTAGAGGAATAGACACCTCTACAAAATGGGAGAAAATCTATGTATTTAAAAGCTTCATCCAGTCTAGTCAAAGTGTAAAATAGTGACAGAAAACATTTACACACTCCAAGCATGATTCCAGCACCTTGAGGTGAGCAAATTCCTGTTTATTCCGAAGGTTTGTGCTCATGTGAAGCAATTAAAGATTCTATGCAAAACAGCTTTGGTACTGTGAAAAACTGCTTACCTCAGCAGCCAGGACTGTGTGCTCATGGAGATTGTTGTCCTTACCCAATGCCTATTTGAACACTAAACTATTTATTCCAATTACAAGCATTGCAAGAGATCTGTTCCCTGGCCATGAGTTTGTCAGAGTCGTGGTCAGAGGTGTGGAGTGGCAGAAGGGGAGAGCTGGATGTGCTCACCCTGATGCTGAGTTCAGCACCAGAATCCTGAGGGCTTCTCCTTGGGAAAGAAACCCTTCCAGCACCAGCAGTGTGTGGGGCTGAGCAGTGTCCCCACGGTGACACAGGGTGGTGACACACGCAGCCCTTTGTCACTATTTAATAAGAAATGACAGAGTCATCAGAAAGCTGAGTGGCATAAGCACATGTCTTTACTTGGAACCACTTCTTTTATACACTGGTTGGTACAGGTGGACCTGACTGGTCATTTAATCAATGCATTTCACCTGACTGAAAATCAGGTATCCTCAAAATACATTTGAGGAACGGCTGAGGGAGCTGGGGGTGCTCAGCCTGGAGAAAAGGAGACTCGGAGGTGCCCTCATCACTCCTGAAAGGTGCCTGTGCTCAGGTGGGGTTGGTCTCTTTCTTCAGGCAGCACTGACAGAACCACAGGACACAGCCTGAAGCTGCACCAAGGGAAATTCAAGTTGCATATTAGGAAAAAGTTTTTCACAGAAAGGGTGAAAAGTTCTCGAATTGCTGCCTGGGGAGGTGGTGCAGTCACCATCCCTGGGTGTGTTTAACAAAGCCTGGATGTGGCACTGGGGGCCAGGGTTTAGTTGAGGTGTTGGGGCTGGGTTGGACTCAATGAGCTTGAAGGTCTCTTCCAACCCAGTGATTCCGTGATTAGCTAATTAACAAGATGCCCATTTATAACCAATCTTATGAGAATAACAAGAGAACAGATATTAGGAAAACAACACCTGCAGGTTGTTTTTAATAATTGGTTATCATTGTTTATCTCCAGCTCCCTAAAGTCTCGCAGGCCCATTCTGGGAAGCCTTACCTGCTTTCCTTGCTCTCTGACCAGGCTGTCACATCCACAGTGCCCGCAGGTCCTGAGGCAACAGGAGCATCTCCCAGTGCCATCCACGGCCTGGCTCTGCCGCTGTTCCCAACTCTGGAAAGGTGTCATCATTGTTCTCTCTACACAGGTCTCCCCTCTACCTCCTCTGCTTGTAACTGCACTTCTGGAGCTGGGGTGCCCAAACTCACAGTGCATTGCTGGGGTGCCCAAACTCACAGTGCATTGCTGGGGTGCCCATGAGCTGGGGTGCCCAAACTCACAGTGCATTGCTGGGGTGCCCATGAGCTGGGGTGCCCAAACTCGCAGCCCTCTGGCGCAGGCGGGGCACGGCGGCCCCGGATGCCGAGCAGGGCTCAGCCCTTGCACGCTGCGGGGCGGGTGTGGGCTCGGCAGCCCCGTTCCAGCTGTTCCAGGGCTCTGCTTCCTTCTCTGCTTCCCTGCCGGCAGCGGGGACACGTGGCTGCCTGTCCGCGGGGCCCTGGGGCTGCTGCTGGGGATGCCGCGGTGCCAGGAGGATGCCAAGGTGCCAGGAGGATGCCGAGGTGCCAGGAGGTCCTGGCTCCTCACACCAGGCTGCTCAAAGTGGTGACGTGTCTTTCTAGAAAAGAAAGAAATGTCTTCTAAGTCAAAGGAAAGGTTGAAAACGAAGGTGGCAGAAGAGACGCTGGGACAAGGCAGTGAAGAAGAGGGAGTATTGCAGTGATGGAGAGCAAAGAGCTGCTCTAGAAATGTATCATCAATGTTCTCTCTACACAAGTCTCCCCTCTACCTCCTCTGCTTGTAACAGTGCATTTTTGGAGCTGGGGTGCCCACTGTGCCCTCACAGCCCTCTGGCACATGGAGCAAAACCCTACAGGCTGAGGGGCAGCTCATTGTAGGCTGGGTTTAACACAGGCTCTGTCGTGTCATTATCACAGAATCACAGAATTAACTAGGATGGAAAATACCTTTGAGATCACCTATAATTATGTCAGTGCCCTCTTTGAAGGGAAGGTCACTGTGGACAGCAGGGAGTTCTTTGCTCACAGGAAGGGGGGTGTGAAAGAGAAGAAGAAGGTGCAGCTGCCTTCCCTGGATGGAGACTGGGGCTGTGGCAGCCACCCCACTCCAGCTTAGCCTGGCTCTCAGTGCAGGGAGACCTCTGTATGCCACACTGAGAGACTGGGAATTTGTACCAGAGAACAACCTGTAAGGGCTGTGGGACTCGTGAAAGGCAATTGAAGATTTTATTCTCAGATGGTGCTTCTGTGATAGCATTGACTAGTTCTTGATAGGGGTGCTGAAGTGCTGATACTGACTTCCATTTGATTAACCATCTTTCAGATGGCTTGTACTCCTCATGCTGGCATCCTCTCTGTTTCCTCCACGTGCCATTCTGGGTTTTTTCAGTGAAGGTATTATTCTACTTTAGCAACTGGTTTCTGTAGAGATTAAAAGGATTATTAAAAGGAGAGGCAGACAAACAACTCTTAGGCACCCTTCTCTGTAGGTTGCTGTTGGATTTCCTTTTTAGGAGAGTGCTCTGTGGTGGTTTTTTCTCATGGTGTGTTCCTAAATACTCCTGCTCTACAGAAGCAGTCAGGCAGCAGTCTACTCCAGGTCATGGGAAGGGCACGCTAGAATATGAATCATTCAAAGGAACTGCTAATTAGGAGGCCTGTTAAATAGAGGGGAAGTTAAAGAATATCCCTTTCCCTGTGGCAGAGAAAAATGACAAACTACAGAAAGATTGGAGAGAGGATATTTTATGCTCGAGCTCTAAATGGATCCCACTCTGCAATCAGCTGCAGCAAGCACTGCCTTCCTCAGCAAGGCTTTTCCAGACCTTACAACAGCTTGCGTCTTCCATCTATTTTTGGTTTTTCTCTTGCCCTGGTTTCCATAGTATCTGAATGCTTCATGCTCTTAAATATATCTGACACTTACAGCACCTTGGTGAAGTAGGAGGTACAAAGGGCCTTGCTCTTTGGAGCTGCTGGAGCTGGAACAGCCCAGGGATGTGTGGAAGATGTGGGGTGGAGTCCTGAGTGAAAAATGTGCTTTTCTAGAGGCTGGATTTGTCACTGCTGGGCTAGGGGGAGCAGGAGAAAAGAAATCCCCATCAAACTTCTGAAAAATATTTGAAGGGCTCAGTGGTGTAGCTGCTGGGAGCAGGGGTGGAGATGAGTAGATCTGGTGATTGCCACATTCTCCTCTAATCCTCTCTGCTTTCTTCACGTGCCACATTTCTTTCTCTCAGGTAATGAGAACATGAGGACAACTAGGTTGTGTCCTGAAGCCAGGTTGCTCATGCTGTGGGCTTATTCCTGTAGAATATTTTTAATATAATATCTTAATACAGTGTAATGGAGAGTAATGGGAAGATAGAGAATTGACCGAAAAGAAAAAGATGAGTGAGAAGCAGATGCTGTAGGGATGACCCCAAGATTCTAGGAATGCTCAGTCCTTTTATTTTTAAGGGATACCCAGATGACAGCATGTGACAGAAACAACCATCTCTGTGCTGCTGGAGTGTTTGGGGAGCAAGGGGAAAAGCCAGATCAGCAGAGCTCAATGTCTTTGCTGATTAAAACCAGGTCCAAACTGAACTCAGTCAGCTCAGTTGAATAGTGCATGATTGTGGAGCTGAGGACTTGCCTCTCATTATTTGGGAAAGGACGGCCCTGTGCCATTGTTTCCTGACCAACTTGCTTTCAAGCTTTGGAAGAAACTGCTTGCACACAACCCAAACTTCTTCCACGAGGTGGTGCGTTTTTATTTTTTTATTTGGGTTTTGTTTTGTTTTTGAAATCAATCCTCAAAGAACAGCTGCTTTTGATCACAAAGATATCTGGAATGTGTGATGGTCACTTCCAGTTCACCCACTGTGACAACTTGGGTCAAAAAATCCACAAGCCTCAAAACTTAGTTAATTTTTGGGTTCTTGCAAAGTTGAAATGTTAAAACTCCCTCGTTCTGAATTGGTTGGTAAAACAGATATTCAGTGAAAGCTAAACAGCAAGGTCTTGGTGGACAAGAGAGGATAAAAGCTGATGGCAAGTTATATCCTTTTACACAGGATATTTTTCTCTTAGGCTGGCAGTCTGGCTGCAGAATCTTTTACACCAGACAAGAAGCAATCACATTAGAGGAATAACTTTTATCTCCCTGAGATACTGTCTTATTGCTTGGATATTTTCTGCCAGGACTGTCTTACCTAATCCTGTGGCTCTTCTGCCTAGGGAACAAATAGGTAAGGAAAGGCAGACTGTTTTCAAGGACCTTTTTTTTTCCCCCCTCTTTTTTTTTTTTTTTTTTTTTTTTTTCCTGGGCTGTGGTGAGGATTTTCTGCCTTAAATGGTGTCTCCTAGGTGATGTGGAAATTCAGAGCTCCAGCTTGTATTTTCTCCATTCCTCACTGCCTTTAGGAGCTGGAAGGACTAGGCAGGCACTGTAGCAAAATGTACCTGGCTGTTCCTGCACCATTTGTTTGAGCCCTTTTCAGATTTGGGCCACTGGACTGGACCTCTTCACCTTTCATCTTAAGCTGCCCCATCTAAATACAAATACTCATATGCCACAAGAAACCAGGCAAGTCTAGATGTGTGTAAGGAAAATATTTTGGGTGTTTTTCACTAGCAAATATCTCTGCAAAAGAGCAACTTGTTGGGTATACAATGTGATTTTCTTCTAACACTTCTTTTTTGAAGCAGCATCTCAGGTTTGGGCAGAATCTGTCCCCTCACCCCTGGGAATTGTGCATCTGAGCTCTGCTGTGCTCCTTCTAGCACTCTTGTGCAGACTCCTCCATGACAGATGCAACATGTTTCTTCTTCCTCTGCACAGGTGACCTCTCCTTTCCCTTTTTCTCCATCTTGGTGCTAAGATTCCTTTTATCTTCCCCTTAATCCTGTTACTCTGGTATGTAATTCTTTGTCTGGCTCTGTAAACCCCAGGTGCTGATTGACAGCTGTTCTGTTTTTCATTTACCAGCAGTATTTTCATGTCTGTTGTTCTTTACTGCAGTCAGGGTGGTTTTAGTATGTCCATTCATGAACTCCAAAAGAGACTGGATTTATCTTTCCTCCTAAACAGACATTTTCTACCCGAGGCACTGGGTCCCCTTGTGCTGTAACAAAAGCCTAGAGCAGCTTTTGCTGCAACAGCTGATGTCAAAAAGCAAGCTAGGCATGCAAAGGTGCCGGAAAACTTTACTTGCTTAGGTGTGATTTGTCCAAGGTGAGGATTGCTGCTGTTTCCATAAAGCTTTCTTGTTTTAAACACTGCCTTATCTGCTTGCAGCTGTCAAAAATGAGAACAGCTTGACTTGCCATAGGCTTCCCAGCTGATGCGTCTGTGGCTTCCAAATAGATGGCAGAACCCTGGCAGCCTCTGCAAGATATGTCAACAGAAAGTTTGACCAGTGTGGGGAGATTCTGGGGGGGTTTTAAGGTGAATTTTAGGAGTGGTAAGACCATCAAACACAAGACAGCTCTCCAGCCTTGAGACACCTTGCAGCATCCCTGGGTTCAGAGCAGGCTGCAGAAAGCTGCAGGCCTCTGTGAGTCCCTTTCCATGAAAAGCCTGGATGCAAATCCCAGGCTCTTGCTGGCCCTCACTGAGTGCTCTGGCAGCTCCACACACAGCTGGGCACAACAGCCAGTGCTGCAGGGAGCAGGGTACAGAGCTGTAGCTCTGCTGAGCATGAGAGTGAGGAGGAATCCCCAATCCCTCTGGCTTTGCCTCTCTCATTCTTGCCATGACTTCAGCCTGGGAGCCAGGTGCTCATAGACAACCAGTATTCTCCATTCTTCCATCTGCTCTGTAGGATTGGAACCCCTCTTCTTCCCCTGGTAACACACCCCCCTTTGTCCCAACCTGCCTTTTCCTGCTGCACGTATCTCCTGGTGCAGGGGCCGAGGTAAGATCACACCTGAGAGATCTGGGTAGGGTTTGAAGCTCTGGCATGTGGGGCACTGTGGGGAGAGGGTAGGAGGAAGGATGGGACTTAGGGACCAGCAGGAGAATGCTGAATTTGGCTGCAGTGGGAGCACAGAGCTGTGGCTGCCCTGGTTATGTTGCGCCGTGCAGTAGGGTCACCTCTCCACTCACTGCCACCCTCCCTCCGCAGGATCCAGGGCAGGAGAAAAGTGGGATGGCAGAAAGCTCTCAGCAGATACTACGCAAGGGGAAGCGAGGCCAGGCTGTGCCTGCACCACGGTCCTTTCACAGGCACAGGCCTGGCATGCTCAGTGGAGCTGAGCACCTGACTCTGCCACAGCTCTCCGCAAACAGCCCAGCCAACACCCCCTCCCTCCTCCCAGCACCAGGAGTGTATTCATCCTCAGGGACACTGGGGCAGCATGACAGGCTGAAATGTGTGGTGTGACGACAAAAGCCGTGCACGCTGCAGAGGGGATGCTCTGTAGGAGATGCAGGCAGCGTGTGGCTGTGGGCGGCGGGGCTGGGCTGCATCCCTGCAGCACAGCTGCTCCCGATGGAGCTTCGGCGGTGCCGCGCCTCAGCGTCACCCTGCCGTGACAGAGGTGGGCCACAGAGGTGACACAGCCCCGGGGCCACCTGGGCCGCGCTGCTTGGAGCGCTGACATCCCCTCAATGGCTCACAGCATCTGCCAGAGCTGGAGAAAGCAGTGGGAGAGCAATGCGGAGCCTCACACGGGGAGGGAGCGCTGGTCCCCTTAGCAATAATGGCTGCTTCAACATGGATACACAACCAGCTCCTGACCATCTGGCACGGTCTGACACAGGACCGGGCTGGGGATGCCTCCACCGAGCCCCAGTGAGGAGGCAGCTGAGCTGCTCGGAAGAAAAGGGACTTTCCCTAGAGAGGCAGGGGCAGACAGAGGAGCCTGCCCGGGGTTGTAGACCTGGGGCCGTGTATGGCTTCCCCTTCCAGCTTAGCCCCCTCCAGCCCTGTGCTCGCTGCTGGCTCACGGCTACGTTACAGAATTTTCTGCTTTAAATAATCTCTTCGCCTCCAGACCCTTGTGCCGAGGCACCAAGAAAATGGGCCGAATGCTAATTTCTGACAGGGATGTGGAGCGGATCTGCCTTCGTGGGTGCTCAGAGCTCTCCTCGCTCCCTGGGCCCTCCGCGCTCCTGGGCCCTAAAAACACATCTCCTCCCTCGCCCGCGGGACGGGCATCGCGGCGGTCACTGCCGCCCTGTCGCCTTCACCACCCTCTTGGCCCAGCCGGCCGGTGCCGAGTGCTGCTCCCGGGGGTCTCCGGTGCCTTCCCCGCTGCCCCCCGCTCCTGAGGGGCCGCGGCGGCGCGGGGCCCGGCAGGGGGCGCTGTGGCGCGGCTCTTTGTGGCGCCGCGGCGGCGGCGCTGGCGGCGGGGCCGTTCCCGCCGCGCTCACCGAGGGCGAGGCGAGGAGGCAGCCGCCGCCGCTCCCGCCAGCGCCGCAGCCGCCCCCGCCGCCGCCGCGCCGAGCCTCCCCCATGAGCAGCAGCGGCGGCGCGGAGCCCCCGGCGCAGCCCGACAGCATGAAGGACCTGGATGCCATCAAGCTCTTCGTGGGGCAGATCCCGCGCAACCTGGAGGAGAAGGACCTCAAGCCGCTCTTCGAGCAGTTCGGCAAGATCTACGAGCTCACCGTGCTCAAGGACCGCTACACCGGCATGCACAAGGGTGAGCCCGGCGCGGCGCGCACAAAGGGGCGGCGGGCCCCGGGTCGCTCCACGCGTGACCCACCGCGATGTGCTGTTCTCCCGCACCCCCGCCTCCCTCAGCGGGGGCTGCCGGCCCCGATCCGCTGCCCGGGAACGCGTCCTCATCTCCAGCGCCCACGGGCGGGGTCCCCATCCCCGCGGCGGAGCCCCGCCGAGCCCCTCGGCCGCGGCCCGCGCCCCTCCGGCAGCCCGGGGCCTGGCGCCCCGCGTGGGGTGCGGTGACAAAGGCGGCGATGGGCAGCGTGCGCCCGGCCGAGGCTGCTGCGGAGCGCGGGGGCCGCAGCGGGACCCTCGCTGGGCTGCTGGCCATCCCCTCGCGGGGCTCACACCGACCCCGGGCGGTCTTAAAATCCGTGCAACAAAGAATATTGGCCGCGAACGTGCTGCTGTCAGTGGCATTTGGGGTAGGTGAGGGGCTGATGGCACACGGGGAGATGAGGGGTCTTCCTTCGCCGAAGGACCTTTAATGGGTGCTGAAAAGTTTGAGGAGGCTCCTTTAGCCTCGCTTACTGTTGTGTTTTTATACTGAAGAGCTGTCGCGTTCGGCAGCTCCCTTCAGTGGAGCGGCTCTACCCCACCCCAGCAGGTGTTTGGGATCTTGTGACCAGCACGGCTCCAGCCAGGAGGGGAACTCACGGAGTTGTTTGCTGTAGGATCCCGTGGGGTGATGGCAGCGTCGCTCCCTGGCGCAGGTAGAACAACCTGCAGGGAGCCGACAGTGAGTACCCTGAGAGCTGTCGGTGCTCAGCTGTGCCCTAAAATGATCCGTGATGGGGCCATGTGTTGGTGCATGCTGGAGGGAGTGTGCAACAACGCTCAGTCGTGATGCCTCGGATTTAGGAGGAAGCGTAGGAAAAATCGAGTGCCTTGGTAACGTGAACCATTCCAGACTGAACAGAGAGGGAAGAGGACAAGAAAAAAACAAGTGTATTTTCAAACAAAAGCCCAAATCTAACTCTCCAGCACAAAAGGAAAAGACTTTCTCATTGAAGCCCGTGGGGGCTGGGCTGGCATGAATTTAGCTGAAGAACTGTGTCTGGTTGTGAGTGGAAAACGAGGATGCCATGTGCTTGTGTGTCTCTGTGTGCAAGGAACTGCATCCAAACCTGCTGCCAGGGGATGGTGAGTTGCAAGTTTCAAACCCAGCAAGGAGGAGAATGGGCCCAAGGCAAGAGACAATTGCACATTTCATTCCAGTTGACATCTTAAATATAGACTGTGTGGTCTGAGGTCAGCTTCCAAGCAGGAGACAAATTCTAGGGATCTGCTTAGGTATGGAAATTAGAGGGGGCAGCAGTGGTATTAGCCAGATGTGTGTGATATTAACTTGCTGTTAAAAGCAGGATTTCTGCAGCAAAATAAATACATCCTTTTGGTTCTAACATATTTTTTTGGTGGATGTGGGTGTTGTTGTTCAGCGGTTGTTCTGTCCAGAAGAGGCTGTTGAGATGTGAGGTTCTCTGGTGGTTGTGGTGGGGTTGTTTCCACACCCCTTCAGTTCCCTGTGCCCCTCCCTGTCCTGTTTTGTACAAAGTGAGAGGCTGGGATTCCTTTCCTGGTGGCATGAGTTTGCATGTAGATCCTCAGCCTGTTTTGGAACAGCCTCTCCAGAGAAGTCATCCCTTCACAAGGAAGTGTGTGGGGGTTTAGCGTGCAGCGAGGGAATGAGATCCACAATCCAGCCCACCCTGGTGCCTGATCACGCTCATTTACCAGGTTTGGCTGCAGTGCCTGTGCTCCATGCAGGAAGGCCATCCTGGTGAGGAGCTGCTGCTGGCATCTGCAGGCCTGGAAGGTGCCAGGCTGACCCAGGAGCTGCAGTGGCCTGGAGCACTGTCACAGCCCCTGAGCAGGGGACACTTTGGCTGCAGGCTCGTTCCTGCACTGAACAGAAGCCACTTTTCTGGGGCAGTTCTAACAGCAGACTCAGTTTTCTCTCCCCATGTTCCTGATCTGCAGTGAGATCTCAATTGACAGCTCACATGCAGCTTCCATCTGCTTTTTTCCCTTTCTCTCCCCAAAGGGGAGGAAGCAGTTGGGTGAGAAGCCAGCGCTGCTGGTGAAGCCCAGCGTGTCCTCTTGTATTCCCTTGCAGCTTGACATGGAGCTGAGCAGCCACCTCTGCCTCCAGGGAGCAAGAAAGGGTGGAAAAGGCCTGGAAGATATGAGTTGGGCTGCAGTGTCCAAGAGCTGGTCCTGTATGGGTGCTGAGAATGGATGAATTTGGTGGAGGCAAAAGGAGAATCTTAGAGATTTAGAAATGTGATCTCTGCTATGAAATGGTTTTGTTAGTACCTGACTAGTCATGTCTCAGCAACCTGGCTACTGGTAGCTGATACTGTTCCAGCCTAATATTAATATTATTCATGAGGTAGTTTTTCTATTTATGTTAATCACAGATACATTTGCATGTTAATGGCAGTGTTTGTCTCAAAGCTAATATTTTCATGGGAAGAGAGAAGAGGTGTTTGAACAGGCTTTTGGTATGGGTCAGGAGGGGCTGAGTGGGGAGAATCAAGTGGAAATTTTTGGCCTTGTGTTCCAGGATTAGGCAGAAGGCAGTTCCTTCACAAGTGTCAACTGGATGGTTTCCTAGGAGTGCTCATGGTAGGGAAAGTGGAGCGATTAAGGACTGTGAGATGCCAAACTGAATCGAAGGGGAATGTTCAGCAGGGCCAGGGGCAGCCCTCTCACAGGCATGTGGACAGATAGGTGGCTTTTCAAAGGGCAAGGATACAACACCACCCTCAGCCCAACTTGCCTCCCTGGCAGCCCAGTTTTGACTCAGCTTCTGCAGGCTTGTAGATTAGCTCCCCACTGACTCCATGCTTCCTCTGCTGAAGTATTTAATGTGATTTCTGATGCTAAGCAGAATCTAGAGATCCCTCCCTCCTGCAAACCAGCAGCCTTTTCTTGCTCAAGGCTTTAGACTGCTGATGTGTGGAGTAATATTTAGGATCTGAAGGGACTGTAAATTCCAGAGTCAATGTGTAGTTTGTAGGGAGGATCAGGCACTGAATATATATATATTTTTATGCAGTCTCTTTCAAGTGAAACTGGGCTGGGTTCTGCCTTCAGGGAGCTGGAAACCCTCCTGGAGCCCGTGGAAGTAGGGTGGTACCACAGACACTGGTGGGACATAGAGGGATTTTTGGTAGAATGATGGTGACCTGGCTTTGCAGACAGTGCTCTGGGTGCTGTCCTGCGTCCCTGTGCTGGGAATGGGTCATTGGCACTGCCTGGGTGCCTGGGACCTTCCAGGCTGATGCTTCTGAACACCCTGAGCACTTTCTAACACCATGTCCTGTGTCTCAGCAGGCACAGCTGGCTTGGTGTGAGAAGTGCCCAAAGGGGCCTGAGCCTGTCTGAGCTTGCTGTTAACTAAAGCAGGAAATGTGGAAGTGAGAAAAGCGAGTGAGAGTGACAGGCTCCTCTGCACCTCTGTGGACATCTCTTCATTCTTGAGCAGATCCTTGGGTGGCTCTGTCAAGCTCAAAGTTTTAGGAGCCCAAAGAGCCCATGAAAGAATCCTATCCCAGCATCCCAGGAGTAGCTGCACAGTTAGTGTGCAAGAGATAACGGCTCTTCAGGAAGGAAGTTTATTTTCTCCAAATATTTGTTTACACAATTAGGTTCAGAGCACAGTGTTTCTGTCAAACCTTTTCCTGTATTTCTGACCAGGACTTTGCAAAGAGAATGGAATTGACTACCTCCAAAACACCTGGTTGTGAAAGGCAGTAATCATATCTTCCAAAAGACATACCTGAAATCTTTAGCTCCCTCCTTTCCAGAACCAGTACAACTTCCAGGTATGGGGGAAGTAAGAATAAGAGGAATGTCCTCAAATCTCAGAGCTTAGAGACACAAAGAGCAGTGGAGCAGGCTGTCCTGTACATGCAGTCCCAGTCCAGGCAGGACATTAGAGTCTGCCTGAGTGCTGCTTCATGCTTGAGAGAAGACAAGGAGCACAAGTGGCTTCTGCTGAGCAATTACCCACATCCTTGTAAAGCAGAGCAGCAGTGGGGATTGCCCTCGGGTTGGAGTGAGGCATCTTCAGGCTCCACAGTTACAGGATGTTTCTGTCTCTGGAAGCTGCTGCCTCTTGGTACCTGAGCTGCTGAAAGATGAGCAGTGTTACTGCCTTTGATGTAGGGAAGAGAAGGACCAGAGGGCTCCAGGGAGGGGATTCATGGCACGTTTTCACATGGGTGCTGGTGGACCTAGGTGGTGCTGGCCTTTACAAATCCCTGATCTGGCATGATAACAGTACCTGCCTTTGTGAGGAATGTCTCCCCTTTATCCCCACAAGTGGTGTGTCTTTGTCCAGTTCTCATTTTTAGCTTGTCCTCCCCTGGATTGGGTTTTTGAGTGTGCTTTGCCTCAGTTCTGCCATTCCTGAGCACTGGAATTGGGACTCAAGGATGGGGTTTGCATGTTTCATGTGGACATAACTCCACTCCTCTCCTGAGTTTTGTTAGGTTGATGGCTGATGCTCCTGAGGCAAGGATAGTGCTTTCACTGCACGTGGGCATAGTACCAATGCATTGAAGCTTTTAGTGGAATAAATTGCTTATTCCCAAGTGCTGACTTTGGAGTTTTGTGAGCTAAACCTGGCCCAAATTATCTTAGAATTCTGAGTCTTGTATGACTTGCAAAGTAGCAGATTGAAGCAGCAGGTGGAACTGGGTATCTGTGTTTGAAGCTTTGGTGACGAGGCCTTCAGATCTGTTAGAAATAGATTATAGAGGTTATAGAGTCTGGTCTCTCTGGTTATAGAGCTGCTTTTGAGGCTTGATGTCAGAGCAGTCCATGGGGAGAGTGAAAGCTGAGGGGAGCTTCCCCACAATGACAGAGCCAGCTCCCTGCCAGGAGCAGGGAAGTTTACCTGCATTCTTCCTGCCCTCACTATATTTGTTAAATTACCCATGGGTCCCACATTTGGCTTTGGTACAGCATTCAAAATCTGGGCAATAAGGAGCTTTAATGACCTCTTAGAGACACCTAGTGCTTGTGTGCTGTTTCTGGAAGGTTTTTTCCCCTAGCAAGAGGTGTGAGAACAGATGTGATGTGCTTACCTGCAGCAACTTCTTGGAGTTGGGATGGAAAAGCAGGATAATGATGTTGCTGGGGTTTGGATTGTCCTGAGGAGCTGGCCTCAGGGTGTTGTGTTCCACGGAGTCCCACAGGGGTGGAGGGGAGAGGTCCAGACAGTCCCTGCACCCACCTTTGGGTGCAGCTCATGGAGAGCTGAAGCAGCTTTGGAGTACCCCAAGCCAGGCACAAGAATGTGGAGGCAGAAAAATGGGCCTCTCTGGCCATAACAATGCATCTGCAGCCCCAGCACAGCAGTGTAGACAGGGATATTCATCAGCAAGCCAGAGGGATTCAACCTGCCTTTGCTTGGGATGTGAAATGCCAGTGTGGATAGGAGGGGGATGAGTGAGGGGGTCAGATGAATTCTGAGTCTATTCTCCAGTGCTTTGCCTACCCTCATCTGAAACAACTCAAGTGACAGAGCTCCAGGCACTTCCCTGGGGAGATCATTCCACAGTCTAAATCTCTTTCTGCTAGGAAATGTTTCTTGATAACCAGCCAGATTTTTCCTTTGCTTATTCTTAGCATCAGAGCACCCAAAGATGATCCCTCTTCTTCCTGGAGGGGCTACAACTCCTCCCCCTCCTCCCTTGGCTCCAGCGTTCGTCTGAGATGTTGAGTCATATCTTGACTAAGAATGTCAGGATCTGGCCTTTTCTCTGTGCTTTTTATCTGGCTTCTTAAGTTGGCCCTTGCAGAATGCAGGATGCTCTGCTGGGCTCTGTATTGCCCTTGTGGTGCTTGTGTATGTTGGTGTGTGTTTGTGTGCATCACCAGGCCTCTCCTGCCATAGCTGCCTGACTTGTGAATCGGATCATGGAGCTTTTGTAAAAGCCTAAAATCCCAGATACTTCTCTTCATTCCTTGCTTCTTTTCTTCTTTTAATCAGTAATCATGCTGGCCCTTGCCTCTCTCCTGATCCTTGTGTTTCTGCCACAGACAAGATCAGCTTTCCTTTTGCTCTCCCATTGTGTCTCTCCTTGTTCAACACCTGTGTCAAGCCCCATTGATTCACTGGGACCCTTTTCCAGCTCTTAAGACTTCAGATGTGGCCTGCAAGTCCTTTTGCGTTGTTTCTTTGTCTTTTTTTCCCCTGGAGCTTTAGACACATCCAAATTATGTAACATTTGTGTTGATGTTCATCTGCAAGTGCCTGTCTAACTTGACACTCGCTGTATCTGCTGCAGGTTGTGCATTCCTCACATACTGTGCCAGAGACTCTGCCATCAAAGCCCAGACAGCCCTGCATGAACAGAAGACTTTGCCAGGGGTAAGTCCCAGTGAATTGTCTGGAGCTGATGCCGTGGGCAGGATGATGGGGAATTTTCAGGGGAGGGAGTGAGGTGAGAAGTGGCTTAGATCAGTTTTCCTGCTTGTGGAAGAGAAGGGTGTTTCAGGGCTTAGAACAGGGAAATGGGAGTGGAAGCACAGCACTGCTCTTCAGAGCCGCTGCTTTTTTTTCTCTGGCCAGGCCTTTTTCTTTGCTGCTCTTTGCTCTCTGTGGTGTGACAGGACACCTTCAGCTTTCTGTCCCTGTCACAAGGGAGCTGTGGGCTTTGGGGTGAAGCATGTGGGTGCACAGTGGGCATTGCTGAAAAACTCACATGAGATAAAATACCAGAGTCTTTCTCCAGGTGTGCAGAATCTCCTGGTGCATCCAATTCTACTCTGCCATTGCCCTGCAGGGTGCCTGGATGGAGCTCTGATGCAGTGGCTGAATTGGATCAGCCTCTCAAAAATAAAAAAATACACTTGCCACATGCCGTTGTTTGGAAGAGAAATGAGTTATTTTTAGGTGAGAGAAGGACTGCTGGTCTGTTCCTGGGTCTTGCTCACTCCACAGCTGGTCTTGGGAGCAGAGTTCAGTGGGATTTGAGGGAGACTGGGCACTGTGGAACAGGTCCCTCCTTGCCTGGCACTCCTCTGCCTCCCTGGGACCTGCTGGAGAGCTGAAAGGACTTCTGGATTGTTGCCTTCCCATTTTGGTATGATTTAAGAGCTTTGACTGGGCAGTTCCCTTGCTGTACTGAGGGGGTTGATCAAGCACATTGAAAGGATTCATTTGGAGGTGAGTAGGAGGAGGAGTTGGGTACTTATAGATAGAAGCTCACAGGAGGCCCTGAGTGCTCAAGGCAACAGAATAATTAATGTAAACCAGGGGTCTCTGGAGGGTGGTTAGGAATTCTTAACCATAACATTTTTTTTTTAACCCATACAGGTCCAAAGAGCTTCCCTCACCTCTCCCAGCTGCCCTCAAAACCTCCACACACACACACACACACACACACACACACACACACACACACACACACATCCTTTTCTGTATTTGTTTACTGTGCTTTTTTGGCATGGGCCTGTGCTGGCATCTGAGTGCTGGAAAATGCATGTGACTTAATTATCACTTAACAAGGTCCTTATCTCAGGACAGCCAAGGGAAAGAGTACAGATAACCAGCACAAATCTGCCTGAGATATTTTTGTGTGGTGGGAAATGCTTGGATTTTTGAACTAAAGCAGTGTAACCTCGTGTGTTGGTCCAGGGCAGAGCTGACAGTGTCTATAAGAGCAAGTCAAAGGATGCAGGAGCAGCTGAGAGGAGTCATGATACAGTGCTGTTAATGCAGTGGGGAAGTCAGATGTGTCTCTGAAAATTTATTCATGGGAGGCTTGGTGGATTCATTCAAGGCAATCTCGGTTTTGCTACAGTTCTACATCGGGGATTTGTTGCATGTTTCACTGTGTTCTCTACTGTCTGTGCTCTCAGGGGTTGTAGAGAGCTGCATGGAGCAGTGTTTAAAGCAGCAATTTATCTATGATGTGGTGATCTAAAGGCTTTTTATGTTAAGGGAGGTGTAAGACACTGCCTGGGAACAGTAAGAAATCTGTGGTAGGTGAGTACTTTTGAACATACTTGTCTGGAGACAGTTAATGAGCAGTGTGGTGTAATTATGTTTCAGGATTAGGATGAAGATGAGCTGTGCTGCATTTGGAGCTATTTTCAGGCTGCCAATATAGCACTTCATCACATTTAGTTTCTCTTTTGTTCAGTCCCTCAGTGACCAAGAAGGCACAATTCTCTCTCTCTTTGGTAATGTAGAGATGGTTGCTTGGCATGGACGTGGGCTGGGTGAGCTGAGGTGGCTTTCAGCCATGGTTTGCTGGTGTCTGTAGAATCACCTGTCCTTGTGGGCAGCACTTTGGAAATGAATCACAGACAGGCAGTTGCTTCCCTGCTTTAGGAACAAGGACATACAATTTCATCTCTGTATATTCACATCTGGATCATCTTCTGATGATTTCTAGGGCAAAACCAATCCCCAGGAGTTCAGCCAGGGCCCAGCAAAGGGCAGAGCACAGAATGTACTGACCACACCACTGAGATTTCAGTCAGTGGGCCACAGTCTGGTAAACAACTGATTTCTTGTGCATTTTACCCATATCCTTTCTCTGTATTGCACGTAGCAGGAGAAGAAAGAAAGATGAAGGGTTATGAAGTGTAGGGTAACACAAATTGTCACCTGAGTGCATAACCAAGGCTCAGCAGGTTTACAGACAGCAAGGGATCAAACTGGCAGAGGAAGGATCTTGTGCTGATCCCACACTTGCTGTTGTACCACCAAGCAATTGCAGATGCCACAAGAACCAAAGTACCTTCCTTTCTTGGTCTCAATGCAGAGAGCTGTGGTTGAACTCAACAGTTCATGAACCTGAATAGAGACAAATGACTTTTTTGGTCTAGACTGAGGATTTGGTAAGGACAGAGTTATGGAAGTGCTTTGATATTGTTTCTGAGATACTCAGGCTGTGATCAGGCAGCTGGAGCAGGACTTCTGGCTTCTCTTCCAGGCTGTCACTGGGTAGGTCTGGGCCCACAGAGATGTTGCTGAGGTCCTCCAGGTCTGATGCCAGCAATGTCAGCCCACCTGCAGGGCCATGAGTGCAGTGGAGCTTACCTTGGCTTTTATATATAGTTATATTTGTAGTTTAGGTTTTCTACATAAGTCAGTAGGAATCACTGTTGTCTGTATTTATTCTTGTGGCATTTGGGGCAAGTTCTCTTTGTATGAGGTCAAAATTATCTTTTGCCTCTGAATTCAGTACTGGTGGATGTATGCTGAATGGAATTTAAACTCTGAAAAGCTTATTTTTTAACAGCAAGGTTCAGCATCTTTTTCTGAGGTAAGCAGAATTTTGGCTTTTACATTCTTTTATATGGACCGGTATGCTCAGGGTATAAAGTAACAAGACTGTCATAGAATCATCAGGTTGGGAAGGACCTCTGAGATCACTGAATCCAACCATTAACCCAGCACTGCCAAGTCCATGTCCTTAAGTGCCACATCTGATGGTGACTCAACCAGTCTCACCTGTACAGCTGCATATTGTATTATCTAACACACCTGTGCTGCCCTCAGAGCTGGTGAATTGTTGAAATCAGGCCTTTAAGGCTGTTTCCTAAATTTGGTGTCCTCTTCAGCTGCCAGCCAGCCCAGCAGTGCAGTATTTCACCTTCTCCCCACTCCCTGGCACACTCCTCCCTGCCTCAGTGAAATGATATTATATCTCAATAACCCATGCCTTTGATTCGTGATTGTGCCTTCACTTTGCTGAGTTCTGAAAGGAATTGGAGAGGTTATTAATGACACACAGTGATCACACAGCAAGTTAAAGCCTCTTGCTAAGTGAAATTTGAGGGAAAAGCATCCAGCTTTTCAATATTTCGCAGAAACGCTTTATGTCTCTTTTCATTTGCAGCCAGACAGTTGCAAATTACATAAAATTGCTCCTGAAGAAGAAGAGGAAGAAGAATAGAGGGAGGAAGTGGAGGGGGGGAGGTTTAAAAAAGTAATTCTTTTGGCAAGGTACAGTTACAGTTTTATTTCTATGCAGAACAAAGAAAGGCCTGCTGAAAGGTAGGCAAGTAAGTGGCAGAAATTGGTATTGATCCAAGCTGGGAATACGGGCAGTTTAAGAGCAGTGATGAGGATACTGAAATGTGGCTACATCATAGGGAGAACTCATGGATGCAGAGACACAGGAATGGAAAATTACAGAGAGCAGCAGCATGAGAGCAGACAGAGACTCTGGGAATGCACCAGGGGTTGAGATGCTGCAGCACTAATTCAGGTGGTTGGGCACCAGCATCGTGCAGAGACCAGCAGAGCTGGAGCAGAGGGATCCCTGTGGGTAGGCTGTGTCCTGTGCTGCCAGGAGCAAGGGCTCACCTGGGCCATCTGTCAGGATCCACAGCCCGTGGTGGCAGGAGGGAGCACAGGTGACTGGAGGGACTTGGATGGAGAAGGCAATGCATCTCATTCTTCCCTCCCCTCTCGTTTGTGCACCAGCCTGGACCAGTATTTCTGAAAGTTTCAGGTGGTCTAAATGTTTGCCTGAGGTTTGAAGCTGGGCCCCACTCATTAATCTTTGCAGCTTGAACCCTTGAACAGGGAAAGGTGGAGAAGTTCTTCCCATGTCCATCCTGCAGGTTTGATAGACAATACCAGCAAGTTGCTGAGAGCCATGCAGCATTATCAGTTAGGGATACAGAGAGCATGCCAAGGCTATCTCATGGAAATGGCAGCATCAGGACATGAAGGTGCTGGGCTAAAGCAGCCCCTGGGCAAGAAGCAGCAGAAGTGCCTGTTCAGTGCAGAGGGAATTGAAAATACTTGTGCTCTTGAGGGTTTCACTTGAGGGGCTGAGAACTCTCAGTGAGGCAAAGCAGCTGCCCAGTGAAGTGCCTACATTGAAAATCAAGCTGCCAAGGCAGACACTGCCTCCTGTTCCCTGTGGAATTGGAAGAGCAGTGAAATCAAAGATCAGCACCCATTCCTGCATGCTGACCAAGTGGACGCATGCAGCCTGTCCTGTGCACCAGGGCTCTTCCTTTCTCCAGAGAAGCTGCTGCCCTTTGCACAGCCAGGCCCTGGCATCTCCTTGCAGCACAAAGCTTTGACTTTTGCCTCCCAGAGCTGGGTCTTCCCTTAGGAGGTGGTCTCACTTACCTGTGCTGGTGAACTCCCCTGCACACCAGCCCACACAGACCTTGCTCTTTGCAAAGGCACCACCCTCCTGAGGGAGGCTCCACATTCCCACCTCCGCGGGGTCATTTGGGGTGTGTGCCTGCACACAAGTGTTTGTGAACATGGATGTAGATGGGATCATAGGATAATTTATGGCGCAAGAGACCCTTGGGGTCTCTGCTCAAACCCCACTCAAAGCAGGGCTGACTACACCAGATCACTGAGGGCTTTCTCCAAATGAGATTTGACTGTCTCCAGGGGCGTCCTGCAGTCACCTGGGGCCTCTTTTCTAGTCTGCCAGCACCCCTAAAGGGAAACAGCTTATCTCATATCAGCCCAGAACAGGCTCAGGGGATTTATTTGGTGATGCTGGGGCTTGGGCCCGTTTTGGGTGGATTTTCCCGTGGGTGTGTCAGTATCTCAGGAGGTTTTGCTCTGCTCAGATTGTCAGTGTTAGTGGTTGCCAAGGGAACTGGCACAGCCACTCTGTGTGCAGGCAGAGGGTCCCTGTGCCTGTCCCCCTCTGTTACATCAGCAGAGGTGTCTTTTCCTGGCCACTGTCATTACCTGCCATGGGGCAGGGGAAGGGCACAGCTGCAGCAGCCCAGTGGCAGCAGTGAACCTGCCAGCACAGCCAGGAGAGGCTTGTGCAGGCTCTGCAGAGCTGCTGTGTCCATCAGCTCAGACACTGCTGCCCCAGGCTCTTCCCTTGCCTGCTCTTTTGGGGTCTTTGGAGGCTGCAGCTTGTGCACAGAGGAGCCCTGGAGGTGCTCGCTGGACCGGTGGTGCACCAGAGGGCACAGGGAAAGGCTCAGGGTGCTGGGTGTCCTTTCCAGTGGAAAGATCAAAGCCAGCTGAGTGTGTGCTCCCAGCTTTTCCCTCTGCAGTTCCTTGCACTTGCTCAGGGGAACTTGATGACCCATCTCACATCTTACTCCTGCTTTTTGCAGTCCTTAAGCCCTAAGCATTCCTTGGGCCTGCTGAGCATTTTCTACTTCAGTGGGAGTGACAAATGTGACAATCTTGGGCAAGTCTCTGAAGCAAGATGCTGCAGCTGACACAGGACTGTGGGTCTGAGCACCCAGCTGTGCCTGAGTCCTCAGGCCCATGGCTTTCTGGAGGCCAGAACGATCTCTTGTGGTCTTGATGAACTTTCTAGAGGAGTTTTTGGGGTTTCGGTTTCATCAGTCCTTCAGCAATCTTCCTTGCTTATACAAAAAGCTGTAGCTGAGCCATGCAGGCAGAAGCTGTGTGGTTTGTACTCTGGGAATCACATCCTGCTTTCTGCCACAGACTTTCTGCATGATCTTCATCACCACATGCCTCGATTCCTCCACCTGGAACACACTGCTCATAATTATCCTTGTCTCCTCCATAGCAGGATTGAACGAGGTGAATTCATAAGCAGCCTGTAGAGCTGTGCCAGAACTTGGTACTAATGTTGCTTATGTTTCTGTATGAGACAGCCCCTCTTTCTCAGGGAAGGATGGTTCTCCTGGACAGGACTAAGGCACACTGAGATGTCAGAGGGGAGATGCAAACAGGATACTTGAGCACTGAGACTGGCACCAATCCATCCCTGTTTGCTTTCTCAATCAGAAATGGATTCCAAATGAACAAATTAGCATTTAGATTTATGTGCTCTGCCCAGTTAGAAGTGATTATGATCATTCAAGCAAGATGCAAGCAGGATACTTGAGCACTGAGACTAGACTGGCACCAATCCATCCCTGTTTGCATTCTCAATCAGAAATGGATTCCAAATGAACAAATTAGCATTTAGATTTATGTGCTCTGCCCAGTTAGAAGTGATTATGATCATTCAGGCAGGGCATTTTTAACTGGCCAGAGGAGGACAAGCCCACAATTTGTAAAGTGAAGAGCCTAGGACCTAATTCTGCCAATGGCCTTGGATGCCTTTTGGTTCCTGACATCCCAGAGGGGCCAGCCTGCATTGTGTGCTTTGTACACTCTGCTTCTGACCCTCTTAACACTGTGAGGTTCCCCTGCATTGCACCTAAGGGGCTATTTTACATCACTTACTTGTAATTAATAGAGAGGCTTGCCCTGCTGTCCCAGGGGGCTTTTTCCTTCCATCCAGCTTTTGCAATTTGAAAGCTGAAGAAGGGGGATCTGGGAACTTCTCCTTGAAGAATGGGGCTACCAGCTTGCTGAGCTGACTGACAGCTCATGCTGGGCACTGATTAAACACAGGCAGCCAGTTCACCTCAGAAGTCTTTATTTGGGGTGTGATGAGAGAAGTGGTGCATTTTGGCCTTGGTGAAACCAATAGCAAAGCTTCCTCTGACTTCAAGAGTGCCCGGATGTTTCCTTAGATTCTTGTTCTCTAGAGTGCTACAAAGGTGGGGAGCATTTCCTCAAAAGCAGAGGGGGAGCCCAAGCAGGGCAGGGTTCCCTGCTTCTCTGTGCTGCCCAATCCTGAGACCGGGGTGGGTGTAATCCAGACCCTTTCAGCAAGGCCTCTTAGCCTTGCTCCTTTCCTGGAAGCACCTGGGCTCCTCTGGGCTGCAGTGACCCTCCCTGTGGGTGTCTCCTCACAGTTCTCAAGGGGCTGCACAGGACATGGCTGCTGTGCTTTGTGTGATGCTCCTGAGGTGAGCTGCCACATTGCTTCCCACCAGGAACCCCCCAGAAAGCCAAGAAAGGCTGCAGGCTCATGAGAGGGGCAGTGGTGCAGGCAGAGAAACCTCTGTGAGAGCTGAGAGCAGGGTAGGGACAGCTGTGCTGGGGAAGTTGTTTATCCAGCCAGGAGGGAAATGTGAGGAAGAAGCTGGAGCAGGGCAGTTGGAGCTTTGCTGCCCATCTGGTGCCCACTGCTGCTCCAGAGGAGTTCCTGAGTGCAGTGGGTCATGGAGCTGACAGACCTTACAGTGTCATCAGCAGCAAGTAAGGAGGACCCTGAGGTGTGAGGGTGAGGGACTGGGGCAGGGGACATTTGGTCCATGGTGTCCTGACAGCATGTGCTAAATGTTAATGTGATATTCTTAAGAAATGAAGACTAATAATGCTCAGCTGAATAATTTAACAGGGAAGATGAAGCTCAGCTTGTGAGGCAGGTGCAGGCTCATGAATCATTTGCTGGAATTCTCCATCCTACACATGTGCTCACCTATGTGTTCCTGTGTGGTAAAAAGCATCCATGTCTGTGCATCTTCTCCACTCTGGGAATTTAAGGCAGGCACATCCTGACTGCTGGATTCTGGGCCCAGCTGGGTGTATACAAATACAATTTTCTTATTCAGGTGTGCTCTCTGATTACTGTGCAGCCTGAGGTGATGACTGGAGGCCAGGAGAATTTGTACTTCCAGAGTTTGCTGTGTAAGCCAGAAGTGGGTCCTCCCTGCTGCCCTGTTCCTCTCTTTCTCCCTCAAATGGGAGAGGTAAAACTTGACCCCGCTGTGTGTTCCTGTAGGGGACAGAGCTCTTTGTCTGAGACCTGTAGACAGAGCTTAGGATCCCCCAGGGATAGTTCTTAAGGCCTTCAGGTGGTTGAGTTAAAGCTGCTGTGGACTCCCTCTGCTTGAGAGGCCTTTGACAATTTGTTCATCTTTGGTGGCAACATGCAACTTAGAAGAATTCAGGTGGTGGTGTCCTTCTTCATGGAAGCCTCTTCTGTGCAAGGAGGACCATGGCTCCCTCTGCCTCAGCTGGGACACCTCCTGTTTCAGCAAGAAGCTGCCAGACAATCCTGCTGCTCTTCTCCAAGCCTCAGCATCTGGACACATTTCTTGTATCTTGTTTTCTTCTCTCTACCCATATCTTCCAGAGCAGACAAAGACCAGCTCAGAGACCTGACCTCAGGTTGGTGGGTCTCTCAGAGTCACTGGAGCTGGCAAGGCCTCTGAAAATGGGCAGCCCTTGGCCCAGGGCTTGTTGTGACATGGGCAGGGGGAAAGTCTTCCTGTGCCCACCCCAGGTGCTGTTTCAGGGGGGCAAGAGAGGAGCTGTGGCCAGAGCTGGGGGGTGCTGGGGGTGCTTCCTCTTGTAGCCGCAGCCAGGAGCTGCCTCTGGGTTTGCACCACTTCTAATCCACACTGCTGTGCTGGCACTGCCACCTCAGTCCCAGGGCTGTGGGCACGTCACCTCACTGGGTCAGTGGCCCTGTGGGATGCACTCGCCCAGGGTGGCAGGTTTGGTGGGGTCACCACCCCTGGGGTCACGTCCCTGGCACGGGGAAAGGATAGGGATGGACAGATGGGGAGAGGGGGCCCCTTCCCCAGAGATCATATCAAAATGTCTCTTTTGTGCAAAGCAGAGGGAATGCCCCCAAGAGCTGGTTTCCATGGCAACTGCAAATGTCAGGTTCCATGTGGTGAATAACCGTTTCCATGACAACACCTCCTTTATCCTAGGTGCTGGGAGCTGGAGTGACAGCCCTGTTGGGGGAGGGGACAGGGAGATGGCCTCAGGTACTTAACCTCCCCCTCGCTTCCCCCCATCCTTCCCGACTCGTGGCCCTCAGCCCCTGCATCCCTGGGAGGGAGGTGCTGGATGTGTGTGCACTGCATTTCCACAGCATCCCTGCTGCTCCTCCTACCCCCAAATGGCTTTGGGGCTTTGGCTTCCTCACAGAAGCTGAGATCTGAGTCTGTGCCTTGTCTCCCTCCCCATCAGTTCAGTTAGTTTAGCCCTGGTTTGGCATCCTGAGTAGAAGCAAAACTATTCTTTGGTGCTGGGGGAATCCATGTCCTGGATGTGACGTGGCCAGCTGCCTCTCCTGGCTCTGCACGGAGCCCTCTTTTCTGAGCACACATCTGGGCTGCCTGCCCTCTCCCACTCAGCCTGCTCCCACAGCTCTGCCAGCCTCAGCTCACACAGGCAGGGTGCCAGGGACTGTGAGCAGTGACAGCAGCCTCTCAGCAAGGAACTTGGAGGTTTTGTGGAACAATCTCTGACCTCAGACTCCTGAATCCCTACCCCACATCCCACTCAGCTCAGGAAAGAGGTGCTGGGCCCTCGACAGTTCCCCACTCGGCAGCAAGAGCAGGACATCAGGAGCTCTGCAAATCCCTGCAGCTGATCAGGAGTGGGGAAAGGACCTGCAGCCTCTCCCTCTTCCCTAAATGATTCAGCAGGTCTTAGGGTTGTTGTCTGTCAAGGTGCAGCTTGGCAGCAGCTTGGCCTTCCTCTGGGGAGCTGCCAGCCCATCCCTGGGGCCGTTATCAGCAGCCCCATGATCAATCCTTGAGGCAGGAATGGCGTGGGCCTGCTCCCAGCCTCTGCTCGTCCTGCCTGAGGTCCATCAGCCAGAGGAAGCCAGCTTCAGAGCCCCCAGCTGCCAGGCTGTGTGCCATGCCCTGCCAGCCTGTCACCTCCTGGTTGGCATCTCTGTCCTGTGAACTGCAGAGCCACCTCACAGGTTTCCTCCAGCTCTTGGGGATGTGGGCTCTGCCTCTGGTTTCTGGCCAGTCTGGCTCAGCCACCACTTGGAGACTGACAGGCCTCCACATACTGCATGCTGGCTTCTAAGCACATTTCACTTGGTGACTTTTATAGCTTGATTTCATTTTCTGTTTTGGTGCTGTTTTTCCTCAGGGGTTTCCTAAAAGAGGAGGCAGACTGTGCCTGGACCTGCAGCTCGTGTGCAGGCCTTCCCTGCAATATTCTGATTGTTTTTTATTATGAATGTCACTGATTCAGGTCACTGTCAGCCTCTGTGACTGATGCTGAGAGACATGGAGTGAGATGTGCTGTGAATGTGGAAATCTGCCCTGTGCACCATTCCTTGGAGGATACTCTGGTGCAGTTGGATCCTGCTAGCTGGGAAAGGAGGCTGCAGCTTGTCAGCTGCCTCTCTGGGCAGCACAGGACACACAGACCTGCCAGCAGATGAGTTTTGCCCTGCTTTTCAAACCAGACAGTTAAAGCTGTGTGTTCCTTAATGCAGCTACTTCTGTCTTACCTGGAGAGTCCCCATACCTTGTGAGCTAAGCTACCCTTCAGGCTTGTTGGTTGTTGGATTATTGCTGGTGACACTAATGGCTGCAGGAGAAGGAAAAACCTATTCTCCACACCCAGGCAAGAAGAGTTTTGCCACTTTCAACCTGAGCATTGTCTCTGAGGGCCAGAGATGTTGCTGGTGAGCATCGCTGCCCTTCTCAAGAGCTACTCTGGTGCACAGAGCTGTCTGTGAGAGGGCTGGGGAAGGGGGAACACGACAGGCCTGCTTGCTGTGCTGCTTCTGGCCAAGTTCAGAGGCAGTGTCTCTTCCCTGCTGCAAGGACAGTGAGTGGCTCAGTTCGGAGACGTGGCCATGCCTGCACTGAGTCAGGGCAGACACAGGAAGAGCTTCCAGGCACAATCTCACCTCAGGCCACCCTGACCACTGTTCAGGCTCCAGTCACATGGTGATGAGCTGCTTCCTCAGAGTCCTCTGTGTGCTGCCTGCAGCAGCTGAGGAGGCAGAGCTTTATGCATGGTGGGCATTTCCAGGAGAGCTGCTCTCTCAGCGAGCAGCTGAGCAGGGAAAAGCGCCAGGTTCCTTTTGGAAAAAACGATCCCTTCTTCAAGGGTACTGCTTGCCATCACAATGTCTTGGTTTCCCTTCTGCCTCTCTCCTGTGCCCTGTTGACAGTGCCTTCAGCAGCGTGTGCTGGGCACTGGGCCAAGCAATAACCTCTGCATTTCTCTTCCCTTGCAGATGGCGCGCCCGATCCAGGTGAAACCTGCGGACAGCGAGAGCCGTGGAGGTAGTTGTCATCTCTCCTTGTTTCTCCTTTGGTGGCCCTGTGCTTGTGAGGGGGACCAGAAATGAGACACAGGGTCCTGACCCTGCCTTCCTCTGTTTGAGGAGGAGTCTGTGTGTGGCAGAGATCTGGGGGGCAGGAGGGCAGTGTGGGGACACAGCTGGACACAGCAGGCAGCTGACAGCACTTGGGGTCCTGAGGGTGATGATGTGGCTGCCTCCTCCACTCTCTTTCCCAGCTCTTTGAGGGTGCCATCAGCCTGGCAGTGTCTGCCCCAGGACATGACTGAAGCAGACCTGTGTGGCACAGGGGCTCCTGAAGCCTTTGGGAAGAGGTTCCTTCATTCCTACACCTGATCAGCCCAATAAGAGCCAGATCCCTGAAGCAGCACTGGCTTTTTAATGTGTTCAGCTCACTGGTCTGCAGCTGATTCTCCTGCCTGCAGCTCCCTCCACTGCCTCCCCCATCACTGCTGAGCTGTCTCAGCCCTGCCACTCTCAGTCCTGCAGCAGCCCCCAGCACATTGTCAAGGCCAAAATGCTGTTGCAGAAAAGATCACATGATGGGGAAATAATGTCTGAAGGGAAAGGATCCTGAGATGGAGGTGCTGTCAGCCTGCAGGGGGCAGCTTGGTCAGAGCAGCATATACTGAGAAGTTCAGAGCTGGAAGGTTGGGAACAAGAGAATCTGGTAATTTAATGGGGAGCTCTCAGCAGCTCAAATACCTCCTCCAGGTGGAGAAAGCTTGCAACTTCAGCCCTTTGCAAATCCATTAACTCATTTTGCTTCTTTTCCTTGCTTCACTGATCTATTTCTTCTCCTTTTCTCTCCATTCCTACCTCTGCCTCTCCATGCCCTGTGCTGTTGGTGCTGCCCCTGAAAGCAGTTTAGCAGAGGCCAGGGGAGGGTTTGTGTGCTGCTGTTGGTGCTGTGGGACAGCATGTCCTGCATGCTTTATTTAGATTTGGAAGGCTTTTGTTTTACATTTCCGAACAGTTTGTAGTGACTGTTATTGCACTGTCAAGAAAATGAGATATATTTGGTAATATTTCATGTGAATGTGTGTATTTATGGTTGTGTGATACTCCTTTAAAAAAAAAAGTCTGTTTAAATCGGATAGAATCTGTAACTTTTGGTTATTTACTTGTAAACCTAAGTTTTTCTGAGGTCTGGACATTTTACTTCAGCCCCTTGGTGTAGGGTTGAATTTAAGGTCCTTATCTGTGCTATAGGCAGTAAAAACAGATACCAGAATCTTCAGGGTGTTTCACTCTCACTGTTGAAAATGATGTTATGAATGGATGAGAGATCCTTTAGAGATGCCTGCAGTGGGTGGTGTGGGGAGGTCACCTCAGGCCACCCTGACCACTGTTCAGGCTCCAGTCACATGGTGATGAGCTGCTTCCTCAGAGTCCTCTGTGTGCTGCCTGCAGCAGCTGAGGAGGCAGAGCTTTATGCATGGTGGGCATTTCCAGGAGAGCTGCTCTCTCAGCGAGCAGCTGAGCAGGGAAAAGCGCCAGGTTCCTTTTGGAAAAAACGATCCCTTCTTCAAGGGTACTGCTTGCCATCACAATGTCTTGGTTTCCCTTCTGCCTCTCTCCTGTGCCCTGTTGACAGTGCCTTCAGCAGCGTGTGCTGGGCACTGGGCCAAGCAATAACCTCTGCATTTCTCTTCCCTTGCAGATGGCGCGCCCGATCCAGGTGAAACCTGCGGACAGCGAGAGCCGTGGAGGTAGTTGTCATCTCTCCTTGTTTCTCCTTTGGTGGCCCTGTGCTTCTGAGGGGGGCCAGGAAATGAGACACAGGGTCCTGGCCCTGCCTTCCTCTGTTTGAGGAGGAGTCTGTGTGTGGCAGAGATCTGGGGGGCAGGAGGGCAGTGTGGGGACACAGCTGGACACAGCAGGCAGCTGACAGCACTTGGGGTCCTGAGGGTGATGATGTGGCTGCCTCCTCCACTCTCTTTCCCAGCTCTTTGAGGGTGCCATCAGCCTGGCAGTGTCTGCCCCAGGACATGACTGAAGCAGACCTGTGTGGCACAGGGGCTCCTGAAGCCTTTGGGAAGAGGTTCCTTCATTCCTACACCTGATCAGCCCAATAAGAGCCAGATCCCTGAAGCAGCACTGGCTTTTTAATGTGTTCAGCTCACTGGTCTGCAGCTGATTCTCCTGCCTGCAGCTCCCTCCACTGCCTCCCCCATCACTGCTGAGCTGTCTCAGCCCTGCCACTCTCAGTCCTGCAGCAGCCCCCAGCACATTGTCAAGGCCAAAATGCTGTTGCAGAAAAGATCACATGATGGGGAAATAATGTCTGAAGGGAAAGGATCCTGAGATGGAGGTGCTGTCAGCCTGCAGGGGGCAGCTTGGTCAGAGCAGCATATACTGAGAAGTTCAGAGCTGGAAGGTTGGGAACAAGAGAATCTGGTAATTTAATGGGGAGCTCTCAGCAGCTCAAATACCTCCTCCAGGTGGAGAAAGCTTGCAACTTCAGCCCTTTGCAAATCCATTAACTCATTTTGCTTCTTTTCCTTGCTTCACTGATCTATTTCTTCTCCTTTTCTCTCCATTCCTACCTCTGCCTCTCCATGCCCTGTGCTGTTGGTGCTGCCCCTGAAAGCAGTTTAGCAGAGGCCAGGGGAGGGTTTGTGTGCTGCTGTTGGTGCTGTGGGACAGCATGTCCTGCATGCTTTATTTAGATTTGGAAGGCTTTTGTTTTACATTTCCGAACAGTTTGTAGTGACTGTTATTGCACTGTCAAGAAAATGAGATATATTTGGTAATATTTCATGTGAATGTGTGTATTTATGGTTGTGTGATACTCCTTTAAAAAAAAAAGTCTGTTTAAATCGGATAGAATCTGTAACTTTTGGTTATTTACTTGTAAACCTAAGTTTTTCTGAGGTCTGGACATTTTACTTCAGCCCCTTGGTGTAGGGTTGAATTTAAGGTCCTTATCTGTGCTATAGGCAGTAAAAACAGACCAGAATCTTCAGGGTGTTTCACTCTCACTGTTGAAAATGATGTTATGAATGGATGAGAGATCCTTTAGAGATGCCTGCAGTGGGTGGTGTGGGGAGGGCTGCCTTCTCACTGAGACCTCACATGGCCTTTGGATTCAACCATTGGGTGGTCAGTCCTTCCCCTACCACACTGATTTAAAAAAAAAAAAAAAGAAGTTTATGTGTCTGGTGGGTGCAACTCTGGAGTCTCTGGTGTCTAATCAGGGCTGAGGCCATCTCTGCATCTCTCTTTTGCTGGTGGGGCACTGCTGGGGGCTCTTGTGTACACACCCACCTGATGTGAAGGGTTGGGATGTGACATCTCTGATGCCTGTGTCACATCGAGCTGGAACAGCTCAGCAGGTTAAAAACCAAGGTGCTGATTCAGAAACAAGCTTTTGGCCAAGGCGCTGGACTCTGAAATCTCCAAGTTTATGACGAGTGCCACATTCCCTAATGGTTGCAAATGTCAGAACATCACAAGAGCAGAAGTCTTTGGAGTCTGAGCACCTGTCTCCTGCAGCCTGTGCACCTCCCTCCAGGCTCCTTGCAGAGCCCAAGAACAAGCAGCTCCCAGAGGATCCATGACAAACTGGATTTTTTCCTGAGGCAGGAGCAGCATCAAGACAGCAACCTGTGTTTGTCTGAGACAGGTTGCTCTTCTGAAATGTTTCTGTCGTGATGCTCCACTTGTCAGAGAAGTGGCTGAATAACTTTACAGATATGGGAAGAGCAAGATCCCTATAGCAATAGCCCCACACTGGCAGGAGGAGAAAGAAAGATTTGGGGTAGGGCAGAAGTGTATGGATTAGGAATTTATCAAGGAGTAGCTGCATGCATCAGTGAGGCATTGCTCTGCATTACCCTTGAAGGGAACCTCTTTTGTACTCATCAGGGACTGACATTTCTCAAGCGAAGCACCCTGAATTAAGAACATGAAGTTAAAACACCAGAATTTATCTCTTGGTCTGGGAGATGCTCATTTTTCTGCCAGAGGGGCAGTTTTGGCCAAGCCCCGCAGGGGTTTGTGTGGGAATATCTGGATGCTCAGTGCTCCTGCACCCTGCAGAAGAAATTCACTACAGAAAAGTTGCTGCCTGCATTAGTTCAGAGTGGGACTTGTGATTCTGGGCCAGACATTGTCAGCTTTTCCCTGCTCTCTGCTGGGAGCCTGGAGTGCCAGGAGGAGAGGGGCAGAGGAGTTTGTGTGCCAGGAGCACGGGGCTGCAGTGATGGGCATGACAGGTAACCCAAGCCTTTAGCCCTGCCCAGGGACAAGGAAGCTCTCTCTGCATCCCGAGGAGATTTGCTGCATCCCATCCACAGCCAGGAGCTGGCTTCCCTCTCTCCCTGATCCTGCCTGCTGAATGACCTGAATTCAGTGGCTTTGTAGGAGCCGTGTCCAGTGCTTGTGTGCTCTCCCTTGGCCACAGCACTCAGCCTCAACCCCTGGCTCATTCCTGTGGTACCTTATCAAGAGTGTGCTCTGTGCCGGCCCCTCCTGCTGCCGGTGCCCAGAGCATGTTTCCATGGGAACTCGACAGTCAGAGATCATCACAGCGAATTTCCCTGCTTGCTGGACAGCACGGGAAATTGCCAATCAGAGGGTGAAAAGCAGGAGCTGTAGAGAAAGTGAAGGGGAAAACAGCAGGAGGGGAGGGTGTGCTGTGCCGAGGAGGGGAGAGAAGAGCTTCCAGTGCTGCAGGATTCCCTGTGGGGAGATGAAGAATGATGGAGCTGATGACCTGAGAATACCAGCGGGTTTGGGATCAGCCCTGAGAGTGCCAGAGGGTTTGGGATCGGTGGTTTTAGGATCACAGCTCAGGTGGAAGGGTTTGATGGCAGATCAGGTGGAAGGGTTTGCAGCATTCGAGCCCGGCTGGGGAGGGATGAGTCAGCCTGGATATTGTGGGAGAACAGCCCTGTTTGGAAGCTGACGGAATCGAGAGGATCCTAGATCATGGGTTGGGCTCCAAGATGCAGAGAGGTAGAGGCCAGAGCAGAAGAGCCCTTTCAGATGTCCCCAGCTGCTGCAGAGGCATCCAGAGGGAACAGGCTGGATCATTTTCCTTTCGTGTGATTTTCAGAAACAGGCTGTATGAAGCAGGATATTCACTATGAAAAAATCTTATGTTGTCAGTGATTTCATTCCCTTTTACTATTGCTCTTCTTGGTATTCAGAAAAGATTCCAGACCCATAGGTGTGTGTGTATTTATGTTTGCCTTTATAGCTTGAGTCCCTAAGGTGTCACAGTTTTAACCTGTGCTGCATAGCCAGGAAGACTGGCATTTTTTTTCCTTCCAAACTGCAAAAAGGAAAGCTGAAATTCCCACATGAAGGCAGGACATCCAAAAGGTTCTGTTAGTGAGCCCTGTCAGACAGCAGAAGACCTGTAAAGCTGCAGGGATGGAGCAGTCACTGTTTCAATGGACTTTTCCCACAGGGCAGGGTAAAGAAAAATGCTTTTGATTCAACAGAAATGGTGTGAGGAAGAAACTACAGGAATTACCCAGGAAATCTGAGGGGGCTCTGAAGGAGAAAATAATGAGTCACTTGTAATTTAATGTTGATTTGATTGCAAGGTGCAGGATAACTCAAGACATCTCAACACCCCCTGCCCCAGGCAGCCAGGGGTCCCTGAAGAGAAAGGCAAAACCATCAGGTGCATTTCTGGCTGTCAGATCTTAGCCCACAGTTATTTTCCCACTAGTTCAAAGAACAGAGGATTATTTCACAGCACCTAAAGTCAGTGCAAGTATTTCCCAATGTATTTCTCCCCTTTGTTGATGATTTTTTAAGGAACCCTCTGTGTTTGCCACCCAAAGGCTGCAGCATGTGTGAATAAAGGCCTGGTTGCAGCTGCAGTGGAGATTCAGGGCAGAGGAAGGAGGAACCCTCCAGACCTCCAGTGTCCCCTGCCATGGCCAGACTGGCTCACATCTGACTCCAGCTGATGTCAGTCACACCACAGAGCTGCTGCTCCTTTCATTTTCATGCTCCTCTTCACTGCCCAGTCAATCTGTTCCTGTCCAGTCCCTTTTTTTTTCACCCTCTCTCTTCCAATCTGATTTTTCACCTTCTCTGTGTGCTGTTTTCTGGCTGGTTTGACCACCAGCACTCCTGAGCTGGCCCTTGTGCAGGCAGATGCTGTCTCCTTGCTCAGGAGGCAGCTGAACAGCACCTGCTTTATGAACTCCTATGTCTTGGCTGGGGATTATTGGGCATCCCCAATCTGAATGGACTCAATCAGCTGAAATAATATCTGCAAAGGCAGCCATTGCCATGCAGGTGCAGGGAGGAATGTAGAAAAGGAATCACAAGGAAAACGGAAGGGGATGAAATTCCCATGGGTGTAGTTGCCCAGGGATTCATGAAAATGGGGAAGCTGGGAAACCTGGCCTTTAAAAAAATATGCAATGCCATATATTTCAGCCACTTCCAGTTCTATAAATCAGGAGTATCTGCTTGGGAGTGGGCTAGGAGCCTGGGCTGCAGCACTTGCAACACTATTTGTGTGGTGGACACAAGTGGCACATGTCTGGGGCTACAGGAGAGCTGTGCCTGGCTGAGCCTGTGCTGGGGCTCTGGGGCAGGGTGAGGTGTCTGCATGCTGGGTGAGTGTGGCTGTCTGCACATTCCTCTTGCTCACTAAGGAATTTCGTTCTGGAAGGCATCCCCGGGGGCTGGGGATGTACAAGTGTGTTCCAGGGTGTGTGAGCCTTTGTGCTCATCCATTAGTGCTGCTTGGGTGCATCTGCTTTCCTGTGAAGGACCCATGGCAGGAGTAGGTCCTGCCTGTGTGTGCTGCTGAGTGCCTCTGTCCCTGGCTGAGCAGCAGGGAAGGTGCCTCCCTTCCTTACCTGGGTGGGAACCATCCCCTGAGCCAAGAGGAGCAGGGCAGGGGCTGGGGCGAGCCTTGGTGACAGCGTGAATGTGTCATGTGCCATCCTTGCCTGGCAGCCCTCCACAGCACCCCCCTGGAGCTGCTGTGCTGCTGTAGCTCCAAGACCTGTTGTTTTTCAGGTCAGTGCACTGTGAAGCACAGAGCAGCTCCCTTGCTATTGCCCCTGACGTGCGTCACATTGCATTGCTTTGTGTGGAGCCAGCCCCTCTGATCCTGTCGCCAGCAATAAGGAATCCTCTGGCACTGCACTCCAGAGCCACATCCTGACACGTTCCCTCCTGTGGGTCCTGTCTCCCCACTCAGATCTGGGCCAGTGGGGGAGGGTTAGCTCTGTTCCTGCCAAAGACAGAGGTTGGGCTGCTGTTTCTGCTGGGATTTTGGTGTTGTGCTGTTTTACTGCTGTTCACATCAGTCTGGGGAGGATGCTGCCCCAAACTCTGCTTTGGTTGTGCTTGGCTGGACAGCATCAGGCATGGGCTGGGTTCCTGTGGGTGCTGAGGTGGGGAGAGACTAGGAGAAGGCACTCTGCCCCTTCCTTGCCTCCACACTTACCCATCCCAACAAAACCATAATCCTCACTTCTCTCTTTGAGGAGGAAACCAGAAGGAGGCTGAGCTCCAAGTCCTGGATGTGTTGGCCACTCTTCCAGCTCCCTGCCAGTGTGACACAGTGCCACTGGAGAGAGGGGAGCAGGGACCACGGAGCTGATCTTGGCCTTCACCCAGCTGTAGGATTTGCATGATCCTACAGTGAGGCAGATTGGGAGCCAGGATGCCAGGGTTTATCCCAGGCCTTGGGAGACAGCTGGTTAGGCTGGAGTGGGGAAGGGCAAATGGAAATCGAGGTGCTTGGTTACATGGCAGCTAAGGGAATGGTGGTCTTGGAGAGAAGGAAAAGGAAACAGAAGTCAAAGGTCCTGGAATGTATCCCCCTGCCTGGGTTGGTGTGCAGTATTACCTAAGGCACCTGCTGGACTTCACCTGCAGATCAGTAGAAATGGGATTGCCCAGACAGTTTTCCTTACTATCATTTCTTTTGGATTATTAGAAGGAAAAGGCTAATGAATTAAAGGAAATTATTAATCCTTTGTTTTCCATTGGGGAGGGTAGTAGAGGGGAAGCCACACAAACCCTTGAAGGTGTGAGGAGCTTGGGTGGACCCTGATGTTCACCCCTGGAAGCATTTCAGCCAACAGCAAACCATTTCCATGGCAGGCATGTTTTTAACACCAGGCTGTTTTGTCCATAAGTGTTCCTCTCCTGCTCTGGACTGCAAGCCTCATAGAAGGTTGATGTTTCTGTGTTTGCCCCTAGGGGACAGGAAGCTCTTTGTGGGCATGTTAAATAAGCAGCAGTCTGAGGATGACGTGCTCCGGCTCTTTGAACCGTTTGGGGTCATTGATGAATGCACGGTGCTCCGTGGACCTGATGGGAACAGCAAAGGTGTGAACCCTCTGTGTGTCCTGCCCTTTGTCCCTGCCCTGGGTGGTGCTCACCAGCCTCACTTCCCCCTGGGGCACTCATTCCCCTCCCTGTATTTAGGGAACCCATAACACAGCCAGGAACAGGGAGCAGGGCAGGATCCCTCTGCTGCCAGGAGGGACTGGGGAGGGTTGGCAGACACTGAGGGAGCAGGAGGGGAAGCAGAGCACCATGAGTAGCTGAGCTGTCAGGGTCACTCCTGAGCCTGTTCTGTCCAGCTGGGGCTGCAGGCTGAAGTGCTTGTACCCACAGTGAGGAGTCCACACAGAATTTGGGGACGAGGTGATCAGGGGCAAGGGTGGAGATGGTGTCATCATCTGTAGAGTATATCACTGAAGTAATAATTTGAGACCCTTCCTCTTTTTTCCAGGATAGAGGACTTGGGATCAGTCATCCTTTTTGTTCCCTGCTTCCTTGGGGTGGCTTTCCTTTGCCTTACCTGAGATACAGACACTGTCTCTTGCGTGATGGCACTTTCACAGCAGTCCTGTCACTGCAATCTCCTGTGCTCTTTCTGTCCCTTTCCAGGCTGTGCTTTTGTAAAGTTCTCATCTCACACAGAGGCTCAGGCAGCAATCCACGCACTCCATGGCAGCCAGACAATGCCCGTGAGTATAAGGCCAGGGGACCTACCCTCTTCCTAATCCTTGTCCCATTTCCCTGTTGCAGGGACCTCCCCACACTCTCCTGAAAACCACAACAGGTTCAACAGCAGTGTCCACTGGTGTGGTTGGGAGGTTGCAAATAAACCTGTGGGTGTGTGTGTGCACATCTGTGCTCCACTCAGAGTGACCATCCTCTCCCCTGGGCTGCTCTTTGTGTTCATCCAGACTGGGAGGGACTGCACTCACAGCTGTAAAAGCTAAATAAAAGAGAGCCAAAAATCAGGCCATGATTTTGTATTGGAAACAGCTACCTGTTCAAAACTGAGCAGGGTGAAAGCTGACAGTTCAGCCACATGGGTGGCCAGGGCTTCAGTGTCTGAGCACTCCTTGGTTTCTCTGATTTAGGCAGTGGAGGAGGCCCCTGGGGCGGGCTGGGTGTGGGTGGGAACCCTTTGAGCCTGTGTGGCTGGAGCTGTGCAAGTGGAGCTGCAGCTGTGGCCTCACCTGAGTTTGGGGCACCTCATGGACAGGACAGTGCACTGCTGCAGCCAGGGAATTCCCAGCTGCCAGGAGCTGCTCTGCCTGTCCAGCCAAGCTCATGGTGCTGCTTGTGGCCATCGATGCCCTGGGTGTTCCTGGCTGCACCATCACCTGGTGAGTGCATCCGCGTAGGCAGCTGTGTGAGGCTCAGGTGTGAGAAGGGTTGGATGGACAGACAGATGGGGAAGGGCACAGCCGAGGTTCCAGGCAGCTCCCCAGCACTTGCACACCAGTATTTGCTCTTCTGCTCCTCTTCCCACTCCTCTGCTGCCTGTCCTGCCCCGTCCTCCCTTGCCTGACCGCTGACTCTCTGGCTCTCCCACGCCTCTTCTCTCCTGCCTCCTCTCTGTCTCCTCTCTCTGTGCCTAGGGTGCCTCCTCCAGTCTAGTGGTGAAGTTTGCTGACACAGATAAGGAGAGGACCCTGCGCCGTATGCAGCAAATGGTGGGGCAGCTGGGCATTTTCACTCCATCTCTCTCCCTGCCGTTCAGCCCATACAGCGCCTATGCGCAGGCTGTGAGTATCCCGCGGGGGAGGGGGGAACGCTGCCCTGCCGGCCCCGGGCAGCCCCTGGGACACCTCAAACTCAGCTCCTGCAACTGTGGGAAAGCTCCCCAGCACCTGGCAGCGCTCCTGGCTCCTTTCAGCACTCTGCTGCCTCGTCTTGCAGAGTTTTTGTGCGGTTTTCTGCTGGAAATGGGGGGGGCAGGGGAGAGCTGGGGCTTCCTCAAAGTGAATTGGGATTTCTCTGATGTTGTTGGAGGTGTTGGGAGCAGGTCAGTCATGACCCATTTCCTTTGTGTCTTGTTATGAGGAGAGCTCAGAGGATTGGTGCCTGGGTGATGTCTGACACACACCTCTGATACCAGCTTGTGAACCCTTCCTGTGGCTCTGTGACACAAATGTGTGTCTCTGTGGGTTTGGAGCAGCAGGAGAGCTCTGGGACCCAGCTCCATGAGTTCATTTCTCTGCTGAAATTCCCAGGAGGGCCCTATTCCCTCAGTGCTGTCCTTGGCTCCCAGGTTCTCTCACTTGGCCAGTGGGACTGTGGAGTTTGCAGGGTGCTGGAGAGGGAGCAGTGGGTAGCAGAGAGCCAGAGGTGTTTCAGCAGCCTGGCTGTGCTTTGGGTTTTAGTGAGAGAATCTCCTTGCCCTGGAGCCATGGTGGCAATTGCCATTGATGTTCGAGGTAGGTCCCAAACTCAGCAAGTCCCAGATGTACTGTGGTGGAGCATTGTTTGAGCCTCCTTGGTGGATTGTCATTTTCAGGTCTCTGCTGCCAAGTGTAAAGCCCATGGAAGGAGGCTCAGAAATTGCTCAAGGCAGGAGAGATTCTTGTGCCTGTTGACAAAGAAATCAAAAGTAGATACTGTTACTGAAAGTAATTTTCTAGGGGGATGTGCAAATAAACCTGTTCTTCTTGTGCATGTGGACACCTCCTCTGGCTTCAGCAGCTCCTTGATGTGCCTTCCTTTCATTCACGGGACAGAGGAGGAACTGCTCCTCAATTGCTGCCTCAATCCTCAAAGACTCCCCAGAAACTGCCAAATGCATTTTAAATGTGTGGCAAGAGTATGGATGAGGAAAAAAAGGAAATACATATGAGGCTCTATAACTTTGGGGAAATTTGCAAGCCAAACATATAGAATTGATCCATCACAGATTATTTGAAGAGCCATTTGTGACCAGGCACCACCTTTTGCCAGGATCCTTCTTTTCTGTCCAGCCCAGGACCAGCTGCACCTGAGGTCAGAATTGTAGCCAGCCATGAGATGATCATCCTGGTTTGTCTCCTGCTGTCCTAGAGATGGCCCTGACTTGGGCATGGTGTGGTGGTGAAGGCAGGGATGGACCCCACGGTGAGGTTATGGTGGCAGGAGCTGCTTTATCAGCTTGAGGTGCAGGCTGTGTAAGAAGGAAGAGCAGTGAGAGCTTCCAGACTCAGCCTTTTAATCTTCAGGAACCCTGCTGATGCCAAGAAGGCAGTCATATCTAAGCTGTGCCTCCTTGCTTGTCTGCATCTTCTTTCTCCTCAGTTACTGTGTTTATCTCTTTCTGATTCTTCACTGGCCTTCCCTCTGTGACTTTGTTTTGGCTTTCCCCTTGACTCCAGACTCAGCCTGTCTCCCACTTTTTTGGGATATTTTTCCTTCTTTTCTTTTTCCTTTCCACTGGGTTTGGTTCTCCTTGTTTTTTTCCCCCTGAGGCACTGACCTCACACCTGACTCTTTCTCTTGTGCCATCCCCATCTTTGGTCTCCCTTCTGGAGGAGAGATCCCAGCCAGTCCTCACACACACAGTGCCACCATCAGAGGGAGAGGGAATCAGCCCTTTGGAATGCCACCTGACATCTCTGGAAGTGGGGGCAAAAGAGAGGGATGTCCATGCTGAATCTCCTTATGGTTCCTCAAAATGCTCTGCCATGGGCAGCCCTTGGCAGCTGGGACCTCTGGTAAGCCAGGACTCAGGGAAGCCCAAAATCCCTCATGCCTTCCTGATTCTGGGCTTGGAGGAGTAAATCCTGCACCCAAGGTCCCCCAGGGTGGGAGGTGCAGCCTCACCATTCTGGATCCTGACTGTTCTGGATCCTGACATTCTGGATGTGGCTGAACCAGACTGACAGGAGCAAGAGCTGCTGGGGTGAACTGGTGCACCAGAGGCTGCACAGGTTCTTGTAGCCATAATTTAATACACAACAGATTCCTCTTCCTGTCCCCACAGGGTTTGCTGAGTTACCAAGCCAAAGTGGTCCCCAGGGCTTTAGGAAGAAGTTTGGAGCCTGGGTTGTTTTTGTTTTGTTTTCAGTTGTCTTTTTTAAATTTATATATAACCTTCAAAAACTATCTCAAATTAAACATGAAATAATCATACACTAAGTTCAGTCTAAAGTTATTCAGATCTATGCAAATATGCAAAATAAGGTACTTAAAATGTCAAGCAGTGTATGTTAGCTGAAACTGTACAAAAAAGTCTCATCTGGGAAGTACAACTGACTAAGAATCTGAAAGCAGTTGGTTTCAGTGCTTAAATCAGCTTTTGATCCCAGGTGCTTCTGCAAATGAGTTCATTTTATTCAACAAGTTAGTTCAGGTGGACTCAGGGAAATGTTTGGGAGCTGAACAAAAAATTATCAATTAAAAAAAGGCCTAAAATCTTAAAAAAGAAACTGTAGCAATTTACTAAGTGCTTATAATGCTTGAATATTTCTTGTATATCATAAATCAATTAGTTCCAAACACAAAACATAATTTCTTCACACCTCCCCTCCTTTTATTTCTGCTCTTATGGTTCATTATGGTAATTTTATGTAAGTGAAGAGAACAATTCCAGAGTGCCAATTTGGTGCTTGTGTGGCCTTGGTCCAGCCAGAGCCCAGCACAGAAGAGGCATTAATGAGAAAAGAGAAGATCAATATTCACATAGTGAGTAGGAAATGAGTTGGTTCCTGCACCCTGAGTGGGGACAGGAGCAGGAGCTGGTGGGGCTCTGCCCAGGGACCCCAGGGAGGGCACGTTTCACTGCAGCCCTGGCTCGGGTGGCTCCCAGCTCCAGGAGAGCCAGGGATGGTGGGTGGTGAGCAGAGAGGTGATACCAGGGCTTGTCCTTCCTGGAATGGCACAGGAGTGACCCTGTGCTCTCAGTCCCAGAGCCCTGCATTGGGACAGGCCTGGGAGCACTCACCAGTCCCCAAAAAAGGGAAAGCCAATTTCACCCCATGGCTTTGCTTGTTCCAGCTTACAGAGGCAGCCCTGCCATTAAATTCCTCTTATTTTTGTGCTAAAGCCATGATCAGCTTCTGTGTGAGGAAATTGGGAGGTTTAGCTAGCCACAAACTTCTCACAGTTACCAGATCCTTCAGCTGAGCCCTGGGCCCTTGGTCAAGGGTGGCTTCCTTGAGAGCTCTGTGTTTGTGTTGCAAAGCAGACAGTGGGATGTGGCAATGTCAGGAAGATTTTTGTTGTTTCCTTGGGTTTTGCCTTGTGTCACCCCTCAGCTCCTCCTGAGGAACTCAGGTTTCCTAAGAGCTGTGCCTGTGCCTCCCCTGCTCTTCTTGCTTGATGTGAAGACAGAGCTGCTAATGGGCTGGATAATTTTACATCCAGAACGAAGTCTTTTTTGCACTCTGAGGGCATCTTATGCTCCCACTGATGGTCAAATAGGACCAGAAGGATTTTTTTTTCTTCTCTTAACCCTCCCACCCTTCCTTCTGTACTGTGCATCTCTCCCTTGGCAGGTGTGTCATGGCACCACGAGGAGCTGATGTCCCCCAGCCCCGGGGTGCAGGCCAGTGCCAGGGCACAGCCTGAGCTCAGGGGCTCACGGGCCAGACCTCTGAGGGCAAAGCAGGCCACGAGAGCTGGGCCTGGGCACACAGCTGGTGCCCGTGCCAGAGCGAGCCCTGCGTGTCCCAGCAGGATCTGCTCGTGGAGGCTCGGCAGAAGCAGGAGGATCTGGGCAAAGTTCCTCAAGGCAAAGCTGTGTTATTAAATCTGTCACTGTCCTGGCAGAAGTGACCAGGGACAGGGGCCTGTGCCGGACAGTGCAAGGGCCCGTGGGGAGATGGTGCTGCTGGGTGCCAGGAGCACGGCCCTGGCCCGTTCCCTCCCCACTGCAGCAGAGCCCCGGGGGCTGTCCTGGTGCCCTTGCCCAGCTGAGTGAGCCACAGCCCCTCGGGGCTGCTGGTCCATGGAGAGGGCGAGGCACGGGGTGGCCAGCCGCGGCCCTGGCTTTGTGTTCTGGGATGCCCCCTGAGCTGTGTCCCCTGCCTGCAGGACAGGGTGGCTCTCACGGGTGGCCACTGTCCCGCGTGGGCAAGGACAGCAGCTGTGTGAGTACATGGCTACAGGAACCTTGTGGGGCTGGGCCTGGGGGGGACAGCCACCCCTGCTCACCCCAGCAGGTGTGGCAGTGTCAGGGGAAGCTCCGGGGCAGGTGGCAGGACCTGGGGGAGGTGACAGCCAGGCTGGTCTGCACAGCCTCCCCCAGCTCTGCAGGGCCCTGGCGGCGGGAGGCCCTGACTGCACGGTCCTGCTTTGCAGCTGATGCAGCAGCAGACCACGGTTCTCTCCACCTCCCACGGCAGCTACCTGAGCCCGGGCGTCGCCTTCTCCCCGTGCCACATCCAGCAGATCGGGGCCGTCAGTCTCAACGGGCTGCCAGCCACTCCCATTGCACCAGCGTCAGGTGAGGCCTCCGGGGCAGGAACTCCTGGCCCGGCACTCACGGGCCCACCCGGGTAGAGCAGTTCTGCACCTCCCGGGCAGCAGCTGCATTAGCTCACTGCTCTCCAGCAGTGCAGCCTCTGAGCACAGCAGTCTCTGCTCAATTCCTCAACCCCCCCTGACACCCTCACATGTTCAGCACACATCCTCTTGCCCTACAGCTGTGCATTCTTGCTGCAGTTTTAGTAAAGGCCTGGGTTCCCAGGATTGCACTTGGCTCAGATCAGCAGTGCTGCTGTTCATGATCATCACCCCAGAGCAGTAATGCACGTTGGGTTCAAACCCTGTCAGGGCAGGCATGTGTCCTGCCAGGTGCTGTGCAAACCCAGAGATGTTCCCCCCTCAAAGCTCTGACACTCAGGACTGGCAGTTCTTCTCACACTCTTCCCACTAGTGCTGCCTCTTCGTTTTGTGAAGGCTCCAGTCTGTCATCTCCATGTGCCAAAGAGAATTAATGGCTTCATACACAGCAGTCTTGCCTGGTGGAAGGGGGGAGCAGGGGCTTTGTGGGACCTTGACTTTCACGGGCTGTCCTTTCTTCTTGTTCTCCAGGGCTACATTCACCACCTCTCCTGGGAACAGCAGCCATGCCTGGACTGGTGGCACCCATTTCCAATGGATTCACTGGAGTGGTACCATTCCCAAATGGGCATCCAACCTTGGAAACAGTTTACACCAATGGCCTTGTGCCATATTCAGGTATTGAGAGCAGTAAAAAAACCCCACCATGCAGAGACCTTTGAAATTGCAATTAGCTCCTCTTTTCTGGATTCCCCACACTTTTGTAGCTCCCTCCCAGCCAAGCACTGAGACTCACTTGGGGGCGAGGGTGGGAAACAACACTACACACACACACACACTCACACACACACACACACAATGCATGAGTGATTCCCTTTGCTGTGCTTCTGATTGTGTTTTTCTCTGCAGCCCAGAGCCCTTCAGTAGCAGAGACTTTGCACCCAGCCTTCACAGGAGTTCAGCAGTATGCAGGTACCAGCTTCCCTTGTCCCCCTCAGCCTCTTGTGTGGCTGACCAGATCCTCAGGTGAACGGTTTGTTCTGTCTCCTTGGGCTGCAGCTGTGTATCCAACCACCACCATCACCCCCATTGCACAGAGCATCCCTCAGCAGCCTCCCATCCTGCAGCAGCAGCAGCGAGAAGGTGAGGATCTCAGTGGGAGTAGGGGTGTCCAGTGGTGTGGCTGGGATTTGTGGAGCTCATCTTCTGCACAACAGAGACAATGGAGAGGGGATAGCACTAATTTTTGTCCACTGATCTTTAATGCTGGAGCTGGGGTATGGAAACAACCACATGTCTGCAGGGGGTGGGAAGGATCACAGGATGTTTCCTGACCTCACATCTGGCCAGATGCTGCCAGGTGCAGAGGGGCAGTAGGCCCTGGAACACCTTCCACACCAAAGGGGATGAGAGTCAGCACCTTTCCTGTGCAAAGAGGATCCACTCATCCCCCTCTTTGCTGGTGCCAGAACCACAGTGGAACCCGTCAAACCAGCCTCTCCAATGTGCTCTCCTCATTTTTCAGCCTTCATAGCCTATTGAGTTTATTTTCAACTTACTTTAAAACTGGCTTGAATAGAATTTGGAGGCAAAGACAATCTCTCTCTGCACCTGATTGGTAGAGCAAGTGTCTGCAAAGGAGCAGCTTGTTGTGCTCCTAAGGAGCAAGTGAAGGAATGGACAGGACCAGTTCAGCCCATAAATTGGATGTGTGGCAATCCAGGAGGTTTCCAGTTAAGGCTGTGGCTTCTGAACTGAAGGCAATGCTGCAGGGAGTGCTACAGCAGCAGCTTTCACACAGCAGTGTCTGCCACTCTCCCAGGACTGGGACAGCTGTGAGCTCTCACCTCAGCTGATTTCCTTCCAGCAAAACAGCACCCAGACACTCACAGAGCTGGTTGTGTCCAGCACCCTGTGTAGGAACTGGGAAAGCTTTGAAAGAGAATCTGCTCTCCAGAAACTGCTCTCCAGGTATAGAGTCTCTCAGTTGCTCTTTAAGAGCCCTCAGATCCCTTGAGGGACCAGTGACAGGGACAAGCAAGGGGAGGTCAGGGCAGGAGGCAGTGCTAGGGCTCTCCTCCAGTGCTGTGCTGTGAGTTGAGCCCATTTCTCTTCCCCTGCCCTTTGGGGGCTTTCTGTTTTGTCCTTCTCCATCACCCCCACACCTGCAGGTCCTGAAGGCTGCAATCTCTTCATCTACCATCTCCCCCAGGAGTTTGGAGACAACGAGCTGATGCAGATGTTCCTGCCCTTTGGCAATATCATCTCCTCAAAGGTGTTCATGGATCGTGCCACCAACCAGAGCAAGTGTTTTGGTGAGTGAAGGCAAGGGAAGTATGATCAATAACAATGACACTCACACTGGGCATGGCACCAGCAGTGCCACTGTCACCCATCCTGTGTCCTTCCTTCAGGTTTTGTGAGCTTTGACAACCCATCCAGTGCACAGACTGCTATCCAGGCCATGAATGGCTTCCAGATTGGCATGAAACGCTTGAAGGTCCAGTTAAAACGGCCCAAGGATGCCAACCACCCCTACTGACAGCAGTGAGCAAGCAGGAGTCACTTCTGCAGCACAGGTAAACTGCCCCCAGCAGGGCACAGCTCTGCTCAGGCCCCAGTGCTCCCTGCAGAGGGGGAGGCCAGCAGTGGAGGCAGTGACACAGCTGGTGGGGCACAGGCTTCACCTCAGCTGGGTGACCAGAGCAGGCCTGGAGGTGATGGCCAGGGCCAGAGCAGGCCTGGCAAATTTGTGGCAATGGGGCAAGCCCAAAGCCAAGCCAGAGAGTCAAGATCAGGGTCAGAGCCCAGGGATTGCCAGGCAGGTCTATATGACAATAATAAACATCGAGGTGGGAAGCCAGTGCAGGGGGTGGAGCCCAGGTAATGAGATCCATGGACAGCACAGGTCCATGGGCAGGTGGACACTGGCACTTCCACACTGTGCCAGACCAAGGCTGATGGCACAGAGCTGTGAGGAGACTCTGGAGCTGTGGGCAGTGTGGACAGACAGGTGGGGCTGGTTAAGTTCATCAAGGCCTGTGAGTGCCCTGGCAGGCAGATGGTTCCAGTGGCCTGTTTGTGGTCTAAGCAAGGTTTTACTCTGCTGTCCAACTGCTCCCAAAAAGCTTTTGACTGCCTAAAAAGGTATTAAACCCCAGTAGTTTTCAGCTGTTACATGGGCCCTGAAGTTAGTCTGCAAACAGTGCTTTCTGGGGTGAGAAGAGGGAGAAGAGGAATTCTGTGATTCACAGGGATCACAGAAAAGCAGAGAAAAGTTGAGGCCCTTGATGGGCTACTGTCCAAGAGCCAGCTCCTGCCAGCCTACAGATGGGGAGCAAGGGAGAGCTGATCTGATTTGGGTCAGAATCCTGCTGCTCAAAGCCTGAGGTTTGCACAGATGTCCTCCTAACCTCCCAATTCCCTCCCTCCTCCATTTCTGTTCAGGTGAAGGGAAAGTCCAGAGGAAGAATTTCTGCTTCAGGTTGATTTTCAGAGAGGCCAGTAAATTTATCGACTCTTTTGACACCACCCCTTTCCTTCCTCGGCTTCCCACCTTACCCACCCCATCTTCCTCCTCCCCTCCTCTCCAAGACATGCAATTAAAGAGAAGGCTCAATATCTGCCCAGGAGGAAGATTCTTGCCACGCCTGGACTCGCATATTTGCTGCTAACGTGGTGCAAAGCAAAGGGACCAGCAAACCAGCAGCCCCTGGGACACGGAGCTCTTCCTCTCGGGGTGTGGCTGGAGAACATGGACCAAGCAAACCCATGGTGTGTCTCTAGGTTACTGCAGTGATGTGTGGAAATTCACTTCCGTCCCTCCCTCCCTCCTGCTCTGTTTCTGGCCCTTTCATAGATAACTATAAATATATACAGTCTCTATTTTTTTTTTTTAACTAGCTCACAGGACCAAACTTTTCCATTCAGAGAGTGACTGCTTGCAAGAGGTATTGGAAATTAGGGGTTTGCCTTTGCAACAGTGTCTTCTCAGCACGCACTGCAGATAGGCCTGAACATTTTGGAGAGAGGGAGCTGGGGGTGGGCTGGGGAGAGAGAGAGAGAGAGCGCACATCTCTCTGCTCAACACGAGCAAGAAGGAGAAATACATTCCTCCAGGATTAGGGCACAGTCAGCTGCTCAGCTTGAGTCACTCATCCACCTTAGCACCAGCCTGGTTAAGGATCCGGAGAGCTGTCTTACCTTTCCAAGGGCTTCTGCAGACAAAGCTCCTGGGATGTGGTGCCAGCCCCTACCCTGAGCACTCCGTGATTAGGCTGAAAGCACAGGAAACCAGTCCCCTTCCTTAGAGGAACTGCACTGCCTCCCCACACATGGCACAGATCCGTGTTTCACAGCTCTCCATGGCAACTGCATTTTCTTGATGAAGGCAGGAGAAGATGAGAGAGTGTGAGCAGATGCAATCTCCAGCACAGCTAGAGAAGGCTCCCAGGGGCTGCACACTGCCTCCCTGTGTCGGATACCAGCACTGGGGAGTGGGCAGTTCTCCTTCCAGATGACACAGGACGTTTTCTCCCTCTGAATTCAGCAGGAGGGCTCTCCTCATGCACCCGCTGCAAAGCTTTCCCCAGCAGATGCAAGGAAAATAGGATGAAAGAGGGTTCTGTTCTGGGATTTTCACCCCAGCACCCCCCCAAGAGACAGATTATACATTATGCAGCATATACATATATATATACACACATATATATATGTAGGGACAGCTCTATACACTATTTACACAAACTCTAAAGCACAGAATGTAGTTCAGAACTGGATTTTAAAAAGATCCCCTGGGAGTGGGGGGTGTGTGTCATCCTGACAAGGCACATCCCTTGAACAGTTTGGAACAGTCTCTACAAAAGTAAGGAAAGGAAAGGAAAGCAAGGCAGAACAGACCAACAAACCCCAGAGTGATTAGGAATGAACGATTTCAATATTCAGAGTTTGATAAGGTACCACAAACGTGTGTGTGAGGGTGTGTGAGCACATTGAAATAGGGACAAGAGAGTTGGTGGGGTAAAGTTGGTGCAATTGATACTGAAATGGGCTATGGGGATTTTGGAGAATCTCAGCCAACTCTCATTCTCCTCCAGTTTGCCCTTTGTTCAGGTGTTTGTGGCACAGTCCTTTAAGTACCTTCAGATCTCCTCAACCACCCTTCTGTGTCTGACGCTGAGAGTTTATGAGAGGTGAATGAAGCTGTGAGAGTCTGTGTGTTTCTATAGTCCATGTTTACTTATTGTAAATACCATTTTTATACTTAACATCTATTATGTATGTGATTTGTATAATGTACTTTATTTCTGCTACAAGTAATTTCATGAAGTTTAAACTTAGTCTAATTTTGAACAAAACAAAAAAAAAAAAGAAAAAATATGAACAAATGCAAAATGGGAAAAAAAAAAGGACTTTGGGAATCCTAGGTCAAGCTGGTTTAAAACAAGCATTTACAGTTTCTTCCATCACAGTTACTGATGTGACTGTACAATGTTACAGGTGCGATACAAGCTTTGTCAATGTCAAATTCCTCACTCTGGTCAAAAAAAATCCTAAATTTATTTAATAAAAGTTTTACTTGCTAAGTACCTGGGGCTTTACTTCCTGTTGTTAGCTGCACCTGCTTTTAGGTAATGCTTACACTTGAAGACATTGCCAAAGCCCTGGGCTGATTGAACCGGTCACACAGGGTCAGCAAACAGGCCTTGGCCCACAGAATCCAGGGGACCAGTATTTCTTCACAGGGGAAGCATCAACTCATAACACCAACACATTAAAAACTTGTTTAATTAAAATAGAGATAAAAATTCTACTTAGAGGAAGCAAGAGGGTTCATGGGATCCAAAAGTAGTGGAGGAAGGATGTCCCAGGAATGTACAGCCATTGCAGGACATCCTGTGCAGACAGACAGGGGCTAAAGCTGGGGCTGAGCAAAGCTGGATGCTGTCAAAGTGAGGTGAGGCTGAAGGAGGAGGGGAGATGGGAGGAGGGCTAAGGCAGAGTGAACAGTGGGAAAGATCTCTGACTGATGGGTAACAGCAGCAGAACCATGGCTGAAGCATGATGACAGACCATGAGTCATGTTAGGAAAATGGGACTTTGCCACCACTGCTGCCCTGCTTGACAGCAGTGGTTGAGTGGGATGCTTAGTGGGATGGCAGGAATGTGATTAGAAGGGCTGTAGGATGAGACTGGGCATGCCTCAGGGACTGCTGTAGTTATAGAAAGTCCGTAGCACCTGGTTGCCGCTGCTGGGGAACAGAGCCCAGAGGCAGCAGAGCTGCTGCAGCCACCGCGGGTAGAAAATCTCATGTGCCCGAGCGGCTCCGCCCCGGACGATGGCGAGCGCGGCCTCGGGAGCGGGGGAGGCACTGAGGTGCACTTTGCCCCTGCAAGGCAATGGCGCAGCGTCACTCGGAGCCTGCTGGGGTTCGAGCTGGGCACGCCGATCCCACAGGGCTCTGCCTGCTCTGTTCCATAATGAACAACCCCTGTGGTGTGCCCAGGCAGATGCACACACCCTCTTAGAGTTGCTGTGCATTTTTTTGCACGTTTTCAAGAAGGGATGTGTTCCTGCAGACAAATTCATACCTGGTGTACTCCAGTGCTGACTCAGTATCAATCAGGCCCAGGATGCACAGTGTGACTGACACATCTCTCTTCTGCATGATGAGCTCGTGGCGCAGGGAGCTGAAGAATCCATCCAGGGCAAACTTGGTGGCAGAGTAAGAAGTGGTGAAGGGAGTGGGCATTTTCCCTGGAAAGGGAAAAGAGAGAATGGAAAACCCCAGGAAACTGGGTGTAAGGAGGATCCATGGAGAGAAGATGCAGGCTTTGTCATACTGTATCAACTCCTGTTCTGTTCTGTGAGTCTCCCTTTATGCAAGTATATTAGAACACATATTACTATATTATTATGTATTTATTATTATTATATACTGTGAAAAGCACAGTGTGAAAATATATTTAGGAGTTGAATAACAGAAATATAAACAGTATATATGAACAGTACTGAGAATCATTGTTTCCAGAAGGCCAGCACTTACTCCAGGTAAAGTCACCAACCTGTGAGGGAAGAAACAACCACCAGAGCACCTCTGTTCTTCTCCAGGGTGGGAAGAGCTGCTGTTGCAAGAGCCACATAACTCAAAAAATTCACCTGGAATGATAAATGTAGACATGGAAGAAGCAAGAGGGTTTGGAAGCATGAGCCAAGAAAGTCAGTAGAGTGGTCAGAAATGGAAAGGAGCATGGTTTGGAATTGCTTTTTCAAACATAAAGTGAGAGAAATCATCTCTAAAGATGGGGACAAACATTGCATCCATCAGTCTTTCAGATTCCAGAAAAGGCAGTGAAGAAGATTGAGAGCAAAGGTTATTCCTGGGCTTTAACATACACATTTCCTGACAAGAATACAATTAGTTGTCCCTGCTTTTTCTTTATGCCTTTCTTTATTCTGCAATCCCTACCAAAGACACCAGAGTCTGTTTGCTCCCCTTCTAAGTTTCTCTTGACTGTGCTCAAACTGCAATGAGGCACAAAATTCAGTATCTCTTCAGAGTCTGACTGCTCTCTTAAATTATATTAATGTCTTACCTAAGTCCCCACTGTCCAGCAAAAAGCCTCCTTCCAAAATGAAATACAAACTAGTATGACCCACCTGAATGAAGAAGACTGAATCAAGAAAACAGCTCTTCATTTCCATGGCCCCAAAACCTGGCACCAGGGTGATTCTACAGGAAAACTCTAAATCTGTGAACAGAAACTCAAATGGCAGACACCATTTCAAACAACTTTGTGTTCTGCACTCGTGCACGTGCCATAGACCAGTAGGAAGTGCTGGCTGCTCACTTAGAGACCTTCCTGAACTAAACACAACTGCCTGGAACTGCCCATCAATCCTAAACTCCTGGGCTAAAGGGAAGTAAGAAGGACAGAAGGAAGAAGTCTGAAATTCTTTCCAAACATTCCTCTTCACAAATGTACAACGTCTGAGCAAAACACCTCTCTAGCAACAAAGCCTCCAAACAGGAATGAAGCAAAAGGATTGTTCTCAACCCCTGCCACAGACATGGATTTGCCTTGGAGCTTGTAAAGCTGTCCTGGGAGAAGCCAGGCTCAGCTCCAGGGGAGCTGGGAAGCCTCACCTGCATGAGCCAGCGGGTGTATTCCACATCTCCAGCCCACTCCTGGAAGCGGTTGGTGCCGATGTGGTTCAACACGAGGTAATCCAGGCCCCCTCGGAGAGCAGAAAAAGCAGTCACACAAGGGGCCCATCCCTGACCATCAACCAGCAAGCTCAGAAATGCCAGGAGGGCTCAACCACTCCCTCAGAAGGCTGGGAAGTGCTTTAACCATGGAAACAGATTAAATATGCCCATCTGGGAGCAGCTTTGACTGCTCCTCAGGAGTAGAACTGAAAGGAAAACTGTTTGACTTTGACAATAACTCCCTGAAATGATGTTTCAGCATGATTCAGGATCAGAACTTAGCTCTGGTGGTACATCTATGTCCTTAACACCTTTCTCAGTTCAGGGAACTGAAGCAGGAAGCTCCTGCTACAATGAGAACAGTGCACACACCTGAAAGCCAAAGAGATGCTCAGGATGCTTACCCAGCTTTTGGACAGCAAACTGAACCACCTTTTCAGGCTCTGAAGGAGAAGACATATCTGCAGGGATATAAAATATCTTCTTTGCTCCGAGCGTCAGGCATTTCTCCATCACCTTGAAAAAGAACACACCCCAAAGATTAAACTATTTGAAAAAAGATGAGGGGGAAAGGGCACTATAAAGCACATACCACAGTCAGTGAGAGTCAGTTCTGGACAGAGATACACTTTAATTTAAAATTTACTGCTGTTTGGGCCATGGAGAGCTCATTCTGCATCCAGACTTTGAATCTGCATCCTGCAAAGAGTTACCTCTATTTAACTGTCTGCTTAAACGATCTACTTTGGGACAGGATCAAGATTCACTGGAAAAAAACCCAGTCTTCTTCAGGGGAAATCTTCTGGAACAAGGGTTATGCTTTACATTGAGTTCTTCTCTTTTTTTCCAAAATAACTGGAAAAGAATTCATCTTTCATAATTCCTTTGCTATGTTGAGTGTGTGAATGTGCCTGGCAATGATATGCAGTTTTAGCTATTTGCTGAAATAATGCCTTCCAGTCATTAGGAGCTATTATTATGCTCACTGTCCCCAACTCACCTTTTGCACCATTTCACAGTGAAGAACTTTCCTTGGAAGTCACAAATGCCCACAATTAAAGAGTTACCCTTTCTAAATATTGTCCTATTTCATAAAGTTGAAGAAGTCTCAACTGTTGGAGCTGGTCAAAAAGCATTTACAAAAAGTCTTGAGTTTTTAACAAAACAGCTACAAATAGAACAATTTGGACTCTGAAAATCTTCACAACGTTGCACAGGAATTGTAGTTCATGGAGTATCTCAAATTGAAGAGGACCCATAAGGATCACCAAATCCAAATCCCTGTTCCTCACAGGACTCCCTGAAACCAAACCATATCATTAAGGATGTGGCCCAGATGTTCCTTGAGCTCTGATAGGCTTGGTGCTGTGACCACTGCTCTTTGGGGAACTTACTCCAGGGACTGATCACCCTCACAGTGGAGAACATTTTCCTAATGTCCAGCCTGAACTTTCCCTGATGCAGCTTCACACCATCCCCTCGTATAAATAAATGTTCAGGCAGTTAAAAGCTCAGGCACTGTATTTGCATCTTCTTGTACAGGCCAACTTCTCTTCTGGGTTTATGCTGAACATTTCCAAAGGAAAATCTATCATGCTGACAACTAATTTTTTTGTTGGTTTGGTAAAAGCCTGAATCTCTTATGTCTTCCCCCATACAAGGAGGAGGCTCTTACCTTCTGCAGCACAGCTTCCCTTCTGGCAGTCAACACAATTTCAGCACCAAATCTGGCATAGTGATATGCTATCTGCTCTCCAATCCCAGCACTGGCTCCAGTCACAAGAACACGGGCACCAGACAGGCTCTCTTTTTTATGGGAAAGAGAATAAAAGATACAGAAGTAAGTGAAGGAAAGAGCAGAGGAGCTGCCCTTAACTACTGACAGAGCTTTAAAAAAGAAAGATTCACCTAAGTGCTCAAAATTCTTGGTGCTTCTCCAAAACTAGAAGAGGCAGGACTGGTGATGCAATGACATGATGATGGCAGCTAGCTGTGTCACAGGGCCTAGCCTGGGTTGCTAGACCAAAATCTTTCAAGAACTAAGTTGTTTTTCACCTTCTGAGAAGCTGTACAGAAAGCAGAAATCGGGCTATGTGCCTTCTGCATATCATTTACTCCTTGCCATCAGTCTGGAGACATATCAGCCCTCTTGTGCCAGGCACTGCACACCTACAGAGACGGTTCTTGACACCAAGGAATTTACAACCAAAACACAGAAAGAGCAAGGTAGTAGCAAAGTGTCGTTTTTTCCCCCACAAAGACAGAAGGATCCCTGCTCTTAGACCATTTCATCTTCCTCTTTGTTTCAAGTTTCTCTTTGTTTCTGGGAATGAAACATTGCTTTGGGGCCACCAACTCTAGTAAGACTATGGGCAGGAATGAGACCATCAGTCAAAGTTTGGAAATTCAACATCTTCCCTTGTGTGACTTATATTTCAGCTTGAAATCATCCCCCTGGTGAGCCTACCTGGGTTAAAGTCATCTTTCCAGAAGAAAGCTATGAGCCCAGCTACAACCCCTGCAGCACAAAGCACTTTTCCAATTGGCTTCATATCCCTTCAAGCTGTAACGAAAAAAGTGGTCTTGAAGCTGAGCACTTCAGCCAAAATTACACCGTGTTCTCCTTTCTCTGATGCCTGAAGCCAGCTTGGGAGTGGCACGTCAAGGCTTTTGTAGAACCGAGAGCCCACCTGAGGGGTCTCTCCCCCGGGAGCCACAGCCACCTTGGTCAAGAATAAAAAGGATCTTTCACCGGTAATTCCCACAGCGCTCTGCACTCAGAGGCTACAGAAGAAAAAAAAAACCCTCGTGTCTAATCTTAGAGAACTCTAAATTCATTAAAGACTAATGACAGCTGGCAGCAGTGACCCCAAAACAGCCGGATCTCGGCAGGGAGGCGGCGGCAGAGCCCACAGGACGGAGCCTTGTCTGGATAAGAGCAGCAGGATGGGCTGCTCCGCCACCACGCTGCGACACAGCGCGACAAAACGAGCGGCGGGGACAGCGCCACAAAGGCGCAGGAGCCGCGCTCGGCCCCCTCACACCCTCAGCCCGGCCCGGCCCGGCCCCCTCACGCCCCTCAAGTCCTGCCCGGCCCCCTCACAACCTCATACCCTCAAGCGCTGCCCGCCCTGCTCATCCCTGCCCTGCCTGTCCCTCTCACACCCCTCAAGTCCTGCCCGGCCCCTCACGCCCCTCACACCCCTCCAACCCCTCAAGCCCTGCCCGGACCCTCACACCCCTCAAGCCCTGCCTGGCCCCCTCACGCCCCTCAAGTCCTGCGGGGTCCTGCCCAGCTCCTCACGCCCCTCAAGTCCTGCCCGGTCCTGCGCGGCCCCTCACACCCCTCACGCCCCCAGCCCTGCCCGGCCCCCTCACGCCCCTCAAGTCCTGCGGGGTCCTGCCCAGCTCCTCACGCCCCTCAAGTCCTGCCCGGTCCTGCCCGGTCCTGCCCGGCCCCTCACGCCCGCCCCTCCCGCGGGCGGGGCGGGCGGGGCCGCGCGCGCCCGTGACGGTCCCGGCCCCGCCGCCGCCATGGCCGCCCGCCTGCTGCCCGCTGTCAAGTGAGTCCCGCGGGCCCTGCCCGCCCTCCCGGCCCGGCCCTCCCGCACCCTCCGCACGGCGTTTCCTCCCCGTACTCCCCACCCGCCCCTCAGTGCTCGCCGCTGTCCCCGGCCCGTCCCCAGGCCCGCGGCCGGCCCTGTCCCTCGGCTGTGCTCGCCTCGCTCCGCGCCCTTGGCCTCGCCCGCCCCCGCGGCTCCCCGTGTGTGTCTGCACTCGCCGGGAGGGCCCTGCCGCTGGCTGCGGGCATGCACACGTAACATAAGGCTGGGAGTAGCGCGGGGCTCGGAGCTGTGGGTACACCCACAGCGAGGCGGTGCGGAAGGGTATCCTTGGGGGCCGGCAGTGCATTTCGGCAGAGAAATCACTTTTCCCCGAAATGCGTGTGAATACACGACTTTAAAAATTGGTTCTCTCTTCTCAGCCGTCTTGTATCTGTCCTATGTCCTACTACTGCAGTACCACTGTCTGCCAAATTTTGGGTTGTCCCCTTGTTTTGCTGTTTTTTAAAGGGAAAACATCTCTGCTGTGTGAGTCTGGGGAAGTCGGTCACCTCAGACCTCTCTTTTGTAATAGAAATGCCAATAAATGCCAAATATTCCCTTCCCTTTCGTAGGTTGCCATCACAGCTGTAAAACTGGTGACTGCACATCGTACAGGGAAACTTTAAAAGCCTTGGCAATGCAAGCACCATGGCCAGGTGGTCACTGGGCTGTAATGAGCTTAACAAGATGTTGGTGTCTGTCAGATTTATTAGACAAATAGCAGATTTATCAGGAAGAACCACATCATTAACATGGATGGTTTGCCCTCTGCAGAATTCTTTAGTTGCTTTTAGCAGAGGAACATGCCAGTGATTCTCAGGCTTTAAAAAGTGGCATGTGCTCTCGAGGAATTTGACACTTTCTCATTTTTATATTGAAAACCATCACTGATAAAATGTGAATTAGGAGTAGTTTCAAGGGGCTGACGGGAAATAGTTGTCCTGGGAATGCAAGGAACATAGGAAGGTATTTTTCTGCTGATTTTTACCTACAGTAAGACATGAGGTTTCTTTACTGATACCCTCTTGGCAGTCACAACCACTGAGAGAGATGCACTGATGGTCAGAACAGGAACTGAACTGTTGTGCTTCAATTCTTTCAGGTTTCTGGTCAAAGGAGGCCTGGCTGGAGCTGCTGTGTACGTGGCATATGACCAGGGGCTGCTGGGCAGTGGCATAGAAGGTGCTGAAGCACTCAAAAAAGCTCAAGAAACGCTGCCTCCAGCTATCCAAGAGTGGACAGATTACCTGGGCTGGGAGGTAAGGGCTGCTCAGGTGATCCCTGCAACACAAACACCTCCTCTGAGTCAGGAAGAGAAAATAGGGGGGTGATATTCTGATTCCAGTGAGGCTGGCAGGAGTTTTACTGTTGAAACTGGATTTCACATGGCAAATATTTTGAAGAGGATTGAAATGGAAGGCAAATAAAATGCTAAATTTGGGGCAGAGACATTGCTCACAGATGTTATTTCAAAGGAGTGGGGTAAGCAGCCTATGCAGGGTCAAGGGGGGGACTGCAAACATGCTCTGGGAGGTATTTCACTCTGTAGTTTTCTTCTGAAGAATCCTGCTTGTTTTTAAGGAAAACAATGAAAATATTATCCTCCCAATTTTTCCCTGTTCAAATTGAATTTAAATTGCTTGAAGAGGCCCCTCTTCTATGAGTAGTTCTTAGTTTTTAAAATCCTCAGAAAATAAGAGACCTTTGCTTAAAGTTTGAGAAGAGTTTTCATATCACAAACAATTACAAACTAACAGAGGCAGCCATGGAGATGCTTTTTCAGGAGCACATGAATAATATATTCTACCTTTTGCACCTACTTTGTATTGCAGGAAAGAGCAAAGCCCAGACTTTAAGCATCATGTCTGGTCTCTTTTGAGGCTTATGGAGAGTAGGCACCTAAGTATTTTTGAGATTTGAGGTCAAGAGGCTTTGCCAAGGTGATGTGAATTCCAAGTGAAACCCCTCGAGTGCTGATATTTTGTCTCTCTCTTTCTTTCTAGCTCCCATCCACTCCAAAAATTGACTTTTCCTTCTCTGCTTCCTGGAATAAAGGTAAAATAACTGCTCACTAACTGAGTCTGAGCTAAGTTTTTGGCTTTTCAGAAGGGGTGAGCATTCCCTTTGTTATTAAAAATTTAGACATTTTTGTTTGAAGGCCAAAGCATGTTATAAATACCTAGTAATATATAGGTTTTATGGTGCAGCAAAGAGTCTTCATGTAATTGTGGGGAAACACAATCCACAGATAACTGTGACATGTCCAGCATCACCCATGGAGTCTGTGGCAAGGCCAGAAATAAAACAGGACTTAAACAAAGAACTGAGCTCAGTCCTGTAACTGTCTAAGCTCATGTACAGACCCTGAAGTTGTTATTTCTGTCACAAATGCTCAGGGCTTAGAGAGATCTACAATGGTGGTGCTGGAAATTGGGAAATTTGTCTTGAATGATGATCTTGGGGTAATTCTTCTCTGCTTTCCTTGCAGGAGTGCACACAGTCATGTCTGCCTTGTCTGTAGCTCCCACCAGGGCCTGTGAGTACACAGTGGAAGGCTGGAAATATGTGAAGGATCTTGTGAAATGAACACGTTCTCCAGGGTTCAGGATTCTCTCAGACCCCTCTGGAGGGCAGCCCAGCCATGTAAGGGCTACAATAAAGGACTTTGGCAGAATTCCCTTTTGTATTTGGGTTGGTTTTGGCCTGCAGAGTGGAATAATTGCTTTGTCTTAGCACTGATCCAAGGCTCCAGGAGTCACAGATAGTTGTGATGAAGTGATGGCCATGTGCTGAGAACAGCTTCTGTTCTAAAGCTTGGAAAATAAAATAATTATTCTGAAACTGAATTAATCTTGAAGGTGAATGCCATCTAATTCAAACCAAGCCAACAAGAGTTCAAAAAAAATTTAAAAATCCAAGGTAACAGTAAAAGATGCTGTAAAAGATGGCCTAGGAGGATTGCACAAGCACAGGGGAGAGTAACTGAGCAAAGTTCATCTGCATCAAACCTTTTGTTAGCTTGCACCATACCCCAGTTGGCAGACTGTGCACATTTTCATTTTAGTGTGGATGAAAACTTTCACAAGGTCACTTTTCAGTCACAGCCCAGGCAAATGTAAGGAGCACCGGTGGCCTGGAGGGCACCACTTGTAAAATAGTTACAAATTGATTCTGTGTTTTTAAACCTCTTTGATAGGATTGCTATAATTACAGAATGTGCCAAAACACAGCTGCAGAACAGGGAACAGCAGGATGAGTCCTTACTCAAGTCAGGAAGCAAATACAATACCTGAGGATGAAGAAGGATTTGCAGTTTTGTTTCCTTTTTTAACAAATAGGTACATGATGAAGGCAACTGCCCAGAGATTTCAGAGGATTTGGCGAAGATGCAAATGGCTTTAAAAAGTGCTTCAGTTAATTCCTGATGGATGGGTCCATCAGCAGCTCTGAAACCTCATGGTCCAGATGGAAGCTTCAAGCTCAGTAAACCCTGGAGTTGTGTCCTGCAGGTGCCAGATGCTTCACAGCACCCCAGAACCCAAATAACCTCTGTTGATGCCCCATTTCTTCTCTAACTTTCCAATGTTCACTGCTCTTCAAGCAGCACAACTTTGGTTCTAGGTGTACTCCCCCTTCTCACCGGGCCAAACCTCCCACTTAGGAAATCCTGACATTCATCTAGAGTCTTCCTCTCTCTGGCTTTGCTGTGAACCAAATGGAACCATTCTGAGCAAAGCACACCGTGTACAAACAGAATACTGCACCTCTGCCATGCTCAGAACCTGAGTTCTCCATGCTGTTCAGAATCTTCTGAACCACTTCTTTGCCCTTTGATGATTGCTCTCCAAACTTTATCATTGTAATATGCTTTCTCCACTGATGAAAGAAAAAATATCTTCGTGCCACTCATAAAAAAACCCCTTCTCTAAAGATGGAAAATCCCCCTGTGACCCTACAAATGAAAGTAACATTTTTTTTCCTCTTGGCTTCAGAAAACCCATTTTAGGGTAAGGCTAAGGTCATGTTGCTCCAGACATGTCTGCACAAAGACAAATAACTTGGATATGACAAAACAACAGATCATTTGCACCAATCTCATTCATGTTAATTCCTCAACACAAAATTATGCCAAAGCATAGCCAGTGGCTGCTTCTAAGGAAATTATGGACTGCTAGGTAAAATTACTGGGCTGTAAGACTGGTGGGTTTGGACTCCCTGATCTATCAGTAGCTAAATAAAGTGATCCTGACAAGCACCTCTGTGCTGTCTCTTACAGAAGCTGTGCTGCTATCACAGAATTTAACTCCTTTTTCAGACATTATATTGCACATGACACCAGTGAAAAGAATTCTTCACCACTTGCCCTAAAATCTCCTGTGGCAATTTTGCAGTGGCAAGGCATTCAAACTTTGGCAGCTGTGATCCACAAACGTTCTCTCATGGTGGCACATGGGCCATGGTTACACAGGTGGGTAACTGACAGCTGTGAGGGAACACACAGTATTTCACTATTCCTCAGAGTGCAAAGGGACACCTGTAAGGCATTTTGACACTTCATCTTTGAAACAAGAAATCTGTTTGACAGGGACTGCTGAAACAAAGCAAGTAACTGTAAACTGGCGTTTATTTATGGAAAATGGAATGCTTCATTAACAAACATTTTTAAATGGGATATGAACAACACCTTACAAAACAAATGAGTTCACATTGGATTGAGTGACATAATATGGCAGCAGCTTAAAAAAAATTACACTTACAGTAGCCCATAAGTTACAATTAATGGTAACCCTGGGTAACAGATTTGATTCACTTGCCACCTTGCATTAAAAACCAAACACAATCAGTAGCGACGGTTGAAACGAGGATCGTTCGGTCTGTTTGCCCTTTCCTGGCCAGCAAATCCTTCTCCTTGCATTCCTCCTCCGTGCATGATCTGACTCTGATTGCCCCCCTGCATGAAACTGCCACGCCTGGAAAGAGATTCAGACATTTTAATATTCTCTCATGCTGGTACACTCAGGTTGCAAGAATGGGTGTTCTTTTTGTTTCCACTCTTCCATAAAATGTACTACATAAAAACCATGGGGATATTTAATTATTCCTTGATATTTAAGTAACAAATTAGATAACTGATACTCCCGTAAAATGTTTCTTTTGCCAGTTTAAATAGAAATGTCCCTTAACAGGAAAATACTTTGCTCCTTTTAAAGTTCTTACCCTGACATGCCTCCACGATGCATCACATGGCCAGGTCTGCCTCTACCGCCACCTGAAAAAGTTCAAACAGTCCCTTTATATCCACAGCAAGAGTTTGATTTCAAGGATAATGTCTGTATTTTCTTCACTCAGCACAGCTAAGGAGCTGTGCAAGAACCATACCTTGCCATCTCTCATGATCCCTTCCTATCATCCCTCCATCCACGCTGCTCTGCCAGGAGCGATCTTGGTGCCCTTCGAACTTCCGACTGTGATCTCCCCAGTCACGTCCATCCCTGTGAAGAAATGAAATTCCCATCTTCTCACACAAGCCACAGCATGTGGAATAGTTTTTATATATTTTATTAAATATTTTATTATTTGAATCTAAGTCACAAACTTACTCAAATATCTTACCAAGGCTCATGTGAATCTTGTAATATTTACATTGCTATCTGTTAAGTAAAATCTCAGAAGAATTTTTCTGCCCAAATCAACTAAGATGATGAATAAATAAGATATTGAGGGAGAACTACTATCCTGAAAATAGCAAGCTTTGATAGGAATGTTAGTTACAATTAATGGAAAGCATTGACTTTTAAGATGTGAAGTTATTAAAAAAAACCAGGTGAGTGCATGTTTTGATGCACAAGGCATCAAATCGTCTGCAGTCCATCCAACACACCTTTGGTGAAAGCTGGAAAAAAAGAACACCTTCCAAAAACTGACATATGGAAACATTCCTCCTTAGGAGCAGAAGAGGGGTTTTCAGTACTAACCGTGACTGTGGGGGGATCCCTCTGCTCTCACTCATCCTCCTGTCGGAGCCGTAGCTTCCCCAGCTCTCCCGCGAGTCCCGCGAGTGCCGGTCGGGGCCTCCGTGGCGCTCGTCTGGGTAGTGCTGGAAGGCACAGAGCTCTTACACACTGCTCACAGCTCTAACTGCTCCATCTCACAATCATCTGGGAGAGAAAGGGACCTCCTGACATCTGCTCAGGGTCAGCCAGCTCCAGGCTTTCCCAGTGGGTTTTGAGGATCTTCCCAGCTAGAGACTGCACAGGCTCTCCATGCAACCTGTTCCAGTGTACCCAGTTAAAGGGGATTTGAATCCTCTTCAGATGGAACTGTGTTCCAGTTTGTGCTCACTGACTCTTGTCTTTTCAGACAACCACTGAGTGGCAGCTCAACCTTCAGGATATTCCCACCAGCCCAACTCTCCAGCCTATCCAGGTCCCTCCAAACCTCACAGTAAAGACCACTGAGGATTCTATGACTCCACAAAATTCATCTGTCACTGCTTGAGTGAGTCCTGAAAGTCTTACCCCCAGCCCTCAAACACAAATATCTCTACAGTTCAGCTATTATTACCATGTAACCTCAGAGAGTGAATTTGTACTTTTGCCTCTTCTATGCAATCTTTTGGAATACTGTATTTTGACACAACTCACCTGCTTTGTCTTCTATCAGAATAACTACATCTAACTTTTATAATAAACAAGTCTTTGAATTTATTTTCATCTTATTGAAGTAAACAAGACAATCTGATTATTCCAGCATATTTTGGTAGATATAATGTAATTCTCAACTACTGAAATGTAATCTGACACACACACTACAGAAAACCAGGTTATAAGATGTGAAGATATTTCTGTAGCTCTATAAAGCAACTCACTTGTCCATCCCGATCTCCCATAATTGTTCTGGATCCATCTCTCCTAGAAACAGACAATTAGAATCAGACTGTGATAGTAAAACACACAGCAGTCTATAAAATCCATTTATTTAACAACACAGATGAAAAATCCTGCTCCCACATCATGCCACATTATCCACAAAAGGCATAGACAGCTGGAACACACAGTTAGTCCTAACATATAAATCAAAATATTCTTGTTAAAATTCTAGGCGCCTACAATATTATTTATAAGTTTTACAGAATCCTACAAATACGTGAAACAGCGCTGCAAAAACATTGTCCAAGCCTGCCAGAAGCTTTAACTCATGGCACAGTACACGTATTTTCATTGTTTTAGAAGAGAAATTCCACAGCCACTAAGTGGCACTTGAAAAATAACATGCAAACTAAGCACACAGCATAGGAGCAAAATGTGGCATGAAGTACATATTTTTGCCTTTTGTTCTCAGGCAGCAGTGGAGGTAAGACACCAACCTGTCTATTGAATGCTCCTGGTAACGCCCACGGTCCCTGTGATCGAAGTCATGGAAGCGATCCTGGCGACTGAAGTCTGAGTGGTATCTGTCATTCATGGCCATTCGTTTTGCCTCTGGCCAGTATGGATCATCCCTCCTGAAAGAAAGAACAGACTCATTTCAGCCCAGATAACAAATGCCTGTGGTCACATTTCTCTTCACAGAGAAAAGCAAGGCACAACTTCCCAAGGATGTCTTCTGGGAATCGCAGCGGGGAACCTCAGAGAAAGAAAAACACAATTCTTATCTCAATTGCTGCTCCTCTTGTTGTGCACTAGTGGAATGCATTGTGGAAGACTGTTTACCTGAAGGAAATTGGTAATTGGATTCTGGTGTGAGTGTTTTGATTCACTGACCAACTGGATCCATGTGTGTGTGTCGGGGCTGTCGGCTGACAGTCATGAGATTCAGGGCAGTGGAGTGGAGTGCTTGTGCAGATTCAGTTTCGATGTAGTGTAATACAGTATAGAATAACATAGGATAATAAAGAAATTAATTAGCCTTCTGATATCAATGGTGTCAGAAGTGCCATTTCTCCCTGCCACAGGGGTCGCTCTGATATTCAATAAACGCCTTTTGATATTGTTCCTCCTTCCAAACCAAAAGAAGGGAAATTAAATTCAAAAGGGCATTGAAAAACCTGAGCTATTCAACACAGCCATCTCAATGCAACCAGCAACTGCTGAGAGCACGTGTGTGAATGCCATAGGACAGAGAGAGAACAGCAAGTGTTTCTCACAGTGGCTTGTGAGAAATTTTAGGGAGTTGGAAAGATGTGATAACTTGTTAAGTATAAACAATTTGCAGGTGGTGTTTTTCTGCTTTGTTTTCCTGTTCTTTTCAAGGACAGTATGCGAAGATGTTTTTGTTAGTTAGCCAATCAAAACCTATCGTATCACTCTATAAAAACCGCGCAGTTCTCTTGAATAAAACCTTCTTTACCTTTTCTACAATCCTGCCTCTCGCCTGTTCCTGTGTCATTCTCGGCGCAAGAGCGACACACATGTATGGCTTTTTCCAGTCCAGGCAGATGAGACAGAACCTGGCAGTGACATTTCCCACTGGCACCATCAGGATTTGGTGGCTTTACCTGCCATCTATGTCATAGGGTCTCCTCATGGCAGAGCGCCGCTCCTGCTCGTAGCGCAGCTGCTCGTGCTGGCGCCGCAGCTCCTCCCTCTCGCGCTGGATCCGGTCCTGCTCCCTCCTCCTCTCGTGCTCGATGTGCATCCGTTCCCTTTCCAGCCTCTCCCTCTCCATCCGTTCCCGTTCCAGGCGCTGCCTTTCGATTTCCAGCCTCTCCCGAGCGATCTCCAGCCTCTCCCTCTCCTCCCGCTCGCGGATGGTCTGGAGGTGCTGCTGCCGCTCCCGGCGCTCGCGGGTGCTGTTTGAGCAGAGACAGAAGTGACATGGGCAATGCTTCAACAAAGAAAGGAAGTCAAAAGAGTGCTAAAAATTAAAAGCACAGTGGCTGCAAACTTGCATCATCCCCCTGAAATTAACACGTGTGGAGGGAAGACACTCGGCGTACACAAATTTGTTTAATGACTGATCAAATGACTCCCACAAAACCCATCCCCGGGGGGAAATACTTCTATATGGTCAGGAGAATTTCAATCCAAATGCCCACAAATACTGCTGTATGGTCAGGAGAATCTGAATCCAAATGCCCACAGCTCATTTCTTATATTGAAATAAAGTATCTGTGAAGAATAGTTTATTTCTGTGAAGAAAGGCAGAGTGGTATGGTGGATAATAACTCCATTAAAACTCAGGAATTTAATTAGGAGGGAGAAACTTTTTCCTCTTCAATAAAAATAGCAAAAACCTTTTCCTCCTGTTCAATCTGACTACTTTTAGGTGAGAAATAGAAGTTTTGTAATGCGTGGAGAACATGGAATCCAGGTCACAATTCTAGCAAGGAATTTGAAGGATGGCAATTATAATCTTTAAACATTATGAAACCTATTAAACATATGAAAACAAAGAAAAAGCCCCATCAAAAATAATTAAATACCTAAATTAGTCCCTAAGTGGGGAAAAAACCCTGAAGGCCTTTGTCTCTCTCTGTTTTGTTTTATTAGAAATGGAAATTGTACCTATTTTAGGGAAAAAGCCCCAAACAATGTCAGTGCTGCTCTTACCGGCGCTGCTCTGCCTCCCTCATTTTTCTCTGTGCTTTGATTTTGTCAAAGGGGACAATCCCTTGTCTCTCTCTGCTCTCGGATTTGCGGTCCTGGCTCTTAACGCTCTGTATTTAAAAGAAAAACTTTAATTTATTAAATAACAACCATCACAAACAGTACTCTGAGCTCTGCTTCCATTTGTACAGTTCACATCTCAAAGCTTGGTCCCTGCTTTTTGCTAAAAGCTGTTCTGTTTTACCATTACAGACACCATATATTAATACAGTGATACCCTGTCCCATTTCTTTGGCAGGATTTGAGTGCTGCATCAACCAAATGAGAGCTATTTTACTAATTAAAACCATGTTATAGAAACTCTAATTGGACAAACTGGCAAGACAAGTGTGGGTTACACACACAGAGCCTGGCAGGATTCAGGATCTGTTTCTAAGGAAAATGTTTCCCATGCAGAAGCATCACTTACTCTGTCCTTTGATGTAGTGGATGTTTTCACACTAATAACAGGTTCTCCTTTGGATTTATCCATGACTACTGTTCTCTCTGTTCCTTTACTTCCTAAATAAATCAGAAGTGGATAGAAACAATCAAACTACATGACCTCCATCACTCATCGCTACACCATGTTCTCTAAAGTGTGAAAATGGGCATTTAACCCTCTCTTCAAAATCAATTTTTTCACTCCACCTAATCCAGGCACGACTTTTAAGAATTGCACAATGTTAAACATGTCCCCTTCTCCTTATTCATTCTGGGTTTCCAACTAAGAATCTGAAACAATCCTAGTATCTTTGGAAAGAATTAAATATTCCTACATCAACGTATCTGTAGAAAAAACCAACCTGATTTAACAGTTTTAGGCTGATCTGATGAACCAGACTTCTGGTCATCTTTATCTTTTTTTTCCTTTTCATCTTTATCTTCCGTCTTTTTAGGATCATCTTTTTGGTCAGATTTCTCATCCCTTTTAGCACCACCAGGTCTGTGGATAGATATTGATACAGATTAGACCAATACAGACTAAGAGAAAAAAAAAATCAAGGGAAATGCCAGCAACAAAGTAGAACTCTGATGTGGTAACAATCATAATTAGGTTTCCAAACATTTCCTTCCACAACTTCCTGCGCCATAAAACAAGACACTGAGACCATCCCGTGCAGTGGTCAACAAACTTGGCCAGGATTCAGGACCTCAACTGGAAGCATGAAGACAAATTCACACCACCATGTGCTTAATGCCCACAGAGTTTCTTACACAACATGACAATGAACCATTTCTGTCAGGCAGCTGGGTGAAATTATAGCAAAAAATTCTCAGCAAGTGGCATTTAGCAGAAGTTATGCCTCAAGAAGATAATTCAAGAAGGCAAAGTTCTCAGTGTTTAATTCACACTCTTAGTGCCTCTTTCAGCTACTTTCAGCAAGGCCAGAGAGGAAGAGCACAGTGCTCAAGAGGAACATAATCTGAGAACAGATCTTGGACAACTCTGTTGAACTGTTTGGGACCTGGAGGAAACCCCATTCCAATGAGACACAAGGTAATGAAAAAACAGTGACACACAGACCAAAATTCTCACATGGTCTTTCCTACAGATTTAAGAAATGAAAGCCCCACAATCATTACTAAACCTCAAATATGGCTAAATTAAAAGGTGTGCTTGAAAATGCAACCTTCCAATGCCTACTTTAAGGCACACAATAGAAACATTTTAATTTAGGCACTGCACATCAACTGAAGTCTACCTTGTAGTAAAAGCTGAAAACAATCCATGTACTCTTTTTGAATGTTTGTCACAGAAATTCTTACTGTAATTTAACTTTTCTCTGACATAAACACAGACTAAAGCACAGCAAAGCACCTTTGGTAGGAGAATTTTTAACACAGTACCTCTCACTGACTGTTTCTCTCTTTGCTTCACTCTCTTTTTTTTCACTTGTCTTCTTCCCAGCGGGTTCATTTTTTGCCTGAAATTTATTTTGCACATCATCAGCTGAGAATGTGGCCTCAATCATTTGCACAATCTGGTGGGAACTCAGCAACTCTGAGGCCCAGTACTCACTTTTTCCACAGAAATGATCTTGCCATGCAGCTCTGTCTTGTGCAGGTGGGTGATGCACTTGGTGGCCTCCTCTGCTGTGGACATGGTGACAAAGCCGTAGCAGCGAGCGCCGGGACTGCGAGCGTTGGTCACCACCTTGGCCCCCACCACCTTCCCAAGAAAACCTGGAATTACTCTCCCTGTGACAAGGTTTAACAGCACCAACTACAAGCTCTACTTCTGCTCTAATTCCTGGCCACTACCAGGCAGGAAAGTTCTGGTTTTGAGAGATTAACAAATAGAGAAGGAGCATTGCTTGGAGCCAACCACGTTTCTGTTACCAGTGGAATGCTACAAAAGCTGAACCAAGAGGAGGGAGCTAATCATTGAATTCTTTTCCAGAGAAAGACCCCCCAGGTGACAATAAAATTTATTTAAAAGGCATCTAACTTTACACCAACAACACCACTTTGCTTTAGTATGAAATAGTAAAAACCAAAGCAAATTTTTAAGCAGATTTCCACATTAATGCTCAGCTGCTAAGTGCCACCTTCCCTCCAAAAAATGTTTATGTGTTACTGCTGAGGCAGATCAACAATGCTATCTGCAATTTTTAAGAAGCATCAAGTTTCCCCAAAAACTAGAGCTTGAAAAAGTCACACAAATGGTGTTTATACATGCTCAGATATTCAGTACAGCTTACTTTGTAACACAGAAATCAATCATATTTCAGGAGAGATGTTTTAAAATACAGCTGAATAAAGAACCTACTTCTGAGCATTTGCTTTATTGCACAAGTACATCTACTTCCAGGAAGCTCTGCCTCCATTAACACCCTGAAGAAAATAACAATATTTTATTTAAATGACTCAGTGGTACCATGGCATCTATCTAGAGCCCAATGCTAGGTTGGCTGTTGTTTAGCTTTTAATTACATTTAAAGTTTTGTGGCACATCTCCATGACCAACATTTTAGGTTACCAGATGGAATTCTAAGCAAATCAACAGAAGTATTGCATTACAAGGAGCATTAAAAAGGTTTTACCAGTTCCATGACTTTCAAACTCCAAGCTGTGCTACAATCAATCAACTTTTGTACCTATTTTTAAAGTAATATTTAAGTTCCAGAGTATTTTCATCAGTAAAACATCCAATGGCTGATTGTCAGCACACACAATTTCCTTTTACTACAATCTGCTGGTAGTTATTTGTAAATAGGCTTCAGGGGTCTGACAAAAATCCTTACTGAGGGCTCTGATATCAGCCTTTTATTGAACTCTTGCAATTTTCCAGCTGACAGGGAGATCTGACATTTTGTCTGTCCTTAACAGCAACTGCAAAAAGAAACAACATCTCCCCATATCCCAAACTACCCAAGCAAGTGTTTTTCAAAGGAACTGCCAACTCTTGATAAATTAAAATTTAAGTTACTAAGGCAATTCCTAAGATATTGCCCAGTAATTCTGTCTCAACATTTACTATATATTTTGCTTAGTCCTAAGGAAATTTTTAATATGCATTAAATTCACAGTTGCCTGTGAATTTTCACTAGGTGAAAATACCATACTGGAGCACAGAAAATTGTGTATACAGTTATTATTTCAAATAAAGGACCACAAATGGAATTTTATATTTATTTTTATATATTATGGGCAACAGAATAAAAAAACTTTAGTCATTCAGTGTGTACTTTTCCTTGATATTCCACAGTATTTTTGGTAATTAGATTCCTTTCATGGCTACTTCCAGTGATGAGAGTTTTAAATGTCTTATTAACAGTTTCAAACAAACTTGTGCAAACAAAGCAAACACCAAAACAAACCAACAAAAATAACCCCTTACCTTCCCATATTTGCTAAACAGATTCTTCAGATCTGTAGCTCTGGTGGTGGAAGCCAATCCACTCACCCAAAAGTTTCTACCAGAACTGCTAGCACTGCGACCTAGTTGGGAAAACAAACAGACAAAACCAAAACATACCCCAAATCCTAATTATTGGGATTAATTACTTGAATCGTTACGTGAATTATAACAGAGCAAGATCACAAATTTTTAATCACAGAGCAAGTAAAATGCATTGTGTGATATTCTCCTCCCATGGTTTGCTTTGCTGAAGGTAAGGAGCTTTACAAGTCGAAAAATTTGGGTCAACTATGAGTTTTGATAAAGAAGTATTTTATATCAGTCTTTAAGAAAGCAACTGGATTAGGGCACCTCTGAATTAACTGAGGCCCTCCAAAATATGCAGGATAGATCCCAGTAACTTACAGAAGAGCTGTGGGAATTGTGTCTGCACCCCACATGTGCTCATGTCTTGCCTTTTTATCTTAAGTCCAAGGGAATGCTGATGCAGAATTCCTCTCAAGGAAAGCCATTCAGCACCAAGAAACCAAGGAAATTTCTGTTTCTGCCCACACAGATCTGGGATTCAGAGTCTGACCTCAGCTGCAGGAGTCAGGAAAGACCCGGCCTAGGAAGTTAGGAAATTAGACCTGGCCTGCTTAAACCATGCAAGAATTCCAGAACACCTGGCCAATTCTGCATCTCAGCTACAAAGGTGATTAAACAAATGCTAATGAACTTGCCAAGTCTGGACACTCACCATCAAGTGATTAAAGAGTGAACTGCAGCCCAAGGTTCAGTTTGCATGAAGCACTTACACAAGGGTTGTGTTTCCAGTCTCCTCTGAAATGTCTGTACTGTCCTTCTGTCAGTCTGGGCAGCTCCAAGGCCTCAGTGAATGGGTTTCACTCCAGCTCTCTACTTCCATACTTCTGTTTTGGGGTTTTTTGGTGATATATGGAATTTTACAGAACCTCTGCCATTGAGGGAAGCCATTTTTCCCAGAACCTTTCCAAAATGCTATTTTATTTGGGTGCCTTTCGATCTTCTTTGACCTGATAATCTCAGTCACTGGCAAGTAACTGAGAACACAGTTAATAATAAATTTATATTAACATTAAATTTATATTTATTAATTAAATTAATATTTACACAGGTTTCCTAGGGAAGGATGAAGTGATTTGTATCAATCTCTTACAAAAACACCCAAAAAGAGGTGGTTTTTTTTTGGTATAAAGGTGAGCACACTTGTGCCATCATTTATCTCAGAAGTGCATGGACAAAGGTATGTCATGCACACACACACACGTGGGAGATGCATTGTCCTGGTGTTTTTAAAAAGCTGAGCTAAAGGCTTTGATGCTTTTACTCCACACATTTCTACAATTTCAAAATTACTGTCTGCAGTTACTCTAGCACCAGAATCCTGGAGAAAGAAGAAAGTGCTCGTTCTTCTCTTTTCTGCTACTTTACCAAGGAGTTTTTTAAAGATTTTTAAAACTATGTTTTTAATGTCCTTTTCGATTAAGGATTGATCAGTCTTAATGTCAGGTTCTGCCCTCCCACAAGACTTTAAAAAGTGCTCCTGTAATGGCTCTGCACTTTTAAGACAAAGAAATACTGGGACTTGAAAATATTTAACTTTGAGCCAAGAACAATGCAGATATTGGGAGCCAACCATCAACACTGGAGAAATGTTTCAGATGTACATCCACTGACAGCCAATCCCACCACAGTGAGCTCATAAACTTATTTTTCTGCACACTTGTTGATACAGTTTTCAAAATTATCCCATGGAATATGGAAAACTCTTCATCCTAAATAAAACCCTTTCATACAAGTGGGCAAATAGCAATGTATGAGTCAGACCTGACTTGTACATACTATTTTAGGTTCCTTCTGGCTCAGTCACTTTGCTCTGCATGCAGAGAATGTTACACAGTCATGCAGCTCCCTCTCACTGCTGTTCACAAAGCCAGAACATGAATAAAACAAATGGGGGGATGCAGGAGCAAGGTGGTTTCAGACACCCAGATTCCTGAAGGCTGCTCTGAAAGCAAACTCAAGGAAGGGTGTTCTCAGTCCATAAAAATAATACACTCAAGTCCTTAGGTAAAGGACAGCACACACAGAAAACTCCTTGAAATATTCTGAAATGAGAGAACTCGAGATTACAGACTGGAAACAAGAGGTCAATTTACCCTAAAAAGGGAGGTCCAGCAGCTTGTGCAAACAGGTATAACCCAGGATCTTGGAAAAAGCAGCTGACAGGGAGGTGAGTCTGGGTTGTAAAACCCAATTAAAACCAATCCAATTTCTCCTGTCCAGCTGGCAGCCAGACCTCATGATGAATTTCTTGATTTTTATAGGAATTGCTGGAACTGCCATACTTTAAAGTGCTGAAGTACCTGCCAGCAGCATGTAAGAGAACAGAGGTGGGGTGAGCTGCAAAGACTCAGCTGCCTGGTGCATTAAAAGCAAGAAGTATGAAGGTATGACACTGATCAAAATATATTCTTTTGGTTTATGATGCATATTTCACCATAGACAGGATCTGTGTGGACAAAAATTTAGTAAAATCAGTATAATTTCAAGACAACATGAAGCTGTAATATTTGTGGCATTTAAGTATGTGAATACTGGATCCCAAATTACTTCAGCAAAACAGAAGATGGGAAGGAGAATTCCAAGTGTATAGTAAAACAAACAATTGAAAAAGGTTCCTAACAGCTGTTAGTGGGCATCTCCAGTGCCAAAAAACCATCACGTCATGTATTAACATTGACCTTTAAAAATCAAGATACAAACACAACAGTGCAACACACATGTCCTGAAAAAATGCACAAAAGGAAAATACTTATTTTGACATTACTAACAAAATGCAGAAAAAGGTGAATTTATGCTAATTAACTGCATAGATTGCAATCAATTTCTAATGAAATAACCCAACCAAGACAAACAGCTATCCAAGCAATCATTGAAGTTTTACATCTGAAAACAAACATACCTTTCTCATCTTTTGAGATTATCTTTGTATCTCTGTCCTCCTCAACAGGGCTAAAGACAAAACACCACATTATTCAAGTCAGAAAGAAAAGTGACTAAATATAAACTAAGAAAAAAGCTAAAATTAAATACCTACCAGAAAATATGTTGCAAATGAAAACACACCTTTGTATACTGGATTTAAGAAATCTGACAAGAAATAATGAAGTCAGATTCTTAAACAGACTTACATTAAGAAGATGATTACAAATAAGAGTAATTTGGGAAAACAACCTTTGAAGGTTGATGAAGGAAAGAAATCAAACCCACTGCGTTTAAAAAAATAAAAATATCTGCACATGGAGAAATAAAAGAGACCTTTAGGAATAGGCTACAATTTCATCAGTCTCGGAGGCCAATTGAAGGAAACAGCTTATTCGCATCACTTAAGGACCAATGATAAAAGATAGCATCTGGTCTAGAACGGAGAAAAAACAAACCTCTTTTTCTGATCACCGCCCTCACTGGCTGAGGACTCTTTAGTGGCAGGGGAAGATTCCTCAGAATTAGCTTTGTCTTCTGCTCTCTTGCCATCTTCTTTGCTATCTCTGGCTTCGGCACCTGCGCCTTTCTCCGCGGCCTCCCCACTAGAGGCTTCCAGGCCTTGGGAGCGTTTGCTACTCTGATCGCTTAGGGTCTCTACCACTACACCTTCAGAGTCCGGGGCCTCTTCCTCGGGGCTCTGTTCACTTGTCTCCCCTTTTGCTACCACTAAACGCTTTGCTTCCTTCCTTGCCAAAGCTTGGGCCGATTTGCTGTCCAAAGCTAAAGCATCTTCCTCCAGCTGAGCGGCAGCGAGAGCGTCCTCTTCCTCAGCCAGCCTCTTGCCTGGCCCCGCGTTACTGGCTTCCTGCGCACGCGGCCGCTCCGCTTCGGGAGGTTCTTCGTTAAGTAGCTCAGATTTACAAGTTTCCCCCAAAATGTCGAGTATTTTCTCATTTTCTACGGATTTAACAGGAATAGAATGGCACAAGATTTAATCACCAGGGAAATACAGCAATCACAAACGTGGAACTGGCATGGCTGCCACACTAACACCAAGAGAACTGCTAAGCTACACAGAGATTGGAAAACCCTAGTGTACACAGTGTTACAGCTACCACGCTAACTGCTCTCTCACACCCTGCCAAATCAGCCCTAGCACCTCAACAGCCAAGAAAAATGCCCCCACTGATTTAACAAAAAACTTCGGGCTCAGCCTTCATATTCTTCAGCAAATCGTTCAGCTCTGTTTCTTCTCTAGTTAGCTTCCAGAGTCCGAGATGCTTAACTGAACGTATCAAGGCACTGAGAGTTCAATTTTCCAAATTTCTGTGAAGTTCTTTTAGCAGAGACAGTCCAACATGAGAACTGGGCATCTTCTGATGGTGCATGAGTGTGTTTGCAGTCCAGAAAGGGAAAAGTATCTGTATGAAATTTCCATGAAGAAACTCTCTTCTTTCTTCTGTATCCAGTAACTAATCTTTACATTTTAATGCCCTACAATACCTTTTTACTGCTTTCACTGCTCTCTACTTAGTAACAGAGTTAAGGTGTGTGCAATATCACAAGATCTGTTTACAAGTAGAATATTTAGCTTTTATAACTGTGATTAAACTTCTCTAAATCCACTTATGTAGTTTAACAGGTTTTTAAACCATTTCATTTCACTGGAAGTATTTCAAGCATCACTTCACAGATCTGGGGATATGATTGGGTTTCCAATCTCTATGACCCTGCATGATCTGGATTCTCCATTATAAAAATAATGCAAATTATGTTTGTTTGCTTGGGTTTTTTAATAGTTAATGGTTTAAAAAGTATTAGTTGAAAAGACAGGAATATGTTTTTCTTTAACAGTACCTGGCTCCAGGTGTAGCTTCTCCATTTTCTGTTTAGGAAAAAAAGACCACAGAATGAGGATTTTATAAAACGTAATTTCTAACACAGAATAATAACAACTCCCTACTCAATCCCAAAACTGAAAACGAAACAAATTTATCTATGACATTTAGCTCTTTTTTTCACCATCCACTGGAAACCAGTATTTTATATAAGTACTTTTTCTGGCACATTAAAGCCGAATCAAAATATCAGCCATAACTGCATTCTCCCAAATAACTCTGAATATAAAGAGACCAATGAAGTATCTTTGTGTACCACCACACAAACTACAGAGTAAAAAAGAAACCAGCTACTGCTTCATAGAGCTGTGGGAGAGAGAAGAAATCAGCAGCACAAGCCCCTTGTTATCTGCCATAAAGTGAAGGAAATCTTGAGAGCTGACTGAAAAGTAGGGAAAAAACCACAGAGCACCCTCAATTCACACACTGTGCTGGGCAAGGTCTTGGATTCTGTTGCAATTTCATATTATGGACACATTTTCTTTTTTGCAGTAGGAGAACTCAGTAAATACTAATACAACATACAGCTATGAAATACAGCTACATTTTCAGTTTACCTTCATTTCAATTAAATCTGAAGAGGAGGCTTCTAAATTGTTTTCAATTTCATCATAATCTTCCTAAAAGAGTAAGAAAGGAAGGAAAGTATTTCTTACCAAAAGTAGCTTAAGGAGAATACACCTGTACTTCTTTTTCCCTTTCAAGAAAACCAGAAATACTATAAAGTTTTTGACAGATCTCTGTTGCTACTTCAGAGTGTGACGCAGAAATGAGGAGCAATGTGTGAACATACCTGATATTTAAATATCTTTCTCCAGTTACTTTTCATTTTAATTTCAACAGGATATTGTCTATTTCAAACTTATTCTTAGAGTCTTATCTCACATTTCTGTGGTTACTGAACATGTTTTTTCACTTTCCCACTTTTTAACCTTACTTTCTAAATGAAAAAAACAAGTTAGAAATGAAGCTGACTTAGGTTTACACTCTTCCAAACTGAAAACATACCCCAAAAATCTTTTTTCTTTAAAGAGCTGAGGGTAAGATGCAACCAAAACTCATCCATTACATGAGGTTAATTTACAGAACATCACAAAACTGCCCTTCAGGTGAAGGGGATGCTGTTGCCATGACTCTGTGTTCAGTCCCATGACAGGGGAGATTCTCTCCAAGCCTTTGTGTTTGTTTGGCCTGTTGGGGTGCAGACACCACAGCCAGGCTCTCTTGAAATCCCTGCAAGAGTGGGGACTTAGTGGTAAACTGCAGCTGGTAAGCCACAGAGCAGCTGTCAACCAAAGGAAAAGACAGAAGATTTCTTGTTGTTGACCCAAGAGAATGCACAGCTCTGTGCCAAGAGTCACCTCAGATGTCACACTGATGTCACCCACCTCCAAGGCATGACTACCCCCACTGAACAGGATGTAAAACCAGAGTCACACCAGCTCCACCTAAATGTAAAAATATTATAGAAGTAAGTTAAGAGTGGGGAGAAGTTAAGGAAAGCTCCACTGCAAGAGTCTGAATCTGTCTTTCCCCTTTAGGGGTGTCTGGTGGGTAAGAACTGCAGAAAGCTCCAATGCAAGAGTTTGAATCTGTCTTTTCCCCTTTAGGGGTGTCAGGTGGGTAAGAACTGCACTCTAAGTGTGAAGAATGATGAACTGCAGCCAGCTTGGGGTGTCTGGTGGGTAAGAACTGCACTCTAAGTGTGAAGAATGATGAACTGCAGCCAGCTTCTGTTAGCAATTAAAGCTGGTTAATATGGTGGGGTTTTTTTGCAGACAGATACTACCACCAGCAATCCTGGAACCTTAACCTGTTGTGATTTTCTATTACATTAATGTTGTTATTCCATAAAGGGTTCAGTGTGAGTCCTTCAAGGGCACCACCAGTGCCTGCAGTGAGTAACAGACCCAGCTGAGGAGACCTGGGACAGGGGTCTCTGACTGTGTGACCCTCCCCAGGGCACTGGAACCACTCTCTGATCCAGGGGACTCCCAGTGAAGGGTGCCCAGGACAGGATGCTGGCACTCTGTGGACCCAAGGGTCCTGGCACTGACAGACCAGTCAAACACAAAGGCTTTGAGAAAATCTCCCTTTTCAGGTGACAGAACATAAATGGAAAGAAGTTGAAGCAGATATGCAGATGCCAAAGAAAGAATATGCTCTGTTCAGTGAGTGAACAACCTAAAATAAATTAAAACAAACCCACAAGGATCTAAGAAGGATAACATTTGGGGAGTGAATGTGACACATGGATAACCCTGTGCTGTCTGCAAACGACACTGCAAGCTGCTCTCAAAACCAAGTCAAAAGCCTGGCATCACAGAAAGTTCTTCTTTTATCAATCCCTATGAGAAAACAGAGCAAGACAAGAACAAGTTTCCTTAAACCAGAACATTATTTCTGCAGGAATGATATCCAAATTACCTAAATTGGAAATTTATTTTTCTCTCTCCCCATATATATAAATACCTGGATGGCTGAGTGTATGCACTTTAACACATATAACACCCAGACAGGAAGAGAGAATACAGAAACTAACACAGCATTCTCAATTCCAGGCTCCTTTTACAGCAAGCAAAGCTGATGCTGCAAAGTAAGGAAGATGGTGACTTGTCTACTAAGAACATTTCAAACCTCAAGAATATTTACCATTTATAAGAGCAGGACATGAGAGCTGTGAATGGCGAATAGAAACCACATCACATTCATGTCCTACATTCTACTGGACTGAAATACCTTCTTCATGTGCCCAAATCTCTATCAAATAACTTCTGAAAAATTAAAAAGACCTGTACTCACTCACCTCATTTTCTGTTAGCTGATCAGGAAGCTCCTTCATTTCTGCTTCGACATTATCTTTATTATCAGACAGAGAATCGAGAATATTGTCAGGACTGTAATCTTCTCCACAGTCTACAGCACTGCTGTTATCTATTTCAGCTTCATCTAACACACTAATATCCATCATGTCAATATCCTGCAAGGTATCCAGGTTGGCTTCAATATCCTCCTACAGAGAGGAAAGGGTAAATGTGTGTTTATTGCAGTTACACGAGGCACATTCTCAGTAACTGCAATCATGATTTCTCTTACCTGCCCATCTCTAGAGTTTTCCTCTAGACCATTGTCTTCCACACCTTCTTCTTCTGGCTTTCTTCCTAAAAACAGTATCACTGCAGTGAGATGTAGCACTACATTTTGTACTATGTTTAAGCTTTGCTGAATTGTCTGTTACAAGAAGTAATCCCGAAGAGGCTGATCCAGGATGTAACTGAGGTCCCCTTGTACCTCCACAAAAGCAAACAGCAGGAGCACCAATTACCAGCAGCGTTTTTTTTTTAATGCTACAGTATTTTTTTAAAGCTACAGTCTCATTCCACCACACTGCCAATACCTAAAAAGACAACAGCCTCTGGATAATCCACTTAAAAGTAACACCTTAAGACTGTTATGAAAACACCTCCCTTAATTAAACGGATTTAAGAATTAGTGTTCACTTTCAAGATCTTGGACATACAAATCACATTTATGCACATCTGTCACCACCAAACTTGCACTGCTATTCAAAGATAACAGCTCTTTTTCTATTTTTAGCCCTCTATCTTAAAACAAGCAGCTTAATAATCTGTTTCTCATCAGAAAGTATTTTTAAGAAGCAGTTATCAGCAACTCAAGTAAGCCATGTGCAAAATGCCACGTACAATATTTAATATTTTGAAGCAACATATAGTTAAATATAGCTATAGTTTACATATAACTGAAATGTAATTATAGAAGCTTTCCATGGAGCTTATGCTGCAGCTGCTTGCTCTGTGCCTGACACAATTCTGCTTGTGACACAAATACAGAAACACCTGCATTTTACAGTTTCATCTTCGAGTTTCAAGACGTGCTAATAAAACACAGGTTTAAAGTTGTTATTTCTCATTAATGCAAGAGAATTCTACCATTTTCCATGAGGTAAGAAGCAACTGTTTTTTTTAAATTCAAAACTAATTTAAATTTTAAAATCAAACTAATTCAACAGGAGAAAACAAGTTTGTATGTCCAGTTCTAGCACCATGCAAACACTGGAACTGCAAGTCCAGACACTGTACCTTTGCTAGTTCTTTTTGGCATTCTCTTTGTGGTCAGCTCTGAGGCCACAGGAATTTCGTCAGGATCTCCTCCTTCCTCCTCAATGGCCTGTTGGAAACAGCAGGATGAGATCCACTGTATGAACTGCTGCTGTGCATAGGTACAGGCTTTGGATGGGGCAGTTAATTCTCTTCACAGCAGCTGACAGGGGCTGTGGTTGGAGCTTGTGCTGAGAACAGTGCTGATAACACAGTTATGTGGTGCTTGGCTGCCGGCTAGGGTCTAACCACAACTGCATTTTTTTAGATTTTTCAGAGAGAAACATTGATGTCTCTCCCTAGCTCAGGTGATACAGCCAGGCAGCTGTGAAACCTGTCAGAAATACTAAATAATAGGGTGCAACACATCCCCACAGGCACACAAAGCTACAGCTGGGGAGCAAAGCTCCCTGCTCTGCAGATAAGCACATCAACAGTAGAAAACCGGGAGAGAATCTCACAGGAGCTCAAGTTTGAGTTTTTCTCAACGTGCAGGCTTGTTAGAACCCATAAAAGGGCCAAGGCTGACCATGCTGTTCTGGCCTCACGGAAGTCTGTGGGAACACATTCCAGTGAGGTCGGAGGGATGTAACAGGGTCAAGTGCAGGGGTGCCAAACATCAGGGGAGAAACTGATGCACAGAAAGTTCCACCTAAACAGGAGCATAAAATTCTTTACAGTGCAAGTGAGCATGCACTGGAATAGATTGCCCAGGGAGAGTGTGGAGTCTCTCTCACTGGACATATTCAGGAACTGTCTGGACAAAATCCTGTATCATGGGTTCTGGGACAAAACCCTGCTGGAGCAGATGACCCACTGCGATCCCTTCCGAGCTTACCCATTCTGCGAACGGCACGGAGAAGCGCGACAAAAGGCACGGGGAAGAGGCACGTGTGTGCATGTCGGGGGAACGGGAGAGTAAAGCAGGGAAGGACGCGCGGACGCCGGGGTCAGGCAGCGACGGGAAGGCCGAGGCCATCTCACATTCCACCCAGTGCAACCCGAGCCGCGCTCAGAGCAGCGATGGAGCACGGGCGCCCACACCACAGAGCGGCGCCGTGAAACGGCTCTGCAGCGGCAGGAACAAAGGGGGCACGGCGGTGCCCAAAAACACCCCGCGGGTGCCCGGCGGCAGCGGCGGAGCCCCGCTCCCCTCAGGGCCGCCCGCTCCCCTCAGCGCCCCGGGCCCGAGCGCGCACGCGCCGAGAGCGCCGCAGACAAAGGACCCGGATGGCCGCACGCCGCTGCCCCCCCGCTTCCCCCGCCGCGCTTCGCCTCACCTTCCTCAGCCGCTCCATGAGGACGCTCTTGTTGCCGCCGCTGTCCAGGTTCCGCCGCTTGAGCTCAGCCCGCAGGTCGATGACTCGCAGCTCGCTCAGCCGCCGGGTTTCAGGCTCCGAACCAAAAGTCGCGGCCCCACCAAGGGATGTGAAATCCCCCAGTCCGGCCGCTGATTGACTCTCCGCCATCAAGGCCCCTTCGATATTTGGCCTCGAGCCCGAACGCGCAGGAGAACACGGCACAACCCAGCAGCGAACCTAGCGATCACGGCACAAAATGGTGGGGAGGGAGACGCGCCGAGGGGAGGGGGAACAAAGCGCGCTGTGCGCATGCGCGGGCGGGACTGAGCGGGCGGGGCCTGGCGGGAGACTCGCCCGCACAGGCGCAAACGGCGTCGCCCGCGTCCAAGGACGGCTCGCGAGCTGTCGCGCGTGCGCAGGAGAGGGACCGGGGGCCGGCCGGCCGCGTGACGTCACCGCCGCTCCGGAGTTGGCGGCACCGCGGCGCGCGCGGCCTGCCCGGGCCCCGGCGCGCATGCGCGCTGCGCCTCCCTCACTTTCCCGCCCCCTCGCTCTCCCCTGCGCCCCGGGTCTCCTCCATTTTGTGCTGCGGCGGCCGCTGCGGCTCTCCCGCCTCGCCTTCACCCCGCCTTGCCCCGCGCCAGCGAGTCCAAACCACGGCCCATGGCGGAGAGTCACTCACCGGCCGGGCTGGGGGAGGCTGCGTCCCTGGCTGGGCCTGGCGTCCCCGGTTCGGAGTCGGAAAGCCGGCGGCGGCCGCTGAGCGAGCTGCGCGTGATAGACCTGCGGGCCGAGCTCCGGCAGCGCAACCTGGACAGCGGCGGCAACAAGAGCGTCCTCATGGAGCGGCTGAGGAAGGTGAGGGCGGCCGGGGGTGCCTCAGGGTGGGTGGAACTGCTGCGACCCCGGCCCGGCGGGCACCGCTGAGGAAAATGGCGCCAAAGAGCGGCCGGGGCCGGGGCCCGGCGGGATCGGTGCGAGCGTCCGGTGCCCGGCGGGATCGGTGCGAGCGTCCGGTGCCCGGCGGGATCGGTGCGAGCGTCCGGTGCCCGGCGGGATCGGTGCGAGCGTCCGGTGCCCGGCGGGGCCGGGCCTGCGCTCTGCCGGCCCGGGCTCGCCCTGTGACCGCTGCTGGCACCGAGTGTCACCGAGCCCGCTCCGGTCGCAGCGCTCGGTGTCTGCCGTGGCGCTCGGCTGGGTATTCCCAGCTTCGTGCACCGGCGTTCTGCTGTTCTCTGAGCTGCTGCATTTACGGTGCTGTGCGCTTTCTGGGGGGATTTTTGCTGCGTACTGGTGTTTTTGTGGTAGCCCTTTCACTGTATCCTCATCACACCGTTTCGCCTGTTAATACCATGAGGAATCCCTTCTCTGATCTGCTTGCTGTGTCCTAGAGCCGAGGATTTTACCCTGTCACAAAACCCGTGTGTCTGTGAACAGTTCCAAATGCTGTAAGATTGACGATGAAGAGTTCTAAATGCTGAAAGGCTTTTTTTTTCTGATTATTTTCCCAAAACCTTACACCAACACATTACTGCCTTCTCCCTGCTTGTTGCTTTGCTCTGGTGGTTTTTTGTTTGTGTATCTAAGTTGCTGATTCATGGTTTGGAATTTTTCAGCCTCTGGTGTGCAGCTCTTAAACTCAACACAAACGTGCAAATGATTTTTTTAATGTCTGTTTTTATATCTGTCTTTCTCTTTTGCCCCTATTAGGCTATTGAGGAGGAAGGAGGGAATCCTGATGAAATTCCAGTGGTTTCAGAAAATATCATGAAGAAAACTCCAAAAAGAAGCAGCAAAGGTACAAGGCAGTTAGAGAGACTTTCCACCTTATCATCCTTGAGTTTTCAAGCAAGTTTACTCATGGAATGGAACTTTTATTATCTTTTTTTTTTGTTACTGATACTCTTTCCCACATTTGTTCTCAGGTTTCTAGGGATGGGTGATAAAATTAAAGTTAGCAGTCATTTATTTAGAGAATTTCATGTGATTTAGTAAGGGAGGAAATGTTGAAGGATCTGTTGGTTTGTTCTCAGAGTTCCCAGAAATTTGTATTAAGAATTACCAAGTAACACTGAAGCAGTGTCAGTGTTTTTAATACTTTTTTAATGTAGAAATGTAGAGTTTCTAGCAAATGCAAAATAAGCTCTGTAGTGTTACGCTTCGTAGCTGAAGCAGTTGCAATTTTCTTCTCAGAAGACAAATTTTTAATCCATTTCTGAAGTCAGATATGTTTTCAAGGCCTTATGTTTGGTTTTTGTAGTGGTGGGACAGTGTTATGTAATCCTTATTTTCAGAAAATAATTTACTGTTTTTCTAAAATTAGTTAATTAACGACATTTGATCTTATTTTGTAAGCAAATAGTGTTTAAACTTTTCATTGGAGCTGAGCAAAATAACTAGTTCAGCTAGAGTGTTTTTATTACTAGATTTAATTTACAGAAAACGTATATTTTGTGTAAACTGTAAATGTAAACTGTTTTGCTAGCTTATTTGTTTGATTTTTGTCATTACACCTGATTGGGAGTGATGGTGCAATTGCTTGCAGGTTAAAATGTGAAATCTTGACCACATAGAGGGCAAATGTCACGACTCTGGGTGAAACAGATCTTTTAAATCATATTAATTTCCAAGTCTCAGAAAAACAGCTGATGTCTATTACAGCACTTTTAGTGTGGGGATGGAAATAGATGAAATATTCCTCTTGGCTCTAAAATCCTTCTCACTTTTCAGTTGTAATGTGCTTGTAGTTTTTGAGGAAAAGAAGATTCATAAAAGGTCAAACAGCTGCTTAGCTCTGAGTTTGAGGAGTTGCTCCTCGGTGCTGAGGCTGGTGTAGTGTTTTCAGTAATTTCAGTAATTCCATTAATTGGGCTAATTCACATCCAGCTGGTGGGCAGAGCACTGCAGTGAAACCCACAGGTAAAGTGGGGTTATTTCGGTATTTTGTGCTGTGTTTTGTTTGTTTGGGTTTTTTTCCTTCTCATAAATGTCTGTAAAGAAGTGAAAGGTTGAGGTAATAAATTGCTGCAATCTGAGCTGAGCCCAGTGTTCTGGGGAGGTCACAGAGCTTGAGCTCCTGCCAGGTGTTGGACTGTGGCCTGTTTTCCTGGGGTGGTCACAAACAGGGAAAAAACTGAAGGGAGCACCAACTCTGATTAAAAAGTAAAGCTTGAGGGGTACAACTGTAATTTCTGCTCTCATTCTAATGATGGTATTGTTGTTAGGACGTAGAGCAGATGAAGAGGGAGTGGAGGACAATGGCCTGGAGGAGGATTCTGGAGATGGACAGGTACAGGGGGCTGCCTGTGCAGGGGATGCTGGCAGATGGCTCTCAAGTCACCCTGACTGTGACATGTGCTTTTTTTCTTTTCACAGGACGATATGGAAGCAAGTTTGGATAACTTGCAGGATATTGACATGATGGATATTAGTGTGTTAGATGAAGCTGAAATAGATAATGGCAATGCAGTAGATTGTGGAGATGATTACAGTGCCCATAATATCCTTGACTCGCTGTCTGATAGTAAAGAAAATGCTGATGCAGAAGTGAAAGAATTTCCAGATCAGCCTGCAGAGTATGCTGTAGGTAACTTGGAGGCATCCCCACAATTTTCAGAAATTAAAGAAGAATCAAGAGAAATACCAATAGTGATGGTAGGCATCTCTCATGTGTGTGGAATCAGGGTTTTCTTTTTAAAATTTATTTATTTCTGGATTAAATAGCAAAATGCTGAGGCTAAAAGAGTGCTTGGGAAAATAGCTAAAGAGTACTTGAGAGAATTTGGAGCTGTACTGGTTCTTATGGTCATTGCTTTTCTTTTTACATATTTGTGGAAATCAGTGTCTTAATTTTTAAAGTACTTACATGATTGCACACGTGATTTTATTAATAGCAGTTTACAGAGCATTTGTTTTTAATTGCTTTGAACTCTGCTTCACCTTATTAATGATAATATGCATATTATTCCTATTTTAACATCTTTATTTTAGAGAACATGTGAGGCATACAAATAGTGTAGCTTGCTTTCTTCTCAACTGAACAGCACCATCCAGGGAATGATATTCAAGGCTATTTTTCTGCTAAGATTGGGCCTTGCAGTTACTCAGTTGCTGAAATATTTTCATGTTGGCTTACTGTGTTCATCTGGCTGTTGACACTGGGGTAGAGGATAATCCCTTCCCCCAGAATCAAGTGCTTTACCTCCTGAAATGAGCAACAAAGCATTTGAAAAAAGTTATTTCTGCCCCATCTAATGGGGCAGTATTGCTCTTTGTTGTGTGTCCACATTGGCTACAAGATTGTAAAGTTGTGTGGTTTTTTTTTTCTAAAGCTGCAGAAATAAGCTTGGCCCCTATCCCCAGGCATATCCTTGTCCTACACAAATCAAGTGGAAATACTCAAAAAAAAGGGGGATTTTTTGAGTGAGTAAATGTCTTGAGGCCAGGTCAGCTCCCATTATCTGCTTTTATCAGTGAAGGAAATAATTACCAAGTCCTATAGGTTTTTTGGCTCTCTGATGTTGCTGTAAATGACAGGGATACAAATCAGAGAAATTTTGCTGTTGTAATCCCCATATTTAAAAGATTTTTGTGAGCTGACTGTCACAGTTAAGAGATAATGAGAGATTTTATTCCATCACTGGGGATCAGGAAGAGTCCTGGGGGTTATCACTCAGTTTTTACCATTATTGGTTGCTTTGGATGCAGGATGTGTTTACTGTCAGTGCAACTATAAATCTTCAGTTTCTCATTCAGGTTTCACTCACAATGTTCCTTTATAGATAACAAGATGTCTCCTGTTTATTTCTTAAAGGTAGAGTTTGAAGATGTTGGGAACAGTTTAGATGCTTCTTCAGCAGATTTAACCGTAATAAAGGTAAATGGTAGCCAGTTTTTCTTTACAAACAAAAAAAGCATAAAATACACTCTATAATACTGTATGGTGTAACAATGTGTGTATAGTGGGTGCATTCATCCTCTGCAAAGAATGGGAACTAATGCCTTTTGATTTATTCATAAAAACAAAGATTTATTTCTTTATCAGATCATATATGTATATTTATATATACATATATGTAAATATGTTTATGATGTATGTGTCATACTGAGTTTGGTGGTAGATTGGATTCCTTTTGTCTGATGTAAATACCAGCTCAGTGCCTTACATTCTGTTTAACTTCCATTAAAAATGTACATATCCCAGGGTGAGAAGAAAGCTGGAACTGTCTATTCCTGAAATGCTGGCCTTGTTTCCAGATCACTCCTGGTAGGTTAAGAGCACCAGCTCCAGGTGAAGCTGGTGTTTCTGTTGATCCTGTTTTCAGAAAGGAGACTTCAAAAAACACAGGGTAGAGAAGGGTAACATGAAGATAAGCTTTCCTCTGTGCTACTTGCATTTATTGATTTATTTATCCATGTGAATGTGTACCATGTGTTCAACAGGTGGCTGAATTTGAGAGGTTTTAAAGTTTTCACAGATTTCATAAAAATTTGAGGATGTTAAAAACTCATCTTAAAACTTTTTCTGAGAAATTCATTTGAATTTGAATGTTTTCAAAGCTGAAATAGGTTAAATTATAGTAATGCTTTCACTAAATATTCTCCTGTAATGGATGGATAAAAAATGTCATTCAGAATAGCATCTTGCTTATGAAATAGTGATATTTCTCCTTTTCAAAATCTTTTTCACTACAGGAACTTGAAGAGTTACCTTTGGAGCCAGGTACTGTTTGTTTTTGTTTGGTTACTTTGATTTATTTTTCTTTAATGGAAAAAAAAAAAAAACCTGGGCATTTAAACAGTTTCATTCTTCATTGAGGCTTTTTGCGTCCCTGTTTGGTTTTTTTGGTTCTTTTTTTTAATGCATTACTGTAGTGTACGTTATTATGGTGGAAAATCCAGGTCATGCAGGGTCATAGAGATTGGAAACCCAGTCATATCACCAGATCTGTGAATAACCACCCTTGGAAAACTTGTTTAATGCCGTGAAATGGTTCCCTAGAACTGTTACTGCAGAGTGAAGTTAAGGAATGAGCCTTAAAGATGTAAAGGTTCTGAAAACAGATCTTGTGATATCACACTGTACAGTGGTTCTGTGAATAAATATAAATACAGGAGTGTAGGCAGTGCAAAGCTCTGGTGCAGAACACAAATTAAGGAGTGACTGGACTTCAGAAGAAGGATCACGCTGCCATCAGGAATTTGCTACAGATCCCACTCGCTTTCTGGACTGCATACACACTCAGAACCATCAGAAGATGCCCAGTTCTCATGTTGGACTGTCTCTGCTAAAAGAACTTCACAGAAATTTGGAAAATTGAACTCTCAGTGCCTTGATACGTTCAGTTAAGCATCTCGGACTCTGGAAGCTAACTAGAGAAGAAACAGAGCTGAACGATTTGCTGAAGAATATGAAGGCTGAGCCCGAAGTTTTTTGTTAAATCAGTGGGGGCATTTTTCTTGGCTGTTGAGGTGCTAGGGCTGATTTGGCAGGGTGTGAGAGAGCAGTTAGCGTGGTAGCTGTAACACTGTGTACACTAGGGTTTTCCAATCTCTGTGTAGCTTAGCAGTTCTCTTGGTGTTAGTGTGGCAGCCATGCCAGTTCCACGTTTGTGATTGCTGTATTTCCCTGGTGATTAAATCTTGTGCCATTCTATTCCTGTTAAATCCGTAGAAAATGAGAAAATACTCGACATTTTGGGGGAAACTTGTAAATCTGAGCTACTTAACGAAGAACCTCCCGAAGCGGAGCGGCCGCGTGCGCAGGAAGCCAGTAACGCGGGGCCAGGCAAGAGGCTGGCTGAGGAAGAGGACGCTCTCGCTGCCGCTCAGCTGGAGGAAGATGCTTTAGCTTTGGACAGCAAATCGGCCCAAGCTTTGGCAAGGAAGGAAGCAAAGCGTTTAGTGGTAGCAAAAGGGGAGACAAGTGAACAGAGCCCCGAGGAAGAGGCCCCGGACTCTGAAGGTGTAGTGGTAGAGACCCTAAGCGATCAGAGTAGCAAACGCTCCCAAGGCCTGGAAGCCTCTAGTGGGGAGGCCGCGGAGAAAGGCGCAGGTGCCGAAGCCAGAGATAGCAAAGAAGATGGCAAGAGAGCAGAAGACAAAGCTAATTCTGAGGAATCTTCCCCTGCCACTAAAGAGTCCTCAGCCAGTGAGGGCGGTGATCAGAAAAAGAGGTTTGTTTTTTCTCCGTTCTAGACCAGATGCTATCTTTTATCATTGGTCCTTAAGTGATGCGAATAAGCTGTTTCCTTCAATTGGCCTCCGAGACTGATGAAATTGTAGCCTATTCCTAAAGGTCTCTTTTATTTCTCCATGTGTAGATATGTTTTTTTTCCTTAAGAACAGTGGGTTTGATTTCTTTTCCTTCCTCAACCTTCAAAGGTTGTTTTCCCAAATTAATCTTAGTTTTGTCATCTGCAAAACAGAATTGTCCGTTTAGGGGTACAAATCCCTATCTCCTGTCACTCTTCTAGAAAATTGCCAACAATAGTGTTTATTTTGGAACTAATTTACTGGTAGGTATCCAATTTTAGTTGTGCTGTCTAGATTTAATGGTCTTTTTGCATCTGATCTCTTGAATAATGTGGTGTTTTATCTTTAGCCCTGTTGAAGACAAAGATACAAAGACAGTCACAAAAGATGAGAAAGGTAGGTGCACATTTGGGGGTTTTGGGGTTTTTTATTTTCAAAGAACCTGGAGTAAAAAGGAGGACTGTTAATTCAGTGGACCCTCAATGCAGTTGTAACACATCCCTTCAAGATAGAACATTAAAATATCAGGTCCTTGTAACTTTTGTAACATTATTAACAAACAGAGTTGGGGTTTGTTTTAAATAAGTATTATTTTTGTGAATTAACATTTGATACTTTGTAATTCTCCTAAAAGTGATTGAAGTACAGGAAGAATATCTGTAGCTACAAACTCTTTAAGGCTATTCAAATGCACATTAATTATGGAGAGTTTTATCAAGGAAAATGTGGGGGGTTAGGACTCTGAATTTTGCACTGCTGCATTTGTGTTTCACATGGTCTTTTATATTTTTTTGTGCCCCAGGCCGTGTGGGGAGTGGTTCTGGCAGAAATTTGTGGGTTAGTGGACTTTCCTCCTCTACTAGAGCTACAGATTTGAAGAATCTTTTCAGCAAGTATGGAAAGGTATGTAGTGGATATGTAAATTAACAAACCATTCTGTCAGTTTAAAATGCTGAACTTAAATTTTGCTCTTATTTTCCCTCATGAATAACTGGGCAGGCTGAGTTCTTAACTTTGTGTTCTTTGGAAACTCCATATCTGAAAGGAGCACAGTTCAATAAAGAAGATTGAAATGGAGGGGTGGGAGCAGGGATGGAATTTGCAGAGAATATCTGTGCAGATACCTGTGAGAATGAGGCAGTTATTGACAGGAGAGACTGGTAGATCATCATGTAGTAGTCTGATTATGTCTTAAGTATCTAGCAATTAATGCTGTTTTAAATTATTCCATTTCAAGGACTATGCTTTGCAGAAATCCAGTCTTTGAGGGCAGGCTTCCACTTGCTTTGCAGTGCCTGCTAGCATACAAGAGCAGAAGTTGTGGAAGGGAGCTCTCTGTGTGACCATCTCCCCTTCTGCCAAATACTTTTCTTAATGTAACATTAAATGTTTATATCACTAAGTGCCACTGCCTGTCACAGATTGTCACCTGTGGGTAGAGATGTCCTGTAAGAGAAGGGAAAGTGGTAGTAGTTTTGTGCATTCAATTTTTTTTTTCAATCCCACTCTCCCTTCTCTGTATATATCTGCCTTAAGCTTCTGACCTGATCAGCAACTTGAAGATCAATTTTCTGAGCTGCATTATTGAAGATCTCCCTGCCTATTACAGAGGACTGATTGAACTAAATGGCTTTTTAAAGTCCTTTCCCATCCAAACTGTTCTAAGAAATAGTCATTAAGTTAGAATTTATTTAGTGGCAGACCTGTAAACACAGAATATTTGTTTTTTTCCCCAAAGGTGGTTGGTGCAAAAGTGGTGACAAATGCTCGCAGTCCTGGCGCTCGCTGCTATGGCTTTGTGACCATGTCAACATCTGAGGAGGCCACCAAGTGCATCAATCACCTCCACAGAACAGAGCTGCATGGTAAAATGATTTCTGTGGAAAAGGTAAGTGGCAGCAGTTTCATGGCAGTGTAATGAAAATAAAAGCATGCAAAGCAAATTTTAATCTCTGTCTCTGACTATGTAATTCTTTCTGGCTGAATTTCTAGGCAAAAAATGAACCAGCAGGAAAAAAGCCTTCTGACAAAAAGGAAGGTGAAACAAGGAAGGAAAAAGACAGGCACCATTCTGCAGATTCCAAATCTGAGAAGTAAAGTGTTGTTTTATGTTTATGATACTTAAAGACAACTCTTTTCAAATGTAGCCAGGTGACCAAGTTGAACAGTAACTGTAATAAATCTTGATTTAGTGTTTCATCCTGCATTTGAAATAGGAATAATGCTTGGAAAGTTGATGTTTTACAGTGGTAAGGGCATCTTAACTGGCCCTCTGTTCAGAAATACAAAGTTCTTTGGTGTTAGTATAATAACTTGCTAGCTATATTAGGAGATCTAAATCAAATTATTTATAGATAAACCTTTACTTTTACCAGTTGTATGTCCTCTGATCTGCCTCTGTCTTGGACTCTACTTTGAACTAGCATACAAGAGCAGAAGTTGTGGAAGGGAGCTCTCTGTGTGACCATCTCCCCTTCTGCCAAATACTTTTCTTAATGTAACATTAAATGTTTATATCACTAAGTGCCACTGCCTGTCACAGATTGTCACCTGTAGGTAGAGATGTCCTGTGAGGGAAGGGAAAGTGGTAGTAGTTTTGTGTATTCAATTTTTTTTTTCAATCCCACTCTCCCTTCTCTGTATATATCTGCCTTAAGCTTCTGACCTGATCAGCAACTTGAAGATCAATTTTCTGAGCTGCATTATTGAAGATCTCCCTGCCTATTACAGAGGACTGATTGAACTAAATGGCTTTTTAAAGTCCTTTCCCATCCAAACTGTTCTAAGAAATAGTCATTAAGTTAGAATTTATTTAGTGGCAGACCTGTAAACACAGAATATTTGTTTTTTTCCCCAAAGGTGGTTGGTGCAAAAGTGGTGACAAATGCTCGCAGTCCTGGCGCTCGCTGCTATGGCTTTGTGACCATGTCAACATCTGAGGAGGCCACCAAGTGCATCAATCACCTCCACAGAACAGAGCTGCATGGTAAAATGATTTCTGTGGAAAAGGTAAGTGGCAGCAGTTTTATGGCAGTGTAATGAAAATAAAAGCATGCAAAGCAAATTTTAATCTCTGTCTCTGACTATGTAATTCTTTCTGGCTGAATTTCTAGGCAAAAAATGAACCAGCAGGAAAAAAGCCTTCTGACAAAAAGGAAGGTGAAACAAGGAAGGAAAAAGACAGGCACCATTCTGCAGATTCCAAATCTGAGAAGTAAAGTGTTGTTTTATGTTTATGATACTTAAAGACAACTCTTTTCAAATGTAGCCAGGTGACCAAGTTGAACAGTAACTGTAATAAATCTTGATTTAGTGTTTCATCCTGCATTTGAAATAGGAATAATGCTTGGAAAGTTGATGTTTTACAGTGGTAAGGGCATCTTAACTGGCCCTCTGTTCAGAAATACAAAGTTCTTTGGTGTTAGTATAATAACTTGCTAGCTATATTAGGAGATCTAAATCAAATTATTTATAGATAAACCTTTACTTTTACCAGTTGTATGTCCTCTGATCTGCCTCTGTCTTGGACTCTACTTTGAACTGACAAATATTTCTAGGATTTAGCCTGTCTTTCTGGTAGACTGACTGTGTGGTTAGTGGGTGATACTTCCAACATTGGTTTTTCAAGTGGTTTGTTGCTTTTGAAAGAGGCATTTTGCTTTCCTGCTTTTTTGTAGATCTGTTGGTGTTAAGAAGGAGGAGAAGATGGACAAAAAAGATGATGCTAAGAAATCAGAAAAAGATGAAAAAGAAGGAAAAGAAAAGGATGAACAAAAGACTGGATCTTCTGATAGATCCAGGGCAAGCAAATCAGGTGATGCTAGCTGTCTTTCAGAAATGTTTTCAAGGGTGCTTGTACTTTATTGCATGTGACTGATAATTCAGTAAAAAGCTTACTTAATAAAACTGACACAGACATCAGAAAACACCTTGAAAATTTTGACTTTAGTTTCTAATAATGTAAAAGTTTCCATAATTTTTATGGAACTGTCACTGAGTTTATACCTGACACTATGTGTGGTTTGTGTCCTTTTTTGAGCTTTTTTTTTTTTAACTGTGGAGAAGGATGTATTTGTGGACAGAAGAATTAAATTAAATTTGTGTTCTTTTAGCTGTCATCCCTGCCAGAAAATACTGCTGTAACTTTGTGATAAATTTACTGCTCCCATCCTCATGTTGGCCAAATCTTGGCAAGCTATTTAAATCACGAATAAGCTCCATAAGTAATTAAAATAACTTTTTTACTATTTAGTATCTTCACAGTTTTGAATCTTGCAAGAATTGTTGAATGTCTTTTGTACCATTTATTTTTTGGCTCTGTTTTGTTTTCTAGCAAGTCGAGGAACAGAAAGGACAGTGGTAATGGATAAATCTAAAGGAGAGCCAGTTATTAGTGTGAAAACTTCTGCATCAAAAGAGAGGGTAAGGCCAACTTCCAGAGAAGCTTTGGTGTAAAAATTGGTGTCAAATACATTTATGTGCTCAGAGATAAAGGGGTTTTAGCCTTGCATTTTGGTACAATTATCCTTTTATCACTTTCTGGAAAGCATCAGGGATTTTATGGTGTGGCAGAGGGGAAATGCTTCTGTTTCACCTTTTTTATACTTCTTTACTATTGACCTAGTGCAAGAAGTCGAATTGCAATATGAAAATGGTGTTAGGATGATGTGTTTCCCTGAGCTTGGAATGTTATTGTTCTTGTTGTTTGAAGTGCAATCAGGTTGTGTTCCCCTGGTATTTATTTGTAATATTTTGAAGTTCTGGTCAAACTGGGGGTACTTTTCCCTGGAATTCCACTGTTGTTTCTTACCTCTGGGGAAGGCATGGCAGCCTGTTCCGTTCAGCTTGACACAGTGTAGGTATTTGCCTGGGAGCTTTAGCTGGAGATGCACCATGTTCAGCTCATGCATTGTTCTGATTCATCTCAGAGCACAAAGAGCCAGGACCGCAAATCGGAGAGCAAGGAAAAGCAGGATATTTTATCTTTTGATAAAATCAAGGAGCAGCGGGAGCGGGAACGGCAGAGGCAGAGGGAGAGAGAAATCAGGGAGACAGAGAGGCGCCGGTGAGTTCCACTCCCTCTAAACTTAAATGGCATTTTTTACTCCCTTATCCGTTCTGTGTTTTTGTTCAAAGCAGTGCTGTGCTGACCCTCCAACAGTGATATCTCAGATTGATTTCATACTAATTACTGTCTCAGACTGATTTCATACTAATTACTGCTAGAACAGACATTAATGCTAAGTGATGGAGGCTTTTACTGCTGAAATCAATGTTCTCATGAGACTTCCGTAGGTGCTTTCAGGCTTTGTTTTCCACTTGACTGGATTTGAATTTCCTTGTTTTTTCCCCTGAAGCTTGTAAATACTTTTTGTACATCAGATTTCTGTCTTAGGACTTGCTGTGCTCTCTGGAAGCTTTCTCAGACCTGACTTAAGAGTAGATACCGTGTTACTTATGCAGAATTCTCACCTTTGCTTCTGTCATTTGTATACAGTTTTTTATTTTCCCCTAAGCTGTTACTTAATTGGGAAGAAGGGGGAGAATATAGAAACTTCTTTTAAAAGAAGTGAAACCCCACTCAAAACAAAGAAGCGGTAGAGCTTGGACTGAAGAATCTAAATTAAAAACTCTTTTAAATTAGGGAGAGAGAGAGGCGAGACCGGGAGCAGCGCCTGGCAGCCATTCACGAGCGGGATGAGAGACAGAGGCTCCAGAGGGAGCGGGAGCGGCTGGAATTCCAACGGCAGCGCCTGGACAGGGAGCGCCTGGAGAGGGAGAGGTTGGAGAGGGAAAGGATGCACATAGAGCAGGAGAGGAGACGGGAGCAGGAGCGAATCCAGAGGGAGAGGGAGGAGCTGCGACGCCAGCAGGAGCAGCTGCGCTACGAGCAGGAGCGGCGCTCTGCCATGAGGAGGCCTTACGATCCTGACAGCCGGTGAGGAGCAGGGCAGTGGGGCTCCAAACTCCTCAGCCACATCCCCCTCGGGAGCCTGTGGAAACGGGGAGCGCTCTGCATAAGGCAGTCATGGGAGCTTGCAGCTGAAAGACTCTTTATGTGCTGCTTCTAGCACTAGTAGCAATTTGAAGAAGAGCAAATACTGTGCTTGTACACTGTAAGCACTGTCTGGGTCTAGTCTTCTTTCCCAGAGAGGGATGACCAAGAAAAGTAACAACCCAGAGTTGTTACTACTTTGAGTAATAGAGAGTAGAGTAGTAATAGTAGAGTTAATAGAGTAGTAGAGTTGTAATAATAGAGTACTATAGAGTGGTAATAATAGTTACTAGATTAGTAGAGTTGTAATAATAGGGTAGTAGTAATAATAGAGTACTAGTAGAGTAGTAATGGTTACTAGTAGTAATAAATTATTACTACTAGTAGAGTAGTAATAATAGGGTTAATAGAATAGTAGAGTTGTAATAGTAGAGTAGTAGTAGTAATAGAGTACTAGTAGAGTCGTAACTATAGAGTTAATACGGTAGTAGTGTTGTAATTATAGAGTAGTAGTAGTACTAGGAGAGTAGTAATAATAGAGTTATTAGAGCAGTAGAGTTGTGTGTATCAACTCTGAATGGTAAATGAAATGATGCTTATTCTCTTCCCCCATCACCACGTGCTGAAATTAAGCTGGTTTTCATAAACCAAATTTTCTCTGAAACCGAAGTGCGGCTCCTGCTTAACGCACACAGATTTTTAATTAGTGGGTTGATTGAGGTTGGAGAGAGCAGGAAAGGGGAGGTGGTGTGGGGCTGCTGCTGACGTGAGCCCGTGTGCAGGCGGGATGAGCCCTACTGGCCCGAGGCCAAGCGGCTGGCGCTGGAGGATCGCTACCACTCGGACTTCGGCCGCCAGGATCGCTTCCACGACTTCGACCACCGCGACCGCGGCCGCTACCAGGAGCACTGCTTGGACAGGTTGGCAAGGCACTGCCTCTTCTTCTTCTTCCTGTGCCTTCATGGAGATTTGGTGTCTTTTTAATCACTCTTGTGTATTTCTCGTGTCTGATTTCACATGTGCTTGCAATCCTTTGTTTCTGTGGGTGAGGGACATAGAAAGAGGCTGCATAAAGATTATAAGCCAAGTTCTAATGTAGTCTGCCATGATGCTGATGGAGATACAACAGCTCCTCTCTAGGTCTGTGGAAGTCTGCTTTATGAACCCCTAAGATTTAGCCATTTCCTTTTGCTTTAAAACTTCCCCTGTTTTCATCTTTGCAGCCTGGCTAATACAGGGTTTTAGTGGCACAGAATGGAAAAATATTTTCTGTCTGGTGCCGTTGAGATTTCTGTTTGCTCTCAAAGGATCTCTGGTGAAAACTGTACTGTTTGGTTTTCCTTGTAACTCATTTCTGATACAGGTTCACTCAGTATTCTCCCTTGGTGTCACTGGTGTCACTTGGCCATCCTCAGTGGTGCCTTTTTTACCCATATTGCAGTGATAGGTGTTAGTTTGATCTCTTTTTATACTATGAAACAAGAACAGTCTTGAGTTATCTTGCCACTGAACATTAGCATCGAGACTTACAACCTAATGAAGATTAACTTTTCATGTGTTATTTTATGCAGACCCTGAAATTATAATTACAGTGTTGATTCAACTGAAACTTTTCTTTTTTGTTCCAGGAGAGACTGTACAAGGGGAATTCCAGATCGAGATGGGCAGGTGTGTTGCAACAAAATTCCTGCTTCAGTTAAAAACCAAAACAAGCTGACCCCAAAGCAGAAATGACACAGTGTGCACACAGCACTAACTGTTTCAGCTGAGATACTTAAGCAGAACTAATTTTGTGTGCTAATGAGCATAAAATAAATTATTAGGTTACTTGCTTGCTGGGGTGGTAGCCCCGGATACAGGCAAGGGGGAAACCTCTTAGTGATGGGAGCATCTTCTCAGGCTGATGTGTGGCAGTAAAAGCTTTTTGATTGACCATCTTAGGTGTTAAGAGAGAGCTCCTGTACTTAGTTGGCAAAGGTTGCCTTCTCTCACATTTATCTAAATAAAACAACTGGTGCCAGAATGAAACAAGGCTGTAAAAGGACAGGTGTGAAAATCAATGCCACAATGGGATTCAAAACCTTTCATTTCTGAAGAGGTAGGAAGTAGGCAGATATTCTATGTAAAAATTTAAAAGCTGAAGCCAAGAATGTAAGCCTTAAAAAACTTTACCAAACAGAAAGACCTTTCCCACCAGAGAACAGCACAAAATAAACACCTGGAGTGAGCCATGCCCTACAACAGAACCTGTAAAAAATAAAGACAGCTACCATTTTTTCTGACAGCTCATAGAAAACAACATCCAAAAAGCCAAATTTTTACCATCCTAGAAGAAAACCTGTGTTGGTTTTTAGCATGACTGTGTCCTGTTTGCCTTCCAGCACTACCCAGACGAGCGGCACGGGGGGCCTGAGCGTCACTCCCGGGACAGCTGGGGGGGCTACGGCTCTGACAGGAGGATGAGTGAGGGAAGAGGGATCCCCCCACAAACCCGGTTAGTGCCTGGGGGCTCTGCACATTGCCTCAGTGAACCTCTGGAGGGTGGCAGCAGAAGCAGCTTGACAAGTGTGAATCCTCTCTCCAGATCTTTGAGCGTCTGCAGGAGCAGGGAGTTGCCACGTGCAGCTCCCGCGTGCCTCGGGAGGGTGAAGCTCTGTAGTGAGTAAAGAGCTGCTCACTTAGCTCAGCTCCTGACTCTGCTTCTCCTGTAAATAACTTTCATTTCTACAGATGAGATTCAGTCTGTTTCTACAGATGCCCCAGTAAGGCCTGCACAAGTCTCGTTCATGGCCAGTGGTCAGGTTTTAATGGAAATTGAGTGAGATGTCTCTGCAGTGGTGGGGTAGAGAACTTGGACTCGCCTGAATTGTAGTGGTTTCTCTTTAAACCAGTTAATCAAGCTGGGCATATTCCAGCTGCATAATTTTCAGACTGAGGAGTGGCAGCCAATGAATTCATCTATGCCCAAGTATTTCAGTCCATTGCAATATCCATGATGTGTCTGGATCAGAAAAGACAAGTTTTGTTGTGTGAAGGATGCTGTTCAGCAGGTGTCTGTCATTGTTTCTCTTTGACCAGTTCTGATTGCAGTGGTTGGGTGGCTACAGCTATAGCTTGATTAACCATTTAACACACTTTGGCATGGGGTATGGTGTTTGGCTTTACCCTGTGCTGCTCAGTGGGTAGGGGACATACCTAGAAGATGTTCTTTTATTTTTTTAAGAGATGGACGTGACTGGGGAGATCATGGTCGAAAGTTAGAGGGGCATCAAGATCGTACATGGCAGGGAAATGTGGCTGGAGGAGTGATGGGACGGGATCATGAGAGATGGCAAGGTACACTTGCTGCTTACCAGTGTGATTGTGGTTCTTTTCTGTGAATTACTGCTGCTGAACCTTCTAGTGGTAGTTAAATTATTGAGAAATCAAATTAAATTCTGGGAACAAGGTGACATTTTTATTAGGGAAGCACAAAACCCTGTATTTTTCTTTTTTTTCTTCTTTTTTTTTTTTTTTTCCCTTTTTTTCTCTTTTTGAATTAGGTGGTGATAGAAGCATGCCTGGTCAGTCAGGACCAGGCCATGGGATGACTCGAGGAGGGACATCAGGGTAAGAACCTCTCTCAGAATGCTTATAATGCTTTTATAATACCTTGATCTGTATAAGCCTGGATTGGCAAGAGGGGAAAAAACCTAACAAATTAAAGAAACCAACAAATTAGAGAAACACCTTTCAGAGTGTAGGAATGTGCCCCGTGTTGATGGAGTGACAATTATTCTTTGCTTAAAAAGGCAAAAAGCACAGAAGTTTCTCTTCTAATTTGGTACAAAGACACCTCATAGGACTTTTGGGACTTCACCTCAGACCTGGGGCTGTCCACTGGACAGAGGCCAAGGGGTCCCACCTGGGTAATTCACTAGAAAAGGAAGAGAACAAAGGAAATAATTGCTTTTGTGGGGTGTTTTACCGGGAGCAAGAACCTCTCACCTCTTGTTCAGTTTTTCTCTGTAAGAGCTTTGTTATTTTGCCTTTCGTTAAACCTTTTTCTGTTTCCAACACTACCTCAGAAGCCATCCTGCTAATTTGATGCCATTTTGGGCTAATTTAAGCTGTGATGGGTTCTCTGAGAGCTCATAAAACCTGGCTCCAGCAGAACCCATCCTCAGAGACTGCCTGGGCCGTGCCCAAAGTGTCCCTGTTGTACCATAGCAGTGAACCCTTGAACAGGGAATAATTAGCACTGACTCCATGATTGCAGAGGCTGATGAATCACTTTATTGTACTAATACTATATTCTACTCTTCAGAAAAACCCATCAGTAACAGGAGCCTCCTGGAGCCAGGTCTCATGAGCTCTTGGAGGTCTGTTACACACCCAAGATAGCTCAGCTACCTTTGGAGGCATAAAATCAGCAGGATGGCCCCTATTGCAGTGTTGGAAACAAAAAGGTTTTAATAAAAGGAAAAATAACAAACAGAGAAAAGAGGTTCTTGCTCCTGGTAAAACACCCATGAAAGCCATTAGTTTCTTTGTTCTCTTCTTTTTCTAGTAAATTGCTTAGGCTGGACTTTTTGGCTGATGTCCAACTGGCTATCCTTAAGTTTGAGGTGAAGTCTCTCAGGTCCTATGAGGTGTCTTTTCACCTAATTGAGGAGAGAAACTTCTGGCCTCTTCTCGTTTTTAAGGCGACAAAACCAAGGGGCACATCCCTCCACCCCTCACCCACACAGCCCAGTACAGCTTTGCCCTACCTGATCACTCAATCCAAACACCATCCCCAGAGTCCAGTTAAGAAATCACCCCTCACTAAACAAATCTCTATAACACATTCCACGTGTGCAGCGGTTCCTCATTTTCCCTGAGCTTTCTCCCCAGCAGGGTGCTGTGTGTGTGTGTGCCAGCCCGCGCCGTGACCGCGCTGTCGTTGCAGGCGCGGAGGCTTTGCCGGGAGCCAGGGCCAGGCCGCGCAGGGCAGCGGCGTCCCCGGGCTGTTTGCCGCCCCCGAGAGACCCCCCAGGCCGAGCGAGCCCCGCTTCAGCCGCCGCTACTGAGCTGCACCCCGGGCTCAGTGCCTCCTGACACCGGTCGTGAGTTTCATTACCCCAGGTCACCTTGAGGTTGTGGTTCTAAAGATGCCAGACTGCTGCTGCGCTGCAGCCAAATCCCGCGGCGGCTCGGTTTGGGGTGGTTTGGTTTGGTTTTGTTAACCCCAGATCACCTTGAGGTTGTGGTTCTAAAGATGCCAGACTGCTGCTGCGCTGCAGCCAAATCCCGCGTCGGCTCGGTTTGGGGTGGTTTGGTTTGGTTTTGTTTGTTTGTTTGTAATGAACATGGTGTTGGTCACACATCGCTTTTAAGTTTCTGTAAGTGAAACATTCCATTTTTCAAAAATAATAAAATCGGTTTATGGCTACTGGTTTTTGTTTTTTTTGTTTCTAGCATCTTTGGTGACCTCGTGAGAGGTTTGAAAGTCATTGAAGAGACAATCTGCTTTTAGCACTGTGAGATTTGAGAAGTGATGGATCTGTGACATTGTGGATGTGGAGGGGCCTGGCAGACCCTGCCTGTCTTTAATTATTTCCTTTGTGTCATTAAGTTTAAATATTCTTTCTACATTTCCATTTTAGATTTCTGTCATTACAGGAGTAGAAAGAGGAGGAAGAAAGAAAGCTGGGAGAAAGGGGGAAGAAGAAGGAAGGAGGCCTGAAAAGTAGGATTGAGTTCAGTCTAGGGCTCAGTGCTCACCCTGTTCACCTCCCTCTGATGCTGTTATTCTGCTCTGCTCGTTGCTTTGCACCTTCAACCTAAAAACCTAAAAGCCAAACTTGAGAATGCTCCCAGGGTCAGAAGTCACATCTCCCCCCTCAGCAGCACCACAAACACCTGGGGACAGAAAGTGCCCCACATCCCCTGGGCACCCTGGGGATGCTGAGGGGAAGGAGGATGCAGGAGAGACCAAGAACAGATGTCCCCTGGGGCTGTGCTCACGGGTTTGGGGTGCTGTCACAGTGGTGGAGCCCCTCAGTCACAAATTTTAATTCTTCCTTCTCTTCCCTATGGCCCACCTTATTTCTTCCATCCACCTCTGCCTTCCTGTCCCTGCGATTTAATTCCTGCCTTTAAAACTTCTTATTCATACACAGAGTGAGAAATAATATTAATTTATATAATAACTGATGGTTATTTCCAAATAACTCTTCATCTACTGTACTATACACAGAATTTTAGGAATTCTGAGTAGACACATATAGTTCTTGAATATACAGATAAAACTTTTGTGTTTATATATATATAAATTAAACATAAAGACCTTGAGAATGTAAGAGAATGGGTTCTATAAGGAGGAAATAGAGGTTTCTGTATTTATTTTTTCCTGTCTCAGTTAAAAGTGAATTCTGAGATTTTGGCTTGATTTAAATCGCTGCCGCCGCCTGGCGGTGAGCGGGAGGAACTGCACGGTGCTGAGGGCTCGCTGTGCCGCCTTGTGGCCGGAGGTGGTACTGCAGGGCAGCAACGGGGTGACACCGGGCAGCCCCTGGTGTCCCCAGCACAGTGACACCAGGGAGCCCCTGCTGTCCCCAGCACAGTGACACTGGGCATTCCCTGCTGGCCCCAGCACGGTGACACCAGGGAGCCCCTGCTGTCCCCAGCACGGTGACACCGGGGATTTCCTGCTGTCCCCAGCACGGTGACACCGGGCAGCCCCTGCTGTCCCCAGCACAGTGACACCGGGGATTCCCTGCTGTCCCCAGCACAGTGACACTGGGCATTCCCTGCTGTCCCCAGCACAGTGACACCGGGGATTCCCTGCTGTCCCCAGCACAGTGACACTGGGCATTCCCTGCTGTCCCCAGCACAGTGACACCGGGGATTCACTGCTGTCCCCAGCACAGTGACACCGGGGATTCCTTGGTGTCCCCAGCACAGTGACACTGGGCATTCCCTGCTGTCCCCAGCACGGTGACACTGGGCAGTCCCTGCTGTCCCCAGCACAGTGACACCAGGGAGTCTCTGCTGTCCCCAGCACAGTGACACTGGGGATTCACTGCTGTCCCCAGCACAATGACACCGGGGATTCACTGCTGTCCCCAGCACAGTGACACTGGGCAGTCCCTGGTGTCCCCAACACAGTGACACCGGGGATTCCTTGGTGTCCCCAACACAGTGACACTGGGGACTCGCTGCTGTCCCCAGCACAGTGACACCGGGGATTTTACAGGGGGATCCACCAAAAGCCATCAGAACTCCTGGGAAGGCAGGAGGAGTCCCAGGAGCTGCAGTCCCAGTGTGGCTGTTCCAAAGGGATCCCAGCAGGATCCACAGGGACCCCAGTGACCCCAGAACTTCCCAGAACAGCTGAACAGGAAAACAACACAAAAAAGTTCATTTGCTGAAGGGCAGGATTCCACATAGGAAGGGGTGTGGGGTTGGCTTGGGTTTTTTGGGAAACTCACCCATATTCCCATCAATTTATAGAGGTCTAACATAAAATAGCAACAAAAAAAAGCTGGGTGCCCCTTGGATATCTGCACACTGTAACACCTGTCACTTCAGGGTTAACAAATTCATTTCACTGCCCTGAACATTACCACAGAGAAATTTCAGAATTATTTTTAACAGCTCACAGCACGACCCAGAAATTTAAGCCTTGGAAAAACAAAATTTTCCCTTTATTTATATTGCACCTGTTTCACAAAGAGCCACATGGCAGAAGTTCCTTCTGCTGCAAAATGCTGCATCAGAGAAAAAGTGGGCTTGAACAGATTAGAAAGGAAAACTGAGCTTTGGAAATCATCATGAGCTGACCCCAAAATACCAACACTATTTTTACAAATCACTGTGCACTTACAAAGCCCAAGTCTTGCCTCAATTTTATTTAGCATTCAGTTATTTAAAAACCACAAGCATTTTACCAGATGATAAAGATACTCTTACCACTTACTTTAGTACCACTGGGTAAAATTGAACCTGCAGGGGGAATATTTTTAAAGAGCACCAAATACTCTTTGGAGTTACCAACAACACCCACGTGGAGTGGGGAGAAATTGGTTTTCTTATTTCTACAACTGCCCAGGGCTGCTTGAGGAAGAAGTTTTCCAATGTTGTGATGTATTTCTGTGTAAAAAATGCATAGTGAAAATCAAAATATCTCAAGGGAGTCCAGTTCTAACCCTGGTTACAGCATTGGTGAGGGAGAACATCCACCCAACTCCTCACCAGTGGCCATCATGGCACTCCCAGAGCTTCCTGCAAGGAATAAACCCAAACCCTTGGCTTTGATTTAATAACAGGCTCATTGTACACAGTTGTGTAGACTTTGCCCTCTTTATTCCAGCTTTTACCTTCCTACAGCCCCGGGTACAGAGTCAACCACGCCACTCACTTACAAACCAGCTTAAAACAAGCATCTCACTTGGCCAGACAAAAACCCTTGCAGAGGTCCAAGATTAAAATGCTTATTACAGCAATGTCAGGAAGTTCCTCTCCCTGAATGTGGGCAATATTGCTTAAGGACTGGGATTTGGGATCCAGCAAATCCACCCCGTGCAGCCTGGCAGTTTTAATGACGCCCTGCAGCGCAGGCAGCCGTCCCTGCTGCAGCAGCAGCTCTCCAGGACCAGATTCACTCCCTGGGCTCTAAAAGAACCCATTATCCTCGTGGGATATCCTCATTGTGGGCCAGGCCCTGCAAGCAGGGGAGTTTTGTTTCAGAGACAGAGGCCATGAGCCCAGACTGGAATTTGGGACAGTTCTGAACAGGAAACCCTCAGCTGCTGCCGAGGCTACAGAGAAAGCTGAGCTTAAAAGCTGCCCTGGTGAGTGTGCAGGGCAAGCTTACTGTGAAAACACTTGCCAAAAAAGGTTTGGTTATGCTCTTTAAAAGGAAACAAATCTGAATATATTTAATAAAGCCTCTGATCTGGTTTGTTTACTCCCTGTAGCAGCTGAGGTTGTAGGAGCCTGGCACAGCAGAGTGATGGAGAGATGAGCTCAGAGGATGCCTGCACATCTCTGGGGCCCCAGTGCCACGTTTTTTCTGGTATTTTACCCCCTGTGATGTAAAGAATCACCTCCATTTTCCAAAGGGGAAACTGAGGCACAAAGACACAATTCAGCATTTGCAGGCCCCAGTGCCACTGTTTTTTCTGGTACTTTACCCCCTGTGATGTAGAGAAGAATCACCTCCATTTTCCAAAGGGGAAACTGAGGCACAAAGACACAATTCAGCATTTGCAGGAATTCACCAGGTCACAGCCTTTGAGAGCAGCTGGAGAACTTCAGCCCCTCCTGAAAATCTCAGCCTGAGTCTCTCATCCTCAAATCAGTCTCTGCAGAGTCAGCACCTAATCCAAATCCAGAGTCCAAATCTTTGTTACTTGTAAGTGAAAGCATTGAAATGTTGGGAAGTGAGCCCTAGAAATACACATTTGGCATTTTCCCTGCATTCAAAAGAAGTAATTATACAGTCATTAATACTGGAACAGGCAAAAGAAATTTCATCTGAAGGAAAGACTTCCTCATGACCTTGCTCACTCTGGTTAGGGACAGATTTATTTCGATTTTCTACCAAAAGCCCAAGTTCTCAGCTAGCACAAACACACTGAACTCCAGTCAAAGCCAGAAGTTCTGCTCACACACAGCAGCATTTTTAACCCATCTCTCAAGTTTCAGAAGGACCATTTCCTCTTTTGGACTCTCTGGTGGAAGGCTGTTCATGTAACTACCACCCCAGCAGCCAAGAGAATAAAATCAGCTTGATTTTGCACTTAAAAATAAATTCTTTATTATCCAGAAAGGAGCCAAATCATCATCTCACATCATGGAAATGGTCATTTTAAAGCAATAAATAAGAGGAGTGTTCTGTGACACACCCTGGGTTTTGTCACTGGTGTCTGGTTAAAAGCATAAAACTTATGCTATCAAAGTCTCACTGTACAACAGTCTGGGAAGGAAAGAAGGCCCCTAAAATCTTTTACTAAAGCAATGACAGAAAATTCTGATTCAGTGAAACCCAAGTTCCAGGATGGGTTTCACTTCATTCCAAGGAATTTCATTCAAAGGAAGGAAAGCCAAGTTTCATCCCTTCCATGCACAAATGCAGTACCTGACAGACACAATCACCTTGTCTAGAACTGACACTGAATCAGTTCTTAACCATAAATTATCTATTTACTGCTGATTCAAACAGTTTGTCTTTCATTTCCTATTCGAGGGGAGTTGCAGGAACAGCACAGGATACAAAATTTAACTTCTTACAGCATCAGCAGGAAGTCAGGCTAAATCCACACAGCTACTCCAACAGAAGTAATTAAGAAATTTAAAAACCCCAAACAATTAGGGGCTAAAAAAGATTTAAGAAACAATTAATAATGATGATTGTTCAAATCAATGCATTCAAAATATATAACTCATGTAAGAGAGCATAACTTATGCATAAAACTGAGAACAAAACACCTTTCACCTTTCAGTTTCTAAAGCAACAAAACAGTTTTGAAAGAACAGGTGTGAAGCAAGTAAAAAAATAAAATCATATTATTCCAAACACTTTTATTTGTGAAGGAGTTTCCTGCATGGCCAGGGGATAGCAATGTCTGGAGTTACAGGACTACATGATTCAGAAAACAATGATTATTTTAGGTTGGGCTTGGTTGTTCTCTGCCACGAGCAGTGATTTGGAGAACTGTGTTTTTCCTGAAGCAGTTCTGGGAGAGATCAATCCTTCCACTGCCTGCTCCTCCAGAAACACTTCTGCTTTGTCATCCAGGGCTGAAGGCAGAGGCACAAGAGTTGTGAATATCCACAAGCAGTTGCACAGATGCTGGAGATGAACTCGAGTTTACCTGCCTGCAGCTGATCCACCTCAGTCAATCCTGATCAGCACAAGTACCCCTTGCTTTCATTTCTTCCTGAAAGCTTCATTAAAAGGATCATTGAACCGTTATTGGAGAACAAGTTAAAGGTGACATTACCAGCATGGAAAGGAGATACTGGCCAGAATTCAGCTGCCAAGAGAACAACGAGCTGGCAGACTCTGAAAGGAGCAGTGACAGATGTCCCACTGTGCAGTGACACGTGCACCTCACCAGGATCTGCTCTGTGGGTTTGGTTCAGTGTCAGGTCTGCCTGTTCCAGGTCTAAAGCTCTGCCCAGCAGCAGCTGCAGGTCCTGCACCACTCCCCTCCACACGGACCTGCCCCGCTGCCAAACCCGCACAGTTCAGCGGCGTGGTGACATTCATGGATGTACTGGAAGTTTTCTGATAATGCTGGGGACACTTTGATATCACAGTCTGTACCTGTCTGCCAGGATCCTAAATATCAAAACGGTTCAGGTTGTAGGCTGCTGGGTAGCTCTGCCTGCTGTGCTGGAAGTGCTCTGTCAGGAGGTTGCTGCGGCCGTACTGGAAGTCCCCAAAGGCTGCGAGTCCATTCTGGGACTTCTCAGGGGGGTTTCGGTGCCGTTCCAAGTTCACCAGGTCTCCAGTGGTCACTGGGAGCAGCTGCTGCTTCTTTGCCTCTTGGTTTGCGTCGTATTTAGTCTGGGAAAGGAAGAGAATTTGTCACAGAATCATTCAGGCTGGGCAAATATTGCTGGGGGTCTGTGTACACATCACAAACAGGATGGGGCTGCTGGGGAACACTTCTCAAGCTGTTTTATCTTCCAGGATCACTCTCATGACATGGTTATGGCAATGGGAAGATGCCAGCAGCTCACATCCCAGGCAGCAGACAAAGAACTCAATGTTACAACTCACTGTAAAGTTTTTGACCAATCACACAAAGCAAAAGCAAATTGGCAGTAGATCTATCCAAGCACTATAAGCACACATACCTTTGGTTAAAACAATGCTTGCTTATTTCAAATGCGATACCTGCTTGTAAGCCTTAAAACACAATGCACAGAGCTCCATTATTAAGTTTAGAACTTCCTAACATCTCACTAGATCTACTTTTCTGTAGCTTAGGGAGTTATTCTATCCAAGCATTAATACACAGACCATTGTTCTATTTGTCCTTACTTTCTAATTCTCATATAACTTTTTAGGTGACAAATCTTATGGCTACTGCTTAGCTCTAATTGCAGTTCTGCTGTCTCTAAAACCTCCCTTTTGCAGCTTTCCCCAGAACCTCTAATTCTAAAGATTCCCACAGGAAAATCTGAGATCATCAAGACCAAGCTCTGCATCCCCACCTTGTCCCCAGCCCAGAGCACTGAGTGCCACATCCAACCAGGGATGGGCACCCAAACCTCCCTGGGCAGCCCCTGCCACAGCCTGATAACCCTTCAGTGAAGGTGAATTTTCTTAGATATCATCTAAGATATCACCTAGACATATTCCCATACCCAGAAAAAAACAGCCAGTCCTACAGTCACATCACTTTTTTTCTTAGAGTCTTAAAATATCAGTGGCTTCTAATAAAAACCTCACTCCTCTCACACACCAAACAAACAAGCTGGTGTTTTGCTCAAGAGATTCTGAGTTACTTCCCTTTTCAAGAAAAGCTTAAGATCAACATTTAATTTTGAGAGAAGCCCAGCAGCTGGTGTGACCCCAGTCCTTGCCCTGGGCCATGCTCATCCCTCCTCTGCAACGGAGCCTTGTGCCCTCTGTGTTGTCTATTTTTGTTTTTCTCAAGGAGCTCTTGTACAAACAATAATTCCAAGCTGCTGGACTGCTTCAGCTGTGTTTGCTGGTGCATACAGCAAGGCCTGCCTCACCTTGTTGTACAGGAAGACCCCGAGGATGGCTGTCATCATGCCCAGGACGTTGGTGCTGGTGACGGGGTTGCGCAGCATGATCAGGGACACGGTGATCACCATGATCCTCTTGGTGGCATTGGCCACGGAGTAACTCAGGGGGCTGATCAGGTTTAGGATACTGAAGGCAATCACATTCTGGGCAAAATTACAGAATCCACTGATTATAAGCAGCATTAAGGTCCAGGACCAATGAGACATGGAGCTCTGTGGCAAAGCAAACAGCAGGAGAAAAAAATTATCTCAGGTTTCAGGTAACAACACAAACACAGCCTGAGGCACTTCTTTACCTGCCATGGGAGGGAGGAATGTCTGCACTGAGCTCTAAAGAGGCCCCCAAGCTCTTTGCTTTATTAGTTGCAAGTCTTTTTGCAACTCCCAACTCAGAGAAGCCAGAGGACATTCCCCACGCACCCTGGGAGCGTTTGTTCCTGCCTCCAGTTCCCAACTCCTGAAATTTATGCTGCCCATAAACTGCCTCTCCTAACCCTGACAGGAATCCTCACAATAAACACTTTGTCAGCTCATGTGAAACAATTTGCAGGTGTTTCACAACACTTCCTTCCACGCTGACAAGAACTACACTGAAACACTTCAGAGCACTTTTCTGGTTGGGTGCTGCAGTTTGTTTGGTTTTTTTCTCTCTTTTCTTTCATAATAGCAAACAGTTCTCCAAATTCAGCACTTACCAAGTCATTCTCTACCAAGAAGGAAGAAAGATCCACCAGAACCCACGTTGGGATCATGAAGAACACAGCGTGGCACCCCAGGATGTTCAGCAACCGAAGGTGATGAATTCTGGAATCTCTCAACACCTGACAAGAGCCATTATTGAACAGCAGTCAGGAAACAAACTGCTTTAGGGGACAGGTAAGTTAGGAAAATGAGTAAATACCCTTATAGTATTAATTTCCTATTAGGGTGACCAAAGAAAACCTGATGTCTCTTTGAAAAACAATGTTTTTTTTGGGTGATGGCTCTTAGTATCAATAAGATATTAAAATTAAAATTAATAGCTCTACGAAACAGAAACCATTTTGTAACAAGATAGAGCCAAACCACACACTTTAATTTTGTTACTGTGGTTTCAAGGAGTGCCCAGTGTTGACAGTGACTTGTTCAGCACAGAGGAATGATTTGATATAACAAGATACATTAAATGAACTGTTCAATTTAAGCACTATTGAATTGCCATCAGAAAAATCAAATCCATGTTGAAGAGTAAAGAAAGGGCTCAGGATAAACTCAGTGCAACAGCTTCAACAGGTAGGAAGAGCTGCAGGGAATACACAAAATAACAACCATCCCTCTGGGTTCATCTGACAGCAAAGCCAACAAAAAAAACCCCATTTATGTAATTGAAATGACACCCTGTCCTGCTGAAGAGTGACACCAGTGCTGTGAACAGAGCTGTACCTTCTTTGAGAAGATGTTCTGAAGTGAAAAGCAGAGGGTAGCAGCAAGTGCACTGATGAGTCCCCACATGTCAAAGGACAGCTCTGTGACCGTGGCCAGCAGGACACCAGTGATGATGGGGATCAGAGACAGGTACACCTGCAGCAGGGACAGAGGGTAAATGGCATCTGCTAAGAATTTCAACGAGTTTATACATCCTGCTGATGTAGGGATCAAGCCTTTTACTACTGTAGTTCAAGGAAAAGTGACTTCAGTAGACACTGACAACTCCAGTGCATCAGACAGCATCACCCTGGTCATTGTTTAGATGTATTTTATACCCACAATAAAAGGAAAAGTGATTTTAAAATCTGCATGATCTAATTCCAGTCACAAAATCCACCCAAAGCCTGAGCTCTGCTGCCCCCAGCCAGCACAGCAGCACCAAGAGAAGAAACCTCAGCAAACCTGTCCGCACCTTCGTCGTCTGCTTTTCCTTCATGATGATCCGTGACAGCAGCACCACCCAGATCGGCATCGTGGCTTTCACTGGGGACAGCAAGAAAACATCACTGGGGACTGGGACAACTCCAGCAACCACCGTGAGCAGAGGGATGGAGCAGGGGCTCAGCCCAGCCCAGCAGGGGTCCTCCCTCCCTGTCACTGTCCTGGCCACTTGTACCAAGTGGATCTTGGAGCTCTGGGTACCCACAGGGCACACACCAGGGCACTGCCCCTGGATCTGCTGCCAGCACACACTGGGCACAGCTCTGGGAACCTACAGAACACACAGTGGGCACTGGGACAGCACACTGGATACCTGTATGGGCACAGGGTGGGTACGGGGACACTGCACTGGGCACTCACAGTGGGTACTGGGACACTGCACTGGGCACTCACAGTGGGTACCGGGACACTGCACAGGGCACCCACCCTGGGTACTGGGACACTGCACTGGGCACCCACAGCACATACTGGGTACTGGGACACTGCACTGGGCACTCACAGTGGGTACTGGGACACTGCACTGGATATCTGTACGAGCACAGGGGGGTACTGGGACACAGCACTGGGCACCCACCCTGGGTACTGGGACACTGCACTGGGCACCCACCCTGGGTACCGGGACACGGCACAGGGCACCCACCCTGGGTACCGGCGCACTGTCCCAGGTGCCCACAGCAGCACACACCGGGCTGCAGGTCACCCCCCTGAGCAGGAATCCCCGCTGGCCCCCAGGACACCCCCGCGGGCAGCTCCTTCCGAGCTCAGCCGGCGCCGGGGCATCCCCCGGGCAGCCGCAGCCCTCACCTGTGTGCGCGTAGGACACGGGGACCCTCCAGAGCGAGACGTGCGCGGACACGGAGGCGAAGTACTTGCCGAAGGCCAGCGGGAGGATGTAGCGGGGGTAGGCGCGGGGCGGCAGCTGCGCGGGGCCGGCGGGCGGGACGCGCCAGGCGCGGAGCAGCGGCGGCAGGAGCCCGCACAGCCCCAGGATGTGGAACAGCGAGACGGTGACGGGCCGCGGGAAGCCGCCGAGCAGCAGCTTGTTGACCACGTTGCCGCCGGCGCTCAGCCCGTACCAGGCGAGGCACAGCGCCGACACCCGCGCCCCCTCACGCAGCGCCGGCCCGCGCCCGCCCCGCGCCGCCCCCGCCCCGGNNCAGGAGTCACTTCCTCCGCCCCGCCCGCCCCGCTCCGCCCGGCCCCGCGCCCTCGCTGCCGGCCCCGCTCGGCCGTGGAGCCCCGGGGGCTGCCGTGACTCACCCGGCACGGCGCTCGGGGCAGCGGAGCCGCCTCCAGGGAGGCAGCGCCGGGGCAGGGACGGAGCGAAGGTCGCGGGCTCGGAGGCACCGGGACGATCGCTCCCGACCTTTAAAACTAAGGCGAGGAAGGCGTAGCGCCGGCCGGGGTAAAGGATGGGTGAGTACCTGGCAGGCAGGAGGGGGTGATGTAGAGCCCGCTTCATCCATGCACCCTGTCAAGAGACATTCCTGCAGGATTAATTTGCCCATAAAAACGCGCACTTCAGGTGATGGCGACTCCCCAGAGATTTGCTGATGAGCCATTTCGTGTCATCCGTTGACAAGGAAGAAATGGCAGTGTTTTAACTTCAGGTTTTAGGATTAGAAGGAAAATTTTTCCGAGAGAGGTGGGAGAAGGCAGCAGAGAAACTGAGTCATGCACAAATGAGAGTACACAGCAGGTACGCACATGGTAAACTTCATTTGAACTTGTTTACAAAATTGACAAAAAAATATCACCTTGTAAACTTATTCACATTTGTTGGAGCTCACAGAACTGGTTATACTGGCATGCTGAAATAAAGATTGTCAAGCCTCATCTCACCCTGGAGGACACACAAGTGAGTTGACCCTTTACAGCAGCAACAAACTCAGCAAGGAACAAGATTTAAAGCTTGCATTGGGAGGGAATTTCTCCAGCAGTTTTTGTACCACCAGGGAAAGGGCTGGGTCTGATTCCTGACGCTCCCCCAAACAGGGGAGCACCAGCACAGGCAGTTTGGGTGGAATCTGAAAGCTGTGATGAGCTTCGGGTATCGCCTCACCCAGTGCAGTCAAGGGCCATCAATTGCATCAGAAATGGAAGCAGTGGAGAAAAAGATGGAATTTATCAAGTAATACTTTGTCATTTCCTGAATTCAAAGGCCTCCAAAGAGCACAGACCCTGTTCCTAAACGGGACCATTCAGGGAAGGAGGAAGGGCAGAGGGAGATAAGATGCACAGTATTTTTTTACATAAACAAAACTTAAGCATTTCCAAAACGATCAGCAGCTTAACCCTCTACCATCAAATCTGAGCTGCAAGACAGGAGCTTTCCCCAGCTCTAAACCACACTGCTCAACGTCAGCAACTGCAGAAGGACAAAATGGAAGTAAACTGAAAATATACTTGGATGCATTTTTTGGTAACCACTTCTGGTTTCACTCTCAGACCTCAGATTCAGAAATGGAAGCACACAGACATTGTTATTTCTGAGATACCCACACATTTCAGTAACAGTCAGATCATAAATGATGAACAAGAGTCACTTAAAAATAAACCAGACTTCATCAGTTGTATTCCAGGGAATGAACCAACACCATGCAGGCCTGGCCAGGAGCACCTTCCTTTGCAAACCAGGGAAGAGTTTCACTCTACCCTCAAAGGCAGGACAGCTCCTGCCAGGGCTCATCTCCAGCACAGATGAGTTAACATCACTAAACCCAGGAATATTTTTGGTATAGTGTCCCCCCCCCAACCCCCTGAACAGAAGCCCAACAGTGGGGACTGCATCAAACGACACAGTCCCAAATATTAAAGCAATTACAGTTAATAGAAATCCTTCACTTTGCACACCCCAGGCTGCTTCAGAAAGCACTGGAACAAACAGGAATAAAACATTACAAAGTTACCGAGACGAAAAGATGAAATCTGATCTCTTTAGACTTTGAGGTACATTATCAGCAGTTGGGTTATCAGTCTCCAGAGTTAAAACAGATCCACCCTGTGTGACTGGACAGCACAGCGAGGTTCTTGGAAGACAATCCCGTTCTCCCTGCGGCAGTGTCCCAGGGATTCGGCTCCACCTCCCTGCTCCGAGGGGTCTCCGGTGCCAGGGCTCCCCTGGCTGGGCTGAACTGAGCAAACTCGGGGGGGAAAATCGAGTGGAGTGTATAGAAATAATTCACAAACTGGTTTGTGCAAATTTTTTTTATTTCCACATTTATATCACAACGTGTCCACTTAAAGGACCAAATAGCAAAGTTGCTCCCTTCTGCATCCCAGGAACACAGAAGTCTAGTTACTGTACATTCACTAAGGCTCTTTGTTTTTGCAAATTGCGTTTATGATGGATATCCATAAGGCAAACAATATCTAAAGGAATGGTAACAAGTATATTTCCAGCATACAAACAGGCTTCCTTTTTCCCTCTCACAGTACAGTTACAAACTTGTAGCACCCTCATTACATTTAGATTCTAGAAAAGGTGATTTTTCTTTTTTTTTTTTTTTCCTTTTTGTCTTTTTGTTTTTTTTGTCTTTTTGTTTTTTACCTATAAGTTTGCAGGAAGGGAAAAGGAGGAAAAATATTTGGCTGGTGGTGGTGGGATCAAAAAATATCGTTAAACATCTAGTTTTTGCAGCATTTCTCAGAGACTGGATTTAAACTGAAACCAGACTAAAATATGTGGATGCCTATGGAATGTTGAGCTGAAGCTGGTGGCCCAGCCTGCAGTGCAACACCTGCTGTTTAAAACCCAATCTCCGTACCACATGACTCTTAAATAACGCAATCATGTTCAGAGATGTGATAGAAATAAAACTACAGTTTTTGCACATTGTCTCTCGAATATCTCACTGCCAAATAAAAACCCAAATCAAGTCAAATAAATAGATGCATATTTTGTTAAGGTAACTTCCACAATTTTTCTCTGTACCTGCCTGTAATAAGATTCCGGCATTCAGAAAGTGCTGGAAATCCTCTTCACTTCTTGGGGACTAACACTTTTTATAGCTGGCTCGCTATGGAGTTTTGAACTCAACTGATCAACCTTCGTATGCCTTCCTTTGCAATTGTTAGTAAACTGGTAGCAGCATTTCACAAAAGGAGAATTTAAAGGAACGAGCTGGAAAGGCCCAGCTCCCTCCCCCCTCTGCTCGTGGGGCCTGTTTGTCCAGGACAGGAGGCTCTCTCCAGCTGGAAGTGGCATCGTGTCTGCCAGTTCTGCTAACTGCAGGTGTAAAAAGCGTGGTTAGCAGAACTGCTCTCAGTCTAGGCAGACGTAAGGCAGGATGTTCAATCTCCCATCATCCCCATGTGGATCTAAGGATATGCACTGTGTCCAATCATACCAGTTACCCTGTGTGTCATAACAACCGTTCACGCCTGGCCAGTTGTGGTCACGTATTCTGTCGAGGTCATCGCCCGTGACCTCTCTGGTGACCCCAGGCAAGTCTGTAGGTTTGCTGTTAGGAGCTAGAACGTGAGTCTTTCTAGCCTCTTTTCTAGTGCTTTCCTCCTGCTTTAAATACTCAGACATGAAGTAGTGAGCTCCTGGAGTCTGTACTCCTGATGAAGACAGCAAGCTACTCTGTCTGTTTAAATATGACTGAATGATTTCATTTCTGGACAACTCTTTCCAGTTCGTTTGTTCAAAGGGGCTTTGCAGGTTGGGTTTTTGCTCCTGCTTTTCCGTTTCTGTCCTGTGCTGTTCAGTAAGTGCAGGGATTTCTACCTGCAAAGGATCTTTCGGTGTTAAAGGTTTTATCTGTCCTGTCATGGGATCAAAAGTGAGTTTTCTCTCTTTTAACCTCACAGGTTTCACACCCCCTTCTATCACGTGCCCATCCAAGTTGACTGTATAGTCTCTGGGTCGGTACCTTTTCTTCTTTTTGCTATCAGACCCTGAAGCAGCATCGTCACTGTCCATTCTGGAAGTGTCCTGTGGGAAGCCCATGTGCGATTCCCCGGGGTGGCCTTTGCAGCCGGGAGCCGTGTGCTGCTGAAGTGTCCCTGCTGTGTGCCTGTGCTGGCCCTCGGGGGCTCCCTGCTGCTCCTGCCAGTGCTGTGCCGCCTCGGGGGCCGCCTGAGGAGGGAACTCCAGTCTCTTGGCTGGCATGGGAGGTGTGGATGGTTGCATCAGGGATGGCGGCGGCGACGGCACCGGTGCGGCGTCTGCGAACTGAGACCTTTGAGATGGACTGGGCATCGAATCCTTTGGTGAGTACGTGGTGTGCTGCCGAGCAAAAGTATCATGCCTAACGTTCCTGGGGCTAAAGGAGGAGCAGCGTGGGCTCTTGGGCTGGTGGGGGCCCGTGGCTTCTTCTGATTTATCATGCTGCTGAAGCACTGCAGTCTTTAGTAACGAGGAAGTGCTTGAAGGTTTTACAAGTCCTGGAGAACTGGTGTGAGGTTTTACAGCATTTACTGGGATCTTATTGTGTTTATCGTTTTCACTGAGATCTGTCCTGCTGCTTTCAGGCCCTGCATGTAGGTTTATGTCTACAGGACTAGGAAAATTTTCAGGACTACCTCCAATTCCATTGGTTGGAGGGGGTGAAGAGTTTTGTAATACTTCATGACTAGCTTTGGAGACCTTTGGGGGAGGAGGGCCCTGATGCCCATCCCTGTGATCACCTTTCCTTTTCCTATTTCCCAGTTTCTCTGTTTTTGGAGAATTGAGTTTCTGGATATCATTCCTGCCTTTCAGTTCGCTGATGGGCTTGGCGCCGGGCACAGCGGGAAGTTGTGAGTCTGGTTTGCAGTTGTGAGCACCTCCATTTGCTGATCCTGGCGGGTTGGGCAGCCCCCTTGGCACTGGCTCGTTCTGGGTTACGGGTTCTATCAACTTCTGCCAATTCCTCAGCAATTTCTTGGCACGTTTGGCAAGTTCCTCATTGGATGTCTTCTTCCTCACCTCATTGATAAGCCTCCCGAGTCTGGTTTCCTACAAAGACAGACAAGGTGGTTTACAAACAAGTATGATTCCAAGCAAAATTCTTAAGGAATGTTTCTGCTTTGTAATGCTCACCCCTGAGAAACACCTGGTTAAAAACACTAAAGATTTAAGTGTTGAATTAATCTTTTTGGAAAGGATTAGTCCAGTGCTCTGCCACACAACATGAAACTGACTGTAGGTTTCAAGTCATGCTGTCTTTATCCCCTGGTAAAAGCAGGAGAGCTGGGAAAAACATCAGAAAGGAATTCTTTAATGAGAAAAAAACAGAATAAGGGTACAGGCACAGATTCGAGGAGAAATACAGCACCCAAAGGTGTGTTTATCACAAGGGAAGTTTAAGATCTGCAGAGAGCCAAAAGAAAAGAATTCCAGGATCTTTGCCTGTTACAGTAACTTGTTAACAATAAAAATTTCCATTTAACAAACCTGACTACCAGGTGTGAGTTGTGTCCTACCTTTTTTCTCCACCTCTCTCCTCTCCCTTCACTCCTCAGCCTCGTGGAAACGTATGAAAAAGCCATTTAAACACATTCCCAGGGTGTCCCAAGGAGGTTTCATGAGCGGAAGGAAGTGTTTGATTGTTCCCAAAGCACATTTGAAAACAAAGAACTGTTCCACAAGTCAGATTTCTTAAGAAACAGTACTTCAAAGGAGAACACAGACCAGACTGTGAGAGAAATATGCAACTTGTTGTCATAGATATGTTGAAATACAGGTGGAGTTGTAATTAAGCAACAGTTAAAAGCAGGAACACCGCTAATTTCAATACAAAGAGTGAAAAAGAAATATATAATTCAGCCATAAAACTTCTTTGGACTGTTTCTACAAGTGACCAGTGAGAGTCCAGCTCTCCCTACACCTGACCTCACCACAAATATCAGGCCTTGAAAACTGCTTAACTGCATTTAAGATTAATTTTACAGACCCAGAGCAACTCTATTCCTATTTCAGATTTTAGGTGCTTGGTCACCAAACGTCTACAAAGGTGACCGGAACTGCAGGGTGATATTGCTGAGTGCCACAGAATTAATCAGTGGCAAGTGATGATTAATGTAGTGCCCTGCACAAACAGGAACTGTGCTGCCCAGAATACTGATCTGGGCCCAGAAAGGATCCCTGTGTTCAGCGAGATGTCGGAAACAGCACGAGAGGGACAAAATAATATCTTAATTGTGAATCCTTTGCAATCTAGCTATTGTTTCCAGAAAAGCTCCAATGGAAATTAGAAAGGCAGGGAAAAGTCCTTTTATACATATAAAAAAAAATCATGTTCAGAGGGTGACATACCTCAAGTGCCTCTTTGGTAATGGGATATTTCTCCAGGCTGGAGATCACTTCCAGCACTGCCACCATGTTATGGATCTGCAACAAGGAAGACAAAGTCACTTCATGTTTCATGTACTGGTCTTAGTTAACAAATATAATTTAAGACCTTCCACTTTATAATTGCTGGAAGCATTAATCACAAACTGCTATCAGACTGTCTGGCTTTAGGGAGCTGATTGTTCAAGGAATAGGGACAAGGACACTTTTATTGACCTAGTTGGAAACTGCAGGAGCTGTAACAAACACATTCTTATGTAAAACCCAAGGAAACAGTGGCAATAAAACTGCTGTGGTGAGTAACAAAGTTCTGAGACCCCTCTGCAAAGCATCAATTAACTGTGCCCACCTAACGGGAACAAGTGCCAAGTGGAGCAGGAGCAGCAGTGGGAAATGTGGAGTCCAGCCCTTCAGGCCCCACTGCAGCCTGGCCCAGTCACTCTCTGCAGTTCCACTCCCAGGATCACTCCCTGCTCTGCACACAGGAGTCCCAGCCTGCAGGGCCCTCCTTGGCTGGGGCTGTGCCCAGCAGGTGTCCCCAGACCATCAGCCACTCCACCACCCCTTGCTGGGGCTGGACATGGGGAGGAGGAACTGCACAAAGCCACATCCCCTGAAAAGGTGAGGATCAGGTTCTCTGATCACAGCTGTGCATCCTGCACATCCTCAGCACTCTGTGATTTCAGTGGTCTCCATCAGAAACCACACACTGCATGTTTTAGGGGCTTGGTTTAGGGGTAAACATGGCAGCGCTGGGTTGGACTCTAATCTCAGAGAGCTTTTCCAACCCAAACCAGTTTATGATCCTATAGAGAGATCTTTGTTTCCATTACCTGATGTTAAGAGAGCTGAAACCTGGAATTTCTAATTCACCTTTGGAGATAGATTTAAAAGATAAGCAAAGGAAAACTTGAATCACAGTCTCATTTATTGCCTAATTGCATTTGTGACTCAACTGGATGTGAAGTGCATGTGAGAAAAATCTCTCAGCAAGAACCTCTGCAGGGATCCTACATCATCCTGAAACCTCATCAGGAGCATCATCATCATCATCACAGGCAGCTCTGCCCTCCCAGCCACACACTCCCCTGCATGAGCCCTCATCTTAAAACACTGACTTGTGTGAGAATTGGCTTTTCCAAGTCAGTTCTATCTCCACTAAGATCCCACAGGAACACCAGGAGCTGATCTCTCTTCAGAAAACCTTGGGCTCAGACCATGTTTTGTCCATCCCTGCAGGACTGTTTGGTGCTATTTAGGAGTTTAGTGCTATTTAGGAGTTTAGTGCTATTTAGGAGTTTAGTGCTATTTAGGAGTTTAGTGCTATTTAGGAGATACCTGGGTAATGCTGTCAAGTGATGAAACACTTGTCCTGATTTTTTGATTCATTTTTATCAAACTTATGTTTAAAGTCCATGCAGGCTTTGAATAATTCTGACTCCTATAGGGTGTAAAACCAACTCCAGGCCAAAGATGAATTCATTTGTCCTGGTTCTTTCTTCACTCTGCAGATATTTTAAGCTCTACCATGAGGTCAGGCCTGGTAAAACTCTGCTTAACCTTTAGAGCAGCAAGAGCACCTATTCTGACATATTTTAGTTCTTATTATTTCACTTCAGTGCACTGACTTTCTTCCATGTTTTGACCCTTGCTCTGCTCTCAGAGCCCAGGAAGGACAGTTTAGCACCACAGTTCAAGCAATACACATCAGGGTTGGTTTTTCCACTTTTTAGAACCAGAGCCCTTAGAACAGTTAAAGCTCAATTCTGGGAGTTTCCAGACAAATATTTTTAAACTTGCAAAACACGATACTCTCCTTCCCAACACATATTTTAGACTATGAATTACCAGAGTGAAAAAGGCTCTGTTGCACACACCATTAACTGGTACAACTATTTTTGCAGTTACTGGTAATCCCCAAATATTCATTATCTAAATGAAGAACTGATGGCAAAAAAAAGGATCATTGGCCTATCAGGTAGTGAAGAGAGGAAAGTGATACATTCATGTGCACACACACCTACAGAAAGGTGAAACTGGTCAGGGAATTTCCAGTCACAGCTTTGCCTTTGATCAATACCCCCAAGCACACACCAGTGGGTGCCCCAAATGCCAAACCACCCCCCCAGCACTGACAGGCTGTGACTTCCCTCCCTGCTCTGGGGGACACGTGCTGCCAATTAAGGACAGTGAAAGTGGCCTTGCACCCTCAGCTCCTGCTGGAACACAAACCACCCATTTTGGATTCCTCACACATTTGTAACCAATTGAGAACGCGCTGTCACGGAGCAACTGCTGAGCAGAGCACGAACATCTCACACCCCAGACAACTGCCAGCAGCTCCTCTCATTTTCCTTTTTTTTTTTTTTTTTTGACCTGTAAGGAAGCTTAATTCTTTGAAAATAAATGCATAAAATGTTCAAGCATGTTCAACAACTTCTCCTCCATTCCCCTTGTGTAGTTTTCTCAGAACGTTTCATCCAAAGTGCCATAAAGAGAAGCTTATAATAAAAATCACATTTGCCTATTTTAAAATAACACAGATGATTAAATTTCTTGTAGTGCAGTTAAATACAGTGATGGAAACAAGAGGATCTCCCAACCTGGAAGACACAGCAGAGATAACAGCAGCACACCCATCCTGCACAGCAGTACCTTCACCTCAAACCAACTGTTACAATAAAATTCATGCATTGTCACATAACCAACCTGTCAATAATGTTACCAAACCTGTCAGGACACCACCCTGCTTTGAGCAGCACCAGAAATGATCATTTATGAACACAAAGGGCTACTGAAGATGTTTATTGGGAACAGAACAGACAGGTGAAGTGCCACGGAGCAGAGCAGGATGGAATTCAGCAGCCCCACGACCAGAAATGATCATTTATGAACACAGGGCTGAAGATGTTTATTGGGAACGGAACAGACAGGTGAAGTGCCACGGAGCAGAGCAGGATGGAATTCAGCAGCCCCACTCCCTATGGACCCTGAGCTGTAACTGCCCAGGTCAGCAACTCAGGAATTTGCATTTTAGTTTCTACATGCCTTTGTCTGCTCACACTGCAACCCCTTAGTACCCCAAAAAAACTTCCAGGACCCCCATTTAGGAGCTTGCAGCAAATAGCTCCAAAGAATTGATAAGTAATTGATAAGGTGTTCCAAATTCCCCCGTGCTGCTCCCATGCTGAGAGCACTGACTGGCACACAGACTAATTCACTCCAAAGTTTACTGGAGAACATCTGCTTTGAGTCATCCACGATAATCCTTTCCAGCCAACCCTAATGACAGCCACAGAAAACAAATCTTATTTATTCCATGCAAGGCTCCTTAAGTCATCCAGCCATTCAGCCATACTCTGGAGCTTACTATTGCTGAGATCTTTTCCAAGTTAAGCACTGAATGCTTTTACTCCAGCCTCAGACAAAAGCAGGGGTTTCTGAACTCTCAGGAAAAGATCAAGAAGCTTAATTTTCTTTTCTTAACTGCCATCTTAATCTTATTTCAGTATTTAGAAAGCAGGACTAAGTCAGTGACTAATTTCAGGGAGTTACACAGTAGTTCAAAGGGGCTTTGGGGAAGGTTGAGGTACAGCTGCTCCCTCCCAGCTCCACTTCCACAGGAAATCTGAAAGCAGCAGCAAGCTCAGCATCCATACAAGCTCTACCACCACTTCCAGGTGCTGGGATGTGTTTTCTGGGGGAGCAGCACACTCCATGGGATGCTTTGATTCTCTTCCTTCACTTACACACCAGCCCAGACCCCAAAACCAAGGTGAGCACCCCCAGAACACCTTCCTGTCCCCCTGGGGACTGCCTGGACTCAGAGCACAACCTGCACTCCCTCACTGCAGCCTGAAAAACAAATGTTACAGAAACTTTCTATTGCAGACACTCAGATAAAGCAATTATTTTCTTTTTTTAATATTTCACAGGAATGTTTCCAAAGATCCTTGCAAGCCTGACTAGACCATGAGAAACAACAAACCAGCCCTGAGTTACCTGGAGTAGAAGGAGCAGCTGTTTCTCTGTAACACAAAAACTCAATGCACAATTCCAAAAACACCTTGCTCATGAAGATTCCTGCCTTTCAGGTAGAAAGGCTCTTTTCAACCACAAAGCTCAGGTACCAGTGCTAAAAGGCATCATGATACAGTATCATCATCCTTCTGGGTCACATTAGTGCCTTCACAGGTTTCTAAAGGACACAAACTTAGCCTGGAGTTGCCCATCACTGACAATCCTCTAAAAACAAAGTGTGACACCATCATCCTGCCGAAATCACAGCTTACAACAATCACAGCCTGACTCCACCAAGGGCATGGTGAACAGAGCACACAGGTATCATAACACACTGCTTTGGAGAGAATGCATTTGCCATCATACTTAACTACTTCAGCAGAATATCCATAAATACTCCACATTTCCACGGTTTCAGAGCAAGTAGTTCTGCAACACTGTCCCACCTGTAGCACCAAAGCAGTGTGACAGAAGCAAACAGAGAAGTAGAGACACTGTGGGAGACTGAACAGGTCTTTTTTCTTCCTACAAACACAATTCCAGGTGTCCATTGCCAAGCTGGAGGTTTCTGGTGGCAGTAGGGTCCAGACAGAAGTTTACAGGAGCATTTGTATATTTTTTGTCTTCCCAGGGCTGTGTATCTCCTCAGGGAGTGCTGGAAAATGTTCAGAAAAATCCCAGTTGAAGGTGAATATTGCTGGAGAGGCCAGGGAGGCAGAGCTGATTCCCAGGAGGTGCAGTGGTGCTCCAGAGCAGTGGCATGGCTGGTGTTTCTTCTCTTGGAGCTCTCAGTGTCACCTGCAGCCCAACAGCAGCTCCTGCTCCAGATCAGGGTCCCCCTCAGTGTCACACCTTGCCCCAAGACTGCTTTTGTACAAAAGCTACTTTTCTGCACAATAAACTAAAATATGAAATAAGAAGTGAGGAGAGAAAAGTTGCTATTCACAGGAGGCTTTATTTGAATGTGAAAACAGCAATACAGCATGGTGCAGTTTATTTAGCACTTTGTGTAGGAACTATGAGACACCAGACAACACACACCACCAAGAGAAAATTGTCATGTCATTTGTTCAAAGGTACAGCCCAAACACACCAAGTTAGAATTCAGGTTACAACCTGCTGGTATTTAGTTCAGTTCCCTTGCAGCTGATCTATTAACAGTTCCCCCTAGCCCCAATGTGACATGATGTTGTCTAAAGATAGGGAACACGAGATACTATTCACAGACACAACATACCAAAAAGATGACCATGCACTACTTTGCTCACATTATTGAAAATGTCTGAAAGTCAGTTTGACAAGCAAAGGTCCGATATAAACCAGTACACAAAAAAATATTTTTAAAGGTGGAGGCCAGTTTTCTAAAAGTATTTAGTAAAACAGATTTTTAAACATGAAAGAATCAATTACTTGGGTTGGAAGCCATCCACTGGGAGAATCTTCTATGACAGAGAAATTCATGCTTTGAAAACTGATCAGAAATTTGTGCTGTAAAACAAGGGGTAGAAGAAATACTCCTTGAGTACCAAGAAGAATCCAAAGAGTGACCAGGTACAGGAAGCATTATCTGTACCTCCAGATTTAAAACTCCCAGGTCTACTTTGAAGAGTCAAACCAATCTGCATATATTTTATTTGTACTTAGGCTTCATTTAATGGTAAATTATCATCATCCAGATACCTTCCTGTATATGCTTTACAAAGCCAGGATCAGCAAATGAGAGTAAGGTCAGATTCCAATACAATTCCGCAGCGTGAAGGAACCAGTGGACCTGAAATATTCCCCTGCTCCCTCCTGGCAGTGCCCACACACATCCCTGAGCTGGGCAGGCACCACAGCAGCCAAGAGAATGAGGGGAGCTTGCCAGCACAAAGCACAGTTTGCCCTGGCACTCACAAAGGGCCTCCAGACACAAACCCACAGCAGCTGGGAGTGCCACGAGCGCTGCGGCTCTTCTCTGCACGGCCCATGCCCAGGGAGGCACCCAGGCCCCTGGCACAGCAGGAACAGCTCCAGGCTGGGCCAAGGCAGGGGAAACCACCCAACAAAAGGAGCATCCACTGGAGGAGGATGGTACAAGAGGGAGTAAACACAGACTATGAAGACAAGGCACATCCCCAGCTCCCTGCGCTACAGGAAAAGGTCTTTAAGGCCAACAGAAAACAGCAACAGTGAAACACTTTTCTCCATTCACGTTTATTAGCCAGGAACTGAAAGATATTTTTGTTACTACAGAGAGAAATACCTGTCTGGACTTCAACAGTTACTGAAGGTTTTGTATAACACCGTAAGAATCGTGCCTGTGGTGCCAACCCTGAGCTGCAGATGTACAAAGATTCACTGCAATATGACCCCCCCAACCTCTTTTTCCACACCCCACCACACTGTGAAGCTGGACAAATAAAAATTCATTAGCCTGATTTTAAAGTAGCCAAAGAAGCTCATGAAATACTATTCAATTGGTAAAAACTCCTGGTGAAGGAACAGAGCAAGAACCAGGGAGCACAACCCCAGGCAGCCACTGCCACTCCTGGTGGCATCCACCACAGCACACTGCAAGCAACATCACTTAGTGTTGTTCTTCAAGCTGTAAGGAATGGCAGAAAAGTCAAATTCAGCTTTTAGTGTTCTTCAAGCTGTAAGGAATGGCAGAAAAGTCAAATTCAGCTGGAATTACATCTTCATCTCCAGCTGCAACAGTGCAAGAAGAACATATGCCAAGAGGAGGTCAGAGGACAGCAGGATAACCATGTTTTGAAAACATGGTTAATAACTTAAAGTTGGAAGTTTTCATTTCACACAGTATTGAAAAAATAGGAAAGAGACACATGAAGCTTGAAATAAGCCTTCCTATGCATTATTAGTCATAATAAAGAAATGTTAATCAACTGTTTTTATGCTCACTAGCCTAATTTGCAACAAGACAAATCATGACTGCATATAAAAATAACCAGTGAGCTACCAGTGCACTCAAATAATCTCTCCAGAGTCTCCTGAGCCACTATGGAGGTTTAAGAACAGATTAGACAAGTCCAGAAAGAGCAGTTTCATGAAGGTGATGTACCACATGGAGTCCCTTCCAGCCATGCCCCTCCACCTGGGGAACAGACACTGAGCTAGAAGGAGCACAAACACATCACACCCTTTCCATCTACTCCAAACTAGACTCAGAGCAGCAATTCAGAATTGTCCTCTCAGAAAGATCCATACAGGTAACTCTAGGAAACAGCATGTACTGTGAAAGACCTAAAAATTCAACACTATCAACCTCACTGCCCCAGCACTGTGCTTCATGTGATCCCAAATATCTCAAATGCCCAAAGTTTCTGTCCCCACTCAGGCTCTGTCACCACTTCAGGCACCTCACCCTCAAACCCCCCAATCCCTGCACTGGTGCTGAGCACATCCAACTGTGACACAGTTTCCTTGTCTACAGGATAATAATTTCTCCTCCTCTTTCTCCTGTACAGAAACTTCAACCAGACAAATCTTAGTAGTTACTATTTATTCTAAGCCATGAATTGAAGTCCAAAATTATTGCTTCAAAATTTAGAGAGCCATAAAATGAGGTTGCTGTGCAAGCAAAGTCACGGGGACAACTGGTCCTACTTCAACGAGACAGAAATGCAGTTGGATGACTATTCAGGAAGAATAATACAGAATATGTAGAAAATCCAGCCTTAAAATGTGCCCCTTCTGATTCATCATGATCTTGGGGCTTTCTGCTTAAGGAACTCACCTGAACTCACTGTTGGTTAAGGGAAGGGCACAGTGAGGTGCCACAGGACCCCTAAAGGCATCACTTGGACAGAACCATTCTGTGACCACCTGCTCCATCTTCATCCACTCCACAGAGCTGGTGAGCATTTAAAATCATGTAATGTGCACTTAAGGACTTGATAATAAGAGGTCCAGAGCTTTGTGAAGTTCTTAAATATTATTTTAGCCATCCCTTAAAGTATCTACCCAAAGCTGTTAACAGAGAGCAGTTTATATCTGAGTGCAATTCAGAAAGGCCCTACTAATGTCTCCACAATACAGAATTTTCACTCTTTCTTTTTTTAAGTAAAACCATTTATCACCATACCAGTGGACTTTAAATGCAGCAGGCCAACTTTCCTCAAATTTCTAGAGAAGTTTCTCAGCTGATTGTTTAAATGAAAGGGAAGGCTGAAGTGAACACAATGTTGAATTCTTTGTGGAATATATTAATTCATCACACTGAAGTGCAAGATGCTCATGTGACTACTCATGAGAGTTTAGGCATGGTGTGTTTGTTCAAAAAACCTGAGAAAAATAGTGTTACAAACTGGGAAAGTTTGTGGAGAAGTCACTGTATCCTTTCAACAACTGTTACCAATACTGAATTCTTGTCAGTACACACCATAAACAAGTTTTATGAATATGGAGAAAAAAACTGAAATCAATTTACACATCTCCTAGAATAACTGCTCTCCAAATTCTAGATTAAACACTGCTGCCAGTCAGCCATTTCCAAATACCTCTATTCTCTGAAGGCTGTGTCACCTCAGGACAATGTCACCTGTCAGGAAAGCAAAGCCCCCCAGTAATCCCTGGAGAATGTTTGGCCACTCCAGCCAGTGGCACAATCCTCAGCAGCTCCTTGGAAACAAAATGCCTTCTCTACCTTTGGCTGGGAAAAAAAGGAAGGTGAGCATGGAGCCTTCTCAGCTCAGGGTTTGTAAAAGCAGCTCCACTCGAGCCAACTAAGCCGTGTGATCATGGCAGGAGCAAGGAACCCAGTACTCACCTGCATTTTTTTTAATATTTAAACACAGAACATGGAATTGTGGAATCCCAGACTGGTTTGGGTTGGAAAGGACCTTAAAACCCATTTTATTCCACCCCCCTGCCATGGGCAGGAACACCTTCCACTGTCCCAGGCTGCTCCAACCTGGCCTTGAACACTTCCAGGGATGGGGCAGAACATTCATGAAGCTCCAACCTGGCCTGCTTATTTCTAACCTAGTGACAAAAAACTTCTCCATTTCCAGTTCAGAAAGCCCCAGTGAGGCTTAAGCCCCTTGGCAGCCTGTCTTGAAAAGTCTAGCAAAGAGTCAAAACCTGAAAGATGCTATTTTGACAGACAAACTCTTCCTCACAAGACAAGGGACACTGAGTTTTCCAGGATGCAGCCAAGCTCCTCAGCAGTGTGCTCAGCCCATGAGCTGCAGGCACCCACCTTCACCAAGAAATCTGAAACATCACCTCTTGCATCTTCTCCTCCACCTCACTGTTCTCAACTCTATTCAAGAATCAACTGTGGTTTCTCCAAGGATTAAATACAATATTGAAATACTATTTTTTTCCTGGAACTTTCAGGATGACAAGTTATAAAGACATTTCCTATCCCCTCCTGCTGCAGTTAATTTACAGAGCACGAGGAGTGTTATGTACTGACCTGCTCAGAAAGTGATGGCTTGAGTTACAGACATTTGTAGGTGTGCTGGAAGTTTGTTCACCAAAGATAATTTATGACTGTGCATCACCACCTGGAAAAAACACCATGTTCCTCTATCTTCTACAGCTTTACACTCCTTAAAAAAAAATAAAAAAATCAAACCCTCCAGACCTGTACTATAACTGTGATACTCTGCAAGCTGATCCTGCATGGAAACTATGTGAGAAAGCAGCTCCACAGAAGCGCTGGCTGTCACTCTGAGACAAGACTTCCACCTCTGCAGTCGTCTCCACAGCTCCAAGTTTGAAAACACGCCCAGCCGAGCGTGTCCCTGAATCCCTTGGATGCAGGATCCCTCCTCCCCAGCTGCTGGGTTAGAAACCACTCTGCTCACTAAAACAGAGCTAATTATGTTTTACTTCCAGTGACTCCTCAGCAGAAATTGCTACCACTGACTGTTTGGACATGCTGAAAATTGTACACTTTGATATTAACAATCACACTCAGGCACGCACGGCTGCCCTGTGAAAGCCGTGCCCCTGAAAACACCAATTCACTGCCGAGTTCTAGCAGATTGCACCTCAAATTAAAGCAATTTGCTGGCACTTAAATATTATTCCAAACACCAAAAGCATGAATTACCCTCAGAAAGAGTAATTTAGCTGTTAGAACACTGAATAAACAAACCTACATTTACATTAAACTGAATATGAGGTACTTACTTACCTTTACCTTAAATTATTTCTTTAAAGACCACGTGTAAAAGTGGGGCTACGTCCTACCACATTATACAGACCTAGGGAGTATATTTGGTGTTATCACCATGCACATAACTGGTGAGAAGAGATAGCAGCAAAATATTATCAGCCAAAACAGACATGTTTTTATGTAAAAAAACTACACTGACATTAATTTTAACTCCAAGCCTAATGTATTGGAGTAACTATGCCTTAAAAGCAATGAACCTTGACTAACATCAAACTTCTGCAGCAGGCAGAATCAATTCCTCCTTCCCCTCTCCTGAAACTTTTGTGGTTCCTGAAAAAAAAAGAAACACTAATTGTCACCTGCAGCAGCTTCTTGAAGAAACTGGGAAAGGATCTCACAAGGAGAGAAAGCTTCAGCTGCAGTGGAGCTACTTTGATCAGGAGCCAAAGGTGCCAGGATGACAGTGCTGCTGTGTCATGTGGCCACAGCAAAACCCCAAAGAGAGGCAACCACGCACACCTCACCACCCCTAAACTGGGCTCACCTCAACTTACCAGACAAAATCCCCCCAAAAAAGACAAACTGGAATTCTCAGCCCAACCCCAGACTTCTGAAACACAGCCTAAGCTGAAAGTCTTCTATTTCCTAAGGCACAGGTTGGGTCCCTCTCCATGTGGGAGCTTTGGAGTGTTTTCCCTCTGGCCCCTGCTGTTGTCAGTGCCTTGGCAGCAGGAGCTGATCCAGCTGGATCCCATGCCCATCCCATCCAGTTCCAGCCCTGCCAGGATGGCCTGCTCAGCTCCCTGCTCTCTTGGCTTCAAGGTGTGCCAAGGTGCACTCAAATGGCCTCACACAGGGTCCAGAACATCCCCAAATGGAGCAACTCAGGAAGCACCAGCCACAGGTCCTCTGCTGCCTGGGAAGTTTGTTCCAGCACTTCTCTCCTGGAAGGAGCCTCACCAGCTGCCAGTTCCAAGCTGTGGCTCCTGGTGACTGCCAGAGGTTATTCCCCATATTTATAGTACCTACAAAAAGTTGGTTCTTCCATTGAGGAGCTGTTTCATGGCTACACCAATAAAAATGTGTTAATGAGTTCTTTCCCTGCAGCCTCTGAGCATTCAGTGTTTGTTTCCCACCAAGGACCCACGTACAGCACGTGCAGACGGGTGTTTGCTGCAAAGTTTTATCATTTGGATTTAAAAAGCTCTTTAATGATCCCCTATGATGACCCAGTCTGACAATGTGAGGGGGTTCAAACTGCTCTAGGATAGCCTGAGCTGCCACCACCCCACTGTCACCTCTCCTTGCCACACAATTCCCCAACTCTGTGCCAGATCTGCCACCTCTCCGAGCCCAGGAGGAGCTGGGGCATGGAAAGGGGTCCCTGAGGAGCCCCTGTTCAGGTAGGGTTTGGCCAGGTGAGTTCCTTGGTTGGGTCACCACAAGGGAGGGAACAGAACAGCTGGAGGTGGGGACACGATTCTAGCAGCTCTATCAGCTCCACTGGCAGCCTCAGCTGGTGTAAGCACAGAGGTTCAAGCCAAACCAACCCAATTTTTGATAATTTGGAGCATTGTCCACACAGCCTTTAGTGGAAGGTGGTGGTTTACTCTTGAGTTGCAGAGCTCACTCATGACTTACAACTCAGGAGCATCCTCCTGGTCTGGCTGTGAAGATGTTCCCCAGCACTTATTCCTGGACACATTCAGAGCCCCTGTACTGCTGCATGCCCACAAACACAGGATAATTCCAGACATCTGTGAACCACGCACAAGTGACAGCAACAAAAAAGGCTCTGCAAGTGAAACTTGACCATGAGGCAGCCACTGTCTCCTCAAAAAACCCAGACAGCTGTGGTTAACTTTTCCAGGTGACAACACCTCCTTCCTGCCAGGTCCCAAGGCAGCAGGGAAGCACCCAGGAAGCAGCAACATTCCACTCCTCCTGGAATCACAGACTGGGCTGGGTTGGAAGGGACCTTAAAGCCCATCCCATTCCATTCCCCTCCCACACCTTCCACTGTCCCAGGCTGCCCCAAGCCCTGTCCAACCTGACCCTGGGCACTGCCAGGGATCCAGGGGCAGCCACAGCTGCTCTGGGCACCCTGTGTCCCTCCCCACCCTCACAGGATGCTGTTTCTGCTTCCAAACTCACTTAAACACTTTAAGTCCCAATTCTGCTGCCAAAACTATTTGTGATGCACCAGAAGTTTTATCAAATAATTGAGCTACATCAAAAACTACCTGGGAAAAGATCCATATATTGCATTTTTCTTCTTTAAATCCTGATCAATTCCTCGGTTCAGTTCACCACACCATCCTGTACACATTAGATGGGTGTGTGTAGCAGGAATAAGAAGTGGGTGTTATTTAAATTGTCACTGCTGCTGAAACAAACACTCAAATTAGAGCTTCAGAGCAAATGACTAGTGCCATCATCACTGCAACCTGGGGAGTTTCAAGGAATTAACAACTAAAAAGCAGTTTGGCATTCCCCTTGCTTTGACCCCACAATTTAAACTCTCTGATATCTCTGTTCACTCAGATTTTGTCTTAGAAGCCTCAAAGTTCACAATGGTCTCACTGCTGCAAGGGACACTGCACAAATTGAAAGTTTTTAAACCTCCAGCCTTACAACCCCTCTCAAGAAGTGACAGCCTGCACTGCCACCAAACTAAATAAGCTGTTTCAGAAAGAAGTGGACATACAATATTCAAACCAACGGCACCATCACCCCCACACAGTGAATTCAAGTGAATCCAAGTGTTTGTAATAAAGAGCACTAAGAGACACAGACCTCATTTAAAGTTATTATAAAAAACCTGAATGCAATGGGACTCTCTCCATCAGGCCCAAATCTTTATCTGAAACTAAAGTTTGACATGATAACACCACTTTAGACCTTGCACATTAGAAAATGCTCCTGAACCCTCTGCATTTTGTCACACACCTGGAACGACCTGCTGCCGTCCTGCACAAAATGTGAGACTGCTCCAAACAAGATGAGCTGCAAGTGAGGAAAGGGACAAAGAGGGCAAGAGGTACAACAGGTTCTCTGCACCTCCCTCAAAACTGCTAAGCTCATTAGGGCTCACAGAAAAGGATAAAGCTCAAGCAAGAGCCATTCCTAGTCTACTTTCGCCCACACGTAACACTTCCTGCACCCAAAGAAATCACTGGGACCCTCAGGAAGTGAAGCACCAGCTTCCCCTGCTTTCTATATTTATATTATTACAGCAGTGCCCTGCACCTTCTGAAGACACTGCTGGGAAGCACCTGTACCACTGGTGAGGGGAGTTGTGCCTCCAGCAGCTTGGTAAAACAACCAACAGAGAAAACAGCCACAGAAGCATCTTTAGCCATGCAACTTGTGCCAGCTGGGAGATCAGCCCATGCCGATGCACCACCCAACATATTCCAACACACAGGACAATTAATTATTAATAATTCAGGCCATGGACCACTCCTGAAGGTCTGTGCAGCAAGCCCAGCTGAGGTAGTGCATGAACCACAGCCTGAGCTAGAGCCAAGCCCAACCTCACGGGGAGCACACAATGCAGGCTGTTACTCAAACCAAAGCTGGGTTTGTGTCACAGAGGGGTACTAATGGCAAATAATGAAGTTATTATCTAATATTTAAAAACAGGAACAGATTGCTACATATTCAGCATGAGGAACATTTAATTGCAAGCACAATTCTAGCAGCTGGCTAGAAACGACAGGCTTGTCCACAGAGCAAAAACCAACATTTCCCATTACTCCTGACATCAGGGAATAAACTCCCCCAGGAGCAAAGAGCACAAGTTACCAAGGCAAAGGAATTCTGCTGGGTGGAAGGGGTGGCTTCTCAGCCTTGTTCCCACCAGAATCAAGGAACATGTCCCCTGTCAGACCTCACAGAACAGAACTCCTGCTCTCCTCCACCTCCTGCTATGTTCTCACAGAAGCCTTGGAAGGAAAGTGATGCTGGTACTCAGTGCTTAGGTCATGGAGCAGAAGTGATTTGCCCATATGTTTCCTCGAGGAGAAAAGGCTGAATAAATGAAGACACAATACCAGACATCCCGGGTGGCTTCTAGGATGATGTAAGTTCTTTTAAAAATAGCTTATTTCGTATAGGTCTCCTTTGAAATAGTTCAGAATTTACACAGGTAACCTCTAAGTGTGAGAAACTAAGTTATAAATATATTCTGCAGCAATTACTAGAGGAGGTTCAAGTGCTAAACATGTGTAAATTCAGTATTGCTCCCGAGTCAGCAGGGCTTTATGGAGCAGCTGGAGATGAACAATCAGCACAGGAGATGATTTCCTGAGGCCAGCAGGTTCTGCAAGCTTGGGGAAATGATTATTTTGACCAGTTCAACCCAACAGAGGTAGAGAAACTTATGTCCTGTTTTTTTTTTTTTTATCATGACCTGTGAGTTGACCAAGATCTAACTAACCACTCAGGAATAAATATCCACAATGGCAGCTTGTGTTAGGAATTTAAGTGAAGCTTAAATATACAGATCCTACAGTAAAACACCATGAAGAACCATCTCCTCCCTCCTCAGCTCCACAGAACTGGACTGGTTTTGCCCACCTGACACTACTGGTGAAGCTTTCAGCCTCTCCAGAAACACACACACACCAACTACACTGAAAAGCTTGAATTAAATCTAGGCCTCCAAGCTTGACCTTCTTGATAAATGAGGAAGTCAGTGACAACAATGTCTGCTGTAGGTTTGAACACAACTAATTCTGTCAGGAGAAGGTTCTAAGAGCCAGCAGAAAGTAGCTGGAGACTTCCATGAGTCCCTGCAGGCACAGCAGCTCATGGCTCCACTGACTCTCCCAGCAGAAAAACAGCAGAGCAGCTTCTTGTACTCATATGATGGTGCCCAAGTGTGATTAAACTCAAAATCTGCTTTTTAAGCATGTTCAAAATTTAAGTTTTTCTTCCCTCTATGCAGTGATGTGCCAGGTGGTGAACAATCAACACCACCACATATTCCATGTGCTTTGGAGCCCAGAGTCTGAGCTCTCAGCCTGCACAATGAACCTCAGCTACACCACCTCTGCTCTCCTCCAAGAAAAGGTTAAACTGGAAGACAGACCCTGCCTACAGGCACTTTGGAACAATGAGCTGATTTTTCTGCCACCAATTATTGCCCTGGATAAGTATCAAGTATGTAGAATTATAATTTAACATACATCACTCCTAAACTTAAGGGGCTACTGACCTGTTGGGAGATCTGGCCTCCCCTTGCAGGGAGCTGCCTGGTTACTTTGGGTCCTCTCACAAGAGCATCCTGAAACATCAGCGTGTGGAGAAAGGGAAGAGTATCCATCACAAAACTGGCTTTCTGGCTGCTTAGTTGTGCACAGCCACAGTGTCTGACAAACACCAAAATTAGGGTAACAACAGTAGCTGACAGTTCTGAAGTCAAAAGACACCACAGATCTGCTAGAATTTTATTAAAGTAGGTTGGCACTCGGTCTCACGTAGAGTGAAAAATCTGCAGCCACAGAAAGAGAGCTCAGAGCAAACAGGATTCATGAAGTGCACTAACTGACATTTCAGCAAGATCCATGTTAAAGTACTGCAAACTCAGACAACGCTGACATTTAACAGTCCACAATTACCACCAGGATTTGTTACTGTTACTCCAATGTGTAACACTGCTACTCCCCACAGATGCCCAGCCCAAGGGGTTCGACAGAACCTACAAGGCCAGAGAGATTTTTCTTCAGTCCCCATGACACAGGGCAGGCTGCTCCAGGAGGGGTTCCAAGTGACAATAACTTTATTAGCTACTTCAGCACTTTGATGCAGGTCTATCACAAAAAAGCACTTGTTCAGACAGGAGCAACTTTGACTTTAATGGAACCAAAGCACCATTTCACACACCCCAGCCCCTAAAATAACACGTTCACATTCAGCCTGATGGACCAGAGGCTGCCCCCACAAACTGCAGATGGCCAAGACAGACCCACCTTGGCGTCCTGCGGCGGTGACTGCTGATCTAAGACTCCAAAACTGGACAGATTGAGGGCCCTGCAGTCCTCTCACAGTAATAAACACCTAAGCGGAGAACTGCTTGGATGAGCCAAAAAACCCTTAAAAGGAGCAAATGATCCTTTGGATAACCGCCACTTAAGGCCACTTACAGGTAAAATACACGCTGACTTCTGTGCTTACAGCACATCCCAGAAGGAGCCCATAAGCTCATTACGGCGCTGCAGGAAGGGATAAAAGCGAAGACCGAGGCTGCTCGGTGCTGGAGCAGCTCCAGAGCCCCGCAGCCACCGCCGGAGCCCTCCTGGCGTTCCCGCAGCCCGGGGTGCCCCCGGCCGCGGCCGGAGCGGCCGCCGGGCCCGAGGAACAGGTGGGCGCCCCGGAAGGTCCCGGCGAGCGGCGGCGGGGCCGGCCCAGAGCCCCCTGCAGGCCGCGCCCGAGCCGCGGCCTGGCGTGGGGAGGCGGCCGGGCCGCCCCGGGCGGACGGCGCGCCGGGAGCTCCGCGCTACCGCCCGCAGAGGAGGCTCCGGTGCAGCCGGGGCGGCCCCGGCGGGAGCCCCGGAGGCCCCGGGAGGGGGAGAAAGGCGTCGCGGCGGGAGCGCCGGGCGGGGGTCGGCCCGGAGCGGCGGGGGCCCGCGGGGCCCGTACTCACGTTGCTCTGCGGGTCGATGGCCTGCAGCAGCCGGTCCCTGATCTGCTGCGGGGACGGGGCCGGAGCCGCTGTCATTGCCTGGGCGAAGCGGGGCGGCTGCGGCTGCGGCCGGGGCGGGCGGGCGGCGGGGCCGGGCCGGGCCATGGAGGTCCTTGCGCGGAGGGCGAGGGCGCTCTGGGGATGGGAGCGCGGGGGCCGCGGCCAAATATTGCCGGCGCCCGCCGAGCTGCGGGCTCTCATTGGGCAGAGTCAGAGACGCGGAGCCGCCGCTCCGGCCGGACCGCGCCGTGAGGGGGGGGGAAAAGGGGGGTACGGGGGCGATGGTGACGGACATGGGGACAGCCAACGGGGACCCCTGAGGGGATAGGGATGATGCAAGGGGACACGGGGACAGCGAACAGGCACCCTTGAGGGGACATGGCGGCAGCAAACAGGGACCCCCGAGGGGACAGGGGCGATGCTGGGGGACATGGGGGCAGCAAAGGGGGCCTCTGAGGGTATAGGAGTGATGCTGGGGGACACGGGGGCAGAAAAGGGGGACCCCTGAGGGGACAGCGCTGATGCTGGGGGACATGGGGGGCCCTGAGCGGACAGGGGTGGTGCTGGAGGACACGGGGGCCGCTGAGGGGACAGGGGCGATGTTGGGGGACACCGGGACAGAGAACAAGGAACACTGAGAGGACAGGGCAATGCTGAGGGACATGGGGGCAGCAAACAGGGACCCCTGAGGGGACAGGGCAATGCTGAGGGACACGGGGGCAGCAGGAAGAAGCTGGAGGAGAGGGCGCTGCGGCGGGGAGCCGTGAGGGGGAGAGTGGGGCACGGGGAGCAGGGAGGGGAGCGGGGCGATGCCGGCGGAGAGGGGCAGAGGGAGCCGGGGGGCCACTCCCGGCCCCGGAGGAACCGAGCACCCTGCGGAGAGAAAGAAATAATGGAGATAAATAATGGGAATAAACCCCCTGCGGGCACCACTCGGGGCGGGAAGGTGTGAGGGGTGTTCTGGTCCCCTCAGCAAAGCACTTGAAAGTTGTTCACAGCATTTAAGAGCAGCTCAAAAGTGACTTATGATTTCGTTATTTTAAAGCAGCTGCTTCGAAGCTGAATCACAACTTTTGCACAACTGGAGTCTTGTGGGGACAGCACGCTCTGGAACCACACGGTGTGTGCAGGGTGATAAAACTGTTTGAATTCCTTTAGCGGTGGAACTCCCTGTGATCATAAAGTCACCATTTTTCTGAGGAAGAATAAAAACCTTCAAAGCTCAGGGCTGAGCCCAAGGGTGTCCAGCAGGTCACACACACAGTGATGCCACATCCACCCTTCCCTTCACACTTGGTTTAATGAAGATTAGGCACTAAATGTTTTCCAATAATTATATTGGTTCAATCCTCGTATTGTATTTGGCAGTACACTTTTGTCTCATTCTGAAGAATCAGAAAATGATTAAAATATACCAAAATTACAGACAATGAATATGTTTAAATTTAACCAAAGGTTGTACATATTTCTGGATTTTCTCCTTCAAAACACATTTGAAGGAGCCTGTCTGTACATTTTTCTGGGTTCATTACAGCCTCCCTCAAATGACCCTTCCCCTGTCATGTTTCATTAATGTGAAAACTTCAGTTCAACCAAGAGGGTGACTCAAGCAAAATGCTGCTGGTGCCCAACACTTGCATCTCACTACCAGGTAAAATTCAAAATACTCCCTAAAACCTGTGCCAGGGAATCATTTAAATCAGGTCTCTTTCTCCTCAACAGCTAAAGAAACTGCAGCTGTGGAAGCCCCACTGACAGTTTACTGTTTGATTTAAAAGATACTCAGCACCCCACTCTCTTAAATGATCTCGGTGATTCTGGGGAAAAGTTCTTGGTCAGAAAGCCCAACTTAATATAAATAACACAAGACTCCAGACAGATTACAGGAATAGCTACAACTTCCCAAAATACACCAATACAGAATCAATTTATCCTGTAACAGAACGAACATGGCATCAAATATATATTTTACCCTTAAATAGAACTTTATTCAACCAAATCCAAGATTATTCCAAAATTATCTTTTAACATTGGCTTAGAGAATTATTTTTGCCATTTTCCCCATTCAAAATCCCCAACATATTGCTTAGAAAAAGAAAAATTGAAATATTAATTTAAAAGGTGCTTCTTTTTTTTTTTTTCTTTTCTGGAAATACAGGGAGAAAGTGAGAATGGCATTTTCTTTTCTACACCTCCAACAAAACTAATGGAATAGTGAGAAGTTACAAGAACACTCTGCTCAACTTTTACACAAAACTGAGAACTCAGGTGTGTGACTTGGACAGGGGTAACTGGAGCTGGCACAGCCCCAGCTGGGACCGGCAAGGCAGAGGTTTAAAACTGGCTCCAGCTCTCACTCTGAGCTTAGAAAACCAAGTCAAAATTCTCTTTCAGTGAAGCTGAGATAATCTGTGTGAAGGCTGTGGCTCCAAGCCCTGGCAGAGCAGGAGCCTGGAGGGGACGAGCGTGTCCCTGCTCCCCACGGGCCCAGGGCTGCAGCTGGAGAGCAGCAGAATCTTTTACTTCTAGAAAAGTTTGTTCCCAGCCAAAAGTTTCTTCCAGTGTGTCCATGGGTGTCTTTCAAGATCCAAATAACCTGGGGGATGAAAAAAAAAAAATAAACAGATGAGAAACAGCCACACCAGTGCAAGGCTGATTTACTTGGTGGGTTTCCACCCCACCCCAAAAGGAAAAACATGCCCAAATTTAAACCCAGGTGATGTTTGATTTGAGCAACCCCCAACAAACAACGCTCTGCCTGAGGCTGAATGGCTCAGGTGCTGGCACAGGGGGTTTTCATGCACTACAGGTGCCCACATTAGCAAAAAAAACCCCATGAGATCAACCCATATCTGAAAATTGAAATAAAGAAGTGAAGTGAAAAAGAATTCTGGAAAAATCGAGTGGGAGAGACAGATGTGAAAAGAGATATATGTGCAAGAAAAGTGCCAATATGTGACTTTCTGTAACCAAGTGAGAAGATGCTGCACAGGGTTACTCACACAATCATGCAGAACATCATGAAGATATTCCACAGGGCAATGAAGATTCGGAAATACCTGAGACTCAGCAAGAACTCTCTGATATTGTCACCTAGAAATCAAGGGGAGAAGCTTTTGATAAGAAAAACACATCTGACAAGTCACATTTTCAGTGCTGCCTGAAAATCACAAGTAACTCTGAGAGGGAAACAAAACCATTAAAAAACCACAACAAAAAGCTCAGATTGAAATTTCAGGCTGTAGGTGAAGGATGGATGCTCTGTTCAGTGCAACTCTTTAAGGAGATGTGGCAAAATTACCAAACAATTATAAAAAGGGTCACAGTGCGAAAAAGGGAAGACCAAAAAAGGCTTTCTGAGATTTTTAACCAGAAAACAGAGCTACAAGGCAGCAACACAGGTGGATCCACGTGGAAATGGCAATCGGGGAGTGAGCAGAGCATCACCTCTATAGCACAGGTACCTACAGGTCAAAAATGCTGAAAGAAACGTGCTTTTTGTGTGTTTCTTCTCATTCCAGTTTACAAGTTAATAAACCAGTTATTCCAGCCCCACAGCAAATCACATCCAACAAACAGGGGTGGAAAAGCTGTGGTTTGGCCAAGGATTTCCTCCAGAACAGCCCGTTCCTGTGCGTGTCCTGGCGGCCCAGGGCAGGGCTGTGCCCGGCTCCCGCATCCCCTCCGTTACCGGTCGTGGGTTCCCTCTGCTCCTCTCCGAATCCCTCCGTGTCCCTCCTCCTCCTGCGGGGCAGAGGGGTCGTGTCAGGCAGGTGAACCCCCAAAAAGCCCTCCCCGTTCCTCTGCCCGCCCTCCCCGGTCGCTCACAGCCTGAAGTTGAGCACGGCACCGGCGTTCACCAGCAGCGTCCTGCGGGAGAGACGGGGAAGGAAAGTCGGGGATGGAGAGGGGCAAGGAGAGGGGATGAGGATGGGGACGGGGAAAAAGGGTCGGGGAAAGGGAATGAGGACGGATAAGGGGGTGTCGGGGACGGCGGAAGGGGAACGAGGAAAGAGGGAAGGGAAGGAAACAAGCACGGGAAAAGAGAGAGGGAAGGGGAGTGAGGACGGGGATGGAGAATGGGAAAAGGGTCGGGGATGGTGAAAAAGGTCGGGGAAGGGGACCGGGTCAGGAGGACGGAGAAGGGGAAAGAACGGGAAAAGTGACACGGGGCAGGGGAGTGAGGCCGGGGAAGAGGGTCGGGATGGAGAACGAGGATGGGAAGGGTGGGGAAAGGGAGAAAGGGTCGAGAAGAGGGACGGGAACAGGGTCAGACGCAGCCGGGTCGGGCTAACCCGGCCGAGCCGCTCCCAGTTCCCGGCCCCGGTACCCGCAGAGCAGCAGATCCCCGATCATGGCTCCGGCGGCGGCTCCGGCGGCGGCTCCGGGGCCGGGGGGAAGCGGAAGGGGCGGGCGCTGCTCCGGCCGGCGGCGCCTGCGCTCCCCGCGGCGGCTCCGCAGCGGCCGCGGCTCCGCGCCCGGACACCGCGGGGAGCGAGGGGCCCGGCCCGGGCAGCCGCTCCGCCCGCATCCCCCGCAGCTCCGGACGGGCCTGCGGAGCCGGGAATCGAGAAGCGGGGACTGAGAGCCGCGCTCCGGGGCCGCGATGGATCTGGCGGAGGCGCTGCCCCTCGGGGAGCTGGCGGCCGCCTTCGCCGCGCTGCCGGTGTTCCCGCTGTTCGACACCGCCTATTTCATCATCTCCGTCCTCTACCTCAAGTACGAGCCCGGTGAGTGCGGCCCTTGGCCGGGGGGCCCTGGGGGGAGCTCCGGTCCCGCTGTGCCGGCACAGACCCCGCTCTGCCCCGCACCAACAGGTTCTGCACCTGCCCGCGCCTCTGCTCTGCCCGTCACAGCGGTGTCACGGCTCCGACACCTGGGTCTAAACAGAGAGCAGGAAAAGCCCCCACGAACCCGTGACTCTGATTTTGAGAAATAATCCTGGATTTTATTTAAGGCTGGATTCCGGCCGCATGGAGGTATTTAAGTTCGGTCACTTGGCTGCCACCCCAGGACTGAGAGTTGCGTTTCTGGCCAATCCCTTGGTTTGAATATTTTTGTGGCAGTGCCTTCCTCCTATTTATACACAAAAAGGCTGGAAGTAAAGCCTTGGTTTTTCCCACTCTCTGGACCATGCCCTGAGCTGTTCTCAGGTACCATAACTGACCTTCCTTTGTTTGTTCTCTTGGGCTTATCTTGCACAGATCGATAGACCTGTGCCTTGGCTTTCACCTTCTGCCTTTGTCACAGCCTGGCTGTGCCTGGTTCTTTTCCAAACACCCCTTTCCCTCTGTTTTTGACAGTGTGTGCACTTCTCCTGCTCTGTTTTGAGCAGTTTCACGATAGCTGCACAGCGACTGAAGGGAAAACCAACCCCGAGCTCGGGAATGATTTTCAGACCTCATTTTGTGCGACCTCCGAGCCGTACAATCCACGCGCTGTTCCCGTCAAACTCCTGTAAACAAGTGCTGGCTTTCCAGGCCTGATCACTCCCAGCTGCCTTCCAGCATGGAGTCCTGAACCAAACATTTAACAGGCAGCCCTCACAAAAATAGCTTTTTTATCTATATATATATATGCATATATTTATATGCAAGCCCAGGAATCCACTTGGGACTGCATAAGACCGGGGTGTGCTTTTCCCCAGATTCCTACAGTGCTCCCATCCCACAGTTATGGGCTGAGGATCAGTGTCAGGACAGAACTGCCCTGTTTCCCCCTTGGAGACAGCATGGCTTCGTGGAGCCAAGGAAAAACAAGTGTTGCTAAATTTAAGCCTCAAGCTAAACCTCAGGTTCCTATAGAACCAGTTTCATGTCTCGGCTGTTGCAGCTGTCTCGCTGCCGCTGTGTTTTCAGCTGGTTCAAATGTCCCCGAGGATGGAAGAGCCTGGGCACTCACAGCTTTGGCTCATGCTGATCCACTTACTGCTGTTTAAGTTGTACCAGGTAATCATGTTGACATAACATTTTTTAGCATTTTCTCTCTTTGTCTGCTCACTGAACAGAGTTTTCGTATCTGAAATGCTGCACGAAGGATTCTGGAGCAGTTTAAGGTGATGAAAGAACCTCCCAGAATTTATGTTATTGGGAGGTTTCCCTGAAGAAGTACAAAGGTGGATGAAAATTGCTACAGGAATTTTAAAAAAAGGCCATAGCAGATTGTGGGAGGAGACAACAAAGTATTTCCAGACTAGTACAGAAGTGGGGTGGAACCCTCAAATCCTCTTCTCTCAAATAAAGATTAAGAATTCCTGTTCTATTTTTGCAGGTTATCTTATGAATGAAAGAGCTGAACAGATTGTTCATGAATTCTAGAGGGCACCTAGGTTGAAGCAGTGGAGAGAATGGTACCAGTATGCATTTTATTTTTAGACTGTAAAAAGATATTGATTTCAAGGGGAAAAAATGTTCTTTATGGTAGCAAATAAAGGAGAGAATCTCTCAGCCAGTTCATGAGCTTCTAATGACTCTGTTCACATGAGACCTTCGGGGGGTCTGCAGGCTGTGATCATTTCTTGGCCATCTCTGGTGCTTGTTTGGGTTTCACACTTTTGTACTTTGTTTTACAAGCGCTTTTCTTTGAGTTGCTTTGTGGGAGAACACGCACCTCGAGCCTCTCGCTTCCTGCATCTTGAAGTTCCTGCTTAATTGCTAGATCCATCGTCTCACTGAGATGGCCTTGAGGGTCCCTTCCAGCCCTGGTGACTCCGTGATTCCCAATTTTTTTCACAGGAGCCGTGGAGATGTCCCGGAAGAGCCCTTTTGCCTCCTGGCTCTGTGCTATGCTCCACTGCTTTGGGAGCTACATCCTGGCTGATCTGCTGCTGGGAGAGGCACCCATTGGCTACTTCAGCCACAACTCCAGTGTCATCCTGGCCACAGCAGTGTGGTGAGTGCCCTGCAGCCCTCCTGACGTGGCACGAGCTGCAGGGAGGTCTGGGGAGAGATGTTCTCCCTGTGGGACGCAGCTCTGATCTCACTGGGATTAACTGGGGACAGCAGAGGTGGGCTGAGGCTGCCTTTGAGGCTCTTGCACTCCTGGCTCTGGTTCCCAGTTTCCCTGCCCAGTTGCCTAATGCTGTGATTATCTGGGCTGGGGCACTTCTATTCATAGCAGCCACTGCTGAGCCAGGAGCAGCAGCACCCACAGATCCCACACAGGGCAAGGGGTGGCACATCCTGAAGGTTTGGGGGCATTTTATTTGTTGTGTTGGTGAAATGTGCACAAATGAATCTTTAACTTCCCCAGTGTGTGTGGGTTGTAGGTGCTTTTGCCAGAGGTCTTGGAGTAAATCCCTCAGCCATCTAGTTTTCTATACTTGAGAAAATAAAGAGAAATATCTTCTTTCAGGGTTAAAAAATATGGCAGTCTTTTGGAAAAAAAGGGTATTTGAAATCTGTCCTCTGTCTGTAGTATAATTTCAGTGTATGTAGCTTCTTGTTCTGTATGAGCTGATGCTTCTGGACCATACAAAACACAAACTTCTAAACAATTCTGAATTAAAATTACTGGGTTTTATTCAGGATGGAGTATTAGTAGCGAGGGCTCTCTGAGTTACTGAGGACTCACTCAGTCCTTGCTATAGAGAGGCTTCATTGCATGCTGGTTTCCTTTCAGGATGAAATCAGGAATATTTTATTTTTAGATTTTTTTTCTCCTTCACCCCCTTCACCTGCCATAACTCAATCTGCCACACTACCCCTCTCTGCATATCCCAGATCAGAGCAAATCTCTGATCTTTTTGCAGGTACCTGATATTCTTCTGTCCCATGAACCTCTTCTACAAGTGTGTCAGCTTCCTGCCCGTGAAGCTCATCTTCGTGGCCATGAAGGAGGTGGTGCGCGTGCGCAAGATCGCGGCCGGGGTGCACCACGCCCACCACCTCTACCACCACGGGTGGTTCGTCATGATGGCCACGGGATGGCTCAAAGGTGACACCTGAGATGCTCCAGAGGCTGCAGGGAGGGCTGGGACGGTGTGGGGGCAGCTCAGGGGGAGCAGCAGGGAGGGGATGTGGGCTCAGGCTCTCACCGCGCTGGTGTTTGTGCTGCCTCGCGGAGTGGTTGAAGAACTGGAGTCAGGAGTTCTTTGTTCTTTCTCCTGTGGTCTCTGACCTCACCTGTGTCTTTTCAGGGAGTTCTGTCAGTTTTACTTTAAGGCTGTGTTTGCAGCAAGCACTTGAGCATCAGTAACTCAAGAGGCAAATGCCTTTTCCCTGCGTCAGGATCCACTTGGTAGAAAGTCAGGGAGGCGTTTGCCCTGCTCTGTGGGCTTAGACTAACTTCTAAATTTGGGGAGAATGTCAAGAGCCCTTTGTCCCCTTGAGGATCCAGAGCCCTCTGCTGTGGCAGCTCCAGCTCTTTGACAGGTTTCTCTGTCTCACAGGTTCTGGTGTGGCCTTGATGTCGAACTTTGAGCAGCTGCTGCGTGGGGTCTGGAAGCCTGAAACAAATGAAATTCTTCATATGTCCTTGTAAGTCAGCAGCCTGGAAATTCCCAGTCAGGTGAAGAATGGAATGAAAGAACCAGTCAGGGCTGGGTGCAAACCTTCCAGAAAACCTTTCTTTCTCTTGCAGCCCTACAAAGGCCAGTCTTTATGGCACAGTCCTCTTCACTCTGCAGCAGACTCACTGGCTCCCCATCTCTGAAGCCAACCTCATCTTCTTTTTCACCATGTTCATGATAGTCTGCAAGGTAAGTTTACAGCAGCTTTGTTGCCAGCAAATGACAGAACCTCAAGTAGAAATATTCATCTTCCTGAGCCACTACAGGATTCCCTGGCTGTAGGATCTGCTCAGGAAATTCAATGCTAAATTCTCCATCACACAAGCAGCTCCTTGTGCCTCGAGTCTTGCAGCAGCAGGGACGTTCTCTGGGGTCAGCAGAATGCTCACTGGTCAGTATTTCCCTGCTCTGTGTGATCTCTCAGTGCTCCCTGTTGCCTGCAGGTTTTCATGACGGCCACTCACTCCCACGCCTCGCCTTTTGCTCCTCTGGAAAACCTCGTCTGCCCCGTCCTCTTCGGCTCTGTCTCCAGTGGGCACCCAAGCCACCACCACGACCACCACGGGCCCTCCCACGAGGTTTCCCACCCTCCTCCTCCTCCCCCTGCCAAGTCCAAAGAGGAGCTGAACGAAGGCACGAGGAAACGGAAGGCAAAAAAAGCTGAATAAAAAAGCAACGGCGCAGAAAATAGGCCAAGAAAATTCTTCCAGAGCTGAGTCTCAAAGCCACCTGTGACCTCCTTTATGCTCCAGTCCTTCTCTCTCAGACTCCAGAGGAGAGGTGGAAGCCAGGACACTGCCAGCTGGGTCCCTGAATTTCATTTTTGCTCTCTGTGCTGCTGCTTGCTTCTTGGTCTCTGCCTCTCTATTCTGATCAGGTTTTCAGGGATTTGTAGGTTTGTGCCAGGGTGGTAAGTGGGTGCCACTTCCCAAACTGTCAGCAAATCTGATGCAGCATTTTCAATTGATGTAAAATCTTTCACTGTGTTCATTTATGAATGGGGGAACGGTTTGTACTCCTGCAACTCTTTAAGTTCCTTTGAATTTTCACTGACCTTTTCAGTGTCTGCCAAAACAACAAACTGTTAAGACACAATGTGGAAATCAGGTTTCATACTCGAGGAGATTAAATGGCCTGGTATGAGCCTGCTCTGGTTTTTCCCAGCTCCCACACCTGCCATATCTCCAAGTAATGTGACATTTTAAATGCAATAAGGACATGGCCTTTGGCCGAGCCAAACCCTGTTCACCTCAGTTCCCTCTGATTCTGATGGTCAGGACCTTGTCTTTGCTCAGCCAGGTCTGTGTTTGCAAGAGCTCTGAAGCTGTGAATGCTCCCAGTGCCATGTGTTGGCACTGTCACTACCCTGGGCTCTGTGTGGCATTGCTGAACCTCATCCTCTTGAACCAGGGGAGAAGCATGGCTCTGGTTTGTTTGTAATCCTGTGGGATACGGGAAGAGTGTGTGTGAGTGTAAGTATTTATTGCTATTTATTTGTAATTGCCAGGGCACCTAAGTCATGGACCTGAATCTGGCTTTTTTTTTTGACATTGCAATTGGAACTTGTGGCCCTGAGCCCACAGCTGCTTTGGGTTTGCAGTGATCCTGATGTGCTCCAGGACAGCCTGAACACTCCCTGGGTGCAGGAAAAAACCTTTCCTGTATTCTTAAATTCACACAGAAAGGCTGAAGCAGGGCATTTCACACCAGCTGATGGAAAACTACCTTAAAGGACTGATAAAAGCACATCAGCTGAAAATACTGGTTACCTTCTGTAGGTCCCCTGGGGCCAAACTGCTGGGCTGTGGATGCAGCTTGTGCCCAGTGAGTGAAGGATCTGAACTGCCTTGCATGGCTCAGGAGGGGTCTGTCAGCTCATTCCTGTTCTGCTTAGTGAACACTGGCTTTTAGAGTAGTTCAAAGCTGTTCTTATAACTGATTTTGTTCTTACAAATGGCATCTTCCAAGGGCTGGGATCACCACAGGGAGAGTGGCAAGCACTGGGCATTTTCCATCCCTAGCAGGGAGGTTTGCTGCTGTTTCCATTGCAGCTGGGAATGGAAACAGGATTGGAGAGAAGTGAGGGTTTGTGTGTGTGTGTGTCCCTGTTCAAAACTGCAGCTGATGGTTCATTAAAGATAAAAAAACCCTCCTTGTGTGCCAGCAGAGGAAAGCCAGGAGGAAAGGTCAGATGTGTGGGTTTGGGGTTTGACAGTGCCTTAATGTTGTGAGTTTCCCTCCCCTTCAGCAGAGAGCAGGAATTCTGCCTTCAGCTCCTGTCTGGTCCTGCAGATGCTGCTCTGCTGGAGCCTGATGTGTCACGAGCATGCACGAGACTGAATAAATGTTTTATGAGATGTCTGATCCAAGGGGAATTTTGTTTTATAAAAGCTGTCAACAAATAAAAATTGTGAAGTGACTCTGATTGTCCAGTGGCAGCTGAGGAAATCTCTGTGTTTGCTTTACCCTTCCCAGCCACACAGGAGCTCTGTGGCACCAGGACCTGGGGATAAAATTATTCTGGTTGAAGAAGGATATCAGACTTAATGTGCTACAGCTGTCTGAACATGTTATAAATGGAAATAACATGGTAAAAGGTGTTTGTTGTGTTGTTCTCAGAGCAGACAGCCTCAGATTTCAGGGAAGGAAATTAGAAATTTCCTTATTTCCTTGAAAATTTCATTGAAATTCCCTTATTCCTTGAAAAAGGAATTGCCTCCTTTGGTGTTTATACCAGTTGTCTCTATTTTTCCTTTTGCCACTGTAAGAGGGAGGAGGGCATTCACCTGTGACTGGTAAATATGTACACACACAGATTCAGCAGTTTTATGTGGAGTATCAGTATTTAAAACTGGAAAAAAAATCAAAATTCTCTGCACGAGTGAATATTCAGTGTAGTCCTGTAGCTGCTGCTCTGCTCTCTGAGTGCAGAGTCTTTGCTCTCCAGAGTCTTTGCACCCTGAATCAAATTTAACTGAGTCAAATCACAGCTTCTAATCAAACACAGAGAGAAGAAATATTCCCAAGGAGGTTAAAATTAAGCTCTGACCACCTTCAGAGTACCCAGCAGGAGCAGGATTCGTTTGGGGAACACAACAGCCACAGAGGAATCACAAGTTCCATTTGGTGAAGCCTTTCCCAGTGAGAGAGGTGGAACTTGTCTTGAATTTCCGCGGCTCAGCACTGCCAGTCTGGTACAATTCCAGCCTGGTGTCCTTCGGCCCAAGAAGCAGAAATGGGATTTGGAAAAGCAGCACATTTTAACCACGGCTGTGGGGACACGGGGCTGCTCCAGCACCTCTGGAAGCCCCACCTGACCTTTCCACCTCCTTCCTTCAGGCTCTGCTCCAAACAGAAAGAAAATGGGAGTGGGGTGTTTCCTGAAGGGATGGAGTAATTTGTTTCCACAGCTCGGAGGTGGAAGTGATGAGGAAGGCATGACACAGCCAATTGACCCTAACAAGAATCTGCAAAGCCTTTTTTTATTTTAAAGGGTTTCTCTTGTCTCCCCCACAGATTTAACTCTTTTAGAATGTTCATCAACACTCCTTAATTTAGAGAGATGAGAGTGTAAATTGCACTGGGAAAAGGAATTTCCATTGGCATGATCCACCGGTGGAAAAGGTCAGTGAAAGACGCTGAGAAAAGAGCTCAGAAAAGGATGGCTCACAGTGTTCCAGGTGTTTAACCATTCTGCCCGGTGACATTCGGTTCAGGGTTATTTTGCTCTGTGAACAGGCTGCTGAGAGCAGGTTTTTCACATCCTCTGAAGAGTGCCACGATGTCTCTGGAGTCTCTGGCTCCACAGAATATTCCCGGCTCCCAAGTGCTGCAGCCCAGGGCAGGACAGGAGCCTGCCACGGGACAGACAGGGACAGACTCACTCCCTCCAGAGATGTCCTGATCTGATAACTTCTGATACTGACTCCAGTGAGACCGGGCTAAATTTAGCAGTAGGTTTAATCCTCAAAGAGGCCCTGGGTGCCTGCTGGGAAAAGCAAATGTTTCAGTTGCTGTTTCAGCATTTTGTGTGGATTGACAGGTTTCCCTTTCCTGCTGCAGAGCCAAACCCGGTGCCTGCAGCTTTTCCATCCTGGCAGATCTGCTCCACAGATAGGGAAAGCTCTACAGGCCTTATGTGTTTGTAATTAAAAAAAAAAAAAAACACAAACCAAAAAAGCCCAAAAAACCCAACAAACAAACCCAGAGGATAATTTTATACAGAGCATTAATAATTCTTCACAGTAAATGAAGTAAAAAGAGGAGGGCAAAGGAAAGAATTTCAGTTTGTATAGGAAAGGGCAAAGCCAGTGGAAGAACATCAAGCCAGAGTAACCAGTGCTCTTGGTTTCCATTTTTCCTTTTGTTATTGATGCCAATATTTACATTGTTGCACGCTCTGTCCAAAGAATAAACAAATTATACAATCCAGCAAAGCAGAAAGACCCAGAGGATAAAGATGGATGTTACCGTGCCAGTCTCCTGAGCTGTACAGAAGTTGTTCCTTTCAACACTTGCCAGGTGATCAGCTGCCAAATGCCTGCTCGTTCCTGCAGCCTGTTCATGGTGCTTTAAGGGCACACAAAAACATTAAAAATTAGAGCTTTATGTGTTTCAGAGTAGCTATCTGGCCCTTAGCTATGATCCTGTGTTTTATGGTTCTTGTGCTGTTCTTTAGAGGATGTAGAGGATGTAGAGGATGGCTCCTGTGAGGGTGCTAAGGAAGGTAAACCTGGGATAAAATGGCATTTCCTACGGCCTTAGATACCCAGGATTTTTGCTGCAGCAAAGATTGTTCTCTCGAGACATTTTAATTCTTTGTCCAAATAACGAGAAATCAGAATATACATCTGTACGAGATTTTCCAGAAAGCTCTCAAAGGGAGTTTTGGATTTAGCGTGAGCCGCTTCCATCCGGGAAGACAGGACACAGACACGGCAAACCACTCACAACGGAGAAATTAAGCTATTGAGGCCAAACGCTCTGCACAGTGCGTTGATATTTTCCTCTTTAGGATGCTCTTAGTCTTTGCCCCAAGGCATCTGGTCCATCCTGTGTGCCCAACAAGGAAATGCCAATTAAAGGGGTTTGAATTTCATCAGACATCAACATGACTTGGTAAACACCCACAAAATTACCTCGCAGCTAAGAATTTAATCTTGCTCCGAAGGCAGCAGTCTGTGAACGAGCTGCTGGGGGCTGATGGCTCAGGGAACAGGCAGAGAGTGAGAAATCGCTTCCCCATCATGCCAGAGCCCACGCTGCCATCCTGAGTCACAGTTGCTACTCACTTCACCTCTGTGATGACATCTGCCACAAAAAGATGTTGAAAGTGTTAAGATCAACAGTCACGAGTACCTTGGAGTCTGGTCTGTCTTTCACACATGTGCATTTGCATCTTTCACACATTATCCTTAGAAAAAGTGCCATTTATATTTCCTTATCTGCTTCCTTTGCTTGCCAAAAGCGAATTTGGGGAGGGTTTTTTTAAGGAGCTTGTGAATGTCAGGAAGAATCGGTGTGAGACAGTGATTCCATCTTAGCCTTAGGGTACAGGTAGGCTATAGCCCTGGAATGCAGGAAAACAGGTCTGAGATGTTTAGAGGCTTCAACATTTTTATAGCCTGAGGAAATCCAGAATGTCCCCGGAAAAGATTTCATTGTCTGATTTTGTTTGGTTTTGATTTGCAAATCAGAGCGAGCTTCCCCAAAGCCGAGCACAGCTTCGGCATTCCTGCAGAGAACAAACTGCTGCTTCCCGATGATCCCAGCCCTGGTGCTCCTCCATGGAGCTGGCAGCTCTTGGCATTCCCAAAAAAAACCTCTGCAGGCTTGGGGACCTCTGTGCCACTGTCCCCAAGTGCCTGAAGCAGGAGGGAAGCTGATTTTCTTTGTGTGCGGCAGAGAGATGCAGTGGGAGAAGAAGGGAATACATCCTAGATTGTGCTGCCTTGAAACGCAGCCTAAAAATCCATCTTCAGAGTCCTGGTGTTGGCTTAAATTAGGTTTAGAATAATGTAGGCTAAACCCTAATGTAGGCTCTGTGCTGTTTGTCTGTCTCTTTCCCTGCCTGTTTGATTTATGACAGGTTAGGATGTCGGTTAATCTCCTCTTATTTGGGTAGATGACTGTGGAGATTAATCAAGTATTGTCTGCAAAAGGAGCCCATAAATGCAGATTACTAATTTTTCATTAATTATTCCTCTGTATGCCAGAGGGATCCAGCCAGGGATAGACACCAGCCTCTTAAATCTCATTTCATGAGAGAACCAGGAAAAGCACAGCAGCTGCTCTGGCTGATACTGGCTGTCTCTCACATGCTCAGTTCAGTTTCCCGAAAAAGGCAAAAATCCACAGAAATTATAGAGTACGGGCTTTTGTGAGAAGCAGAAAAGGGCCTGAGTGAGGGAGTCTGCTGGGCTGGCAGAGCACCACCCCTGTATGCACAGGACGTGGGGAAAGCAGAATTCCTTGTGGGAAGAGCTATCCTGAACAGCTGCAGGAGCACGGATTGGAGCAGCAGCGTGCTGGGAGCGCTGGCAAACAGAGCAGCCTGGAAGGGTCACAGCAGAGGATGCTCTGGGAGCTGGATGGAGACGCCTGCTCTGTCAGGGCTCCTGATCTGCACCTTCTCTCCCTCTGCCTTCCAAGGGCATCTGGACAAAGATGGGTTTTTCCCTCCTTGTCCCTGCTGACAGCAGCAGTTTCCTCTGCTCACCTGGGGGTGAGCACGGCAGCAGCAACAGGGATCCCCCAGCCGGGGATGTGCACCATGTCCTGCCCTTCCTGACAAAATCCAGGAGCAGCAGCCAACCAGCTCCTGCCTCTGCAATTCTGCTGGCAGCTGTAGTATCCCTCAGGAAGGGGATTTTCTTTCTCTCCTGATTTCTGTCTTGTTGGGCTCTTTGTGTTATAGATGGATTGTGTTTAAATTTTCAAAGTGAGCAGTTGTTTCTCACATTTGCAAGTGATTACATTTTTATTTTCCGTCTTTCCCCATGTGCTGCTCTTTGAGGGTGGTTCTCCACCCCAAATGTTGCCATAATTGTGCACAGTGTAAACACTTTTTAGTGAATTCACTCTTGTCCAGCTTGCCAGAAGGCAGAGGCAGGGCACAGGCACACTGTGCCTGCCTGGGTGTGGAGGAACCTGCTTTGAATGGCTCAGAGGGCCTGAACCATCCTTGGTGCTGGTGCTAAAATACTGAGACAATTGTTTCTAAAATAGTCGGGGTGGTGAGCAAAGGGACCCCAGGTGTACAGCACCTGACAGGGAGCACACCCAGCACCTTAGGAAGAGCCCAAGGGACCAACACTGGTTGCTATAGAGATGTTTGTCCTCTTCAATGGATGAAGGATCCTGCCAGGACACAGTGAACTTCCAGTCAACCATTTTCTGTCAAAGCAGCTGGAATTTCGAGGCTTTCCTTAAAGCCAGGAGCAAGCAGCATTCTGGAGGGAGGCACCACAGACTGGTGTTCATTGCCAACACTCATCTCCCCTGTAAGGAGAAATCTGAGAAACTGGGGAGCCCAGACAGCACCACGAGCTTCAATCCAGACACACGCTGGGATCTCTGTGAGAAGATGGCTCCTCTTGCTTTCCAGCCTGGTCTGGATCTTTATCAGCTCAGCTTTTTTCAGGTAAATCAGCTGAAAAGTCCTGGAGCTGCTGGTGAGACCCCTGCTCAGCAGAGAAGCTGCAGTTTGCAGCTTCATTTGGGAGAGAAAGCGCCTCAGGGCGGGGCAGGGATGGCAGAATTCTGCATGAAATCAGGAATTACTGACACTGGGAGCAAAGCCAGGTTCAGCCATGCACTACTGGGCACTTCCAGCTTGTCCTGGGGCAGGGATGGCAGAATTCTGCATGAAATCAGGAATTAATGGCACTGGTAGCAAAGCCATCTTCAGTCCTGGCCCTGCTGGGCACTTCCAGCCTGTCCAAGCACGAGGCTTTCCCAAACCTGGACAACACAAGCTGCATTCCTGTCCGGCCCTGGAACAGCAAGAAGTGTTTGTGGAGAACTTCTCCTCTTGGACAATGCCCAAATATTTCCCACTTCCTCTGCCCACTGGGACACAGTTGCCAGACTGAGCTCCTAAAGCGGCAACTGGCAGTGGGTAGCAGTGACTCAGATTTTCGGGAATTACAAAACTCAGTTTTCTCCCTTGTGAAAATCCTTCCCTCAGACTCCATTTTAAACAAGAAGGACTTAGAGGGGCTCTCAGTTGCACAAAAAGTGCCTCCCAAGGGAAGGAAACACAGCAGGATCTCCTGCAGTGCTGCAGGGTGCTGAATGTGCTGTTTGGACAGGGAGGTGTCTCCAGCCCAGGCAGAGATCCGTGTTTGCAGAACAGTTGGAGCTGCAGCTTCTGGAAGGAATCCATGAGAACTGCAGAGAGGCTGAAATTTAAGGTTGAACTCGGTGATCTTGGAGGTCTTTTCCAACCTTAATGAGTCTAGGATTAGTCAGCATGTCAGGACAAAGAGAGTGTTGGGGTTTTACCTACACATGTCCATGTGTGTTGGACCTCAGGCATTTTTTGGGAACAGTTTTGGGATGAAGGATGTGACATGTGATTGGATTTCCACTAAGAGACAATAAATTAAACCCCTCTCTCACTGGAAGGTTTGGAATTCCTGTGGGCTGGAGTGTAAAGTGACACAAGAATTTCCTTTAACTCCTGCAGTCTTGGTGAGAGCTAATGAATTATTCCAGGGCTTTGTGCTAAGCCCTGCTCCCTGTGGGACAGCAGTGCAGGCAGAATTCCCACCCCAGGGAGTTCTTTCCTCTCTGACTGGCACAGGCTCCACCAGTGATCACTTTTCACTTAGGCCAGTCCCAAGGAAAGCTTCAGAGCCATTCCCCTTCCTAATTTTAGCACTCCTTCTCCTACTACTTTATCACATGATCCTGTAATGCCAAGTTTACATAATATTGTTATGGGGAGAGAATATACCAGTACTGAAGTAATTTTAATCTCATATGACAAAACACACCTTTATATTTGTTGAATAAAAATATATATTTATTTATATTCCCTATATATTTTAATTTTGCATGTATGAAAAGTATCCATGAACATTAATATTGTGTATCAGTGAACAGACTGCTAGGAGAGAGCTCTCATGCTTGTGGTTGTGTGCATGTATGTGCTTAATTTCTTTCTATTTGCTTTGTCTTAATTTATCTGAATTTTCCCTAGCCGGCTGTTTAATTCAGTGAATGCATCACTTAAGAGGTGTCACACAGATTCTTCTGGAAAGTGGGAATCTCTCTTGTAAAAGGCACAGCAGGGGAAGCAGTGTAAGAATTTCAGACTCCACTGTGTATGAAAAGCTTCCCTGGGAGCAGAATTGCCTTTTATTAGGGCTCTTTCTCACTGCTGAGCTGGCCAACAGCACAGTGTGGGGGTTTGAAATGAGCTGGAGGATTTGCTGCAGCAAGGTGTAAGAAATGTGTTTTTCTGGATCAATGCTGCTGTGCTGTATTCTGTAACCAAGCAATCCAAAATGTCTCGATCCAGAGTTTTCATGTTCTTTTTTTTTTAACCATAGAATCCTGGATTGGTTTGGGTTGGAAGGGACCTTAAAACTCATCCAGTGCCACCCCTGCCATGGCAGGGACACCTCCCACTGTCCCAGGCTGCTCCCAGCCCTGCCCAGCCTGGCCTTGGGCACTGCCAGGGATCCAGGGGCAGCCACAGCTGCTCTGGGCACCCTGTGCCAGGGCCTGCCCACCCAGCCAGGGAATAATTCCTGCCCAAGATCCCATCCAGCCCTGCCCTCTGGCAGTGGCAGCCATTCCCTGGGTCCTGTCCCTCCATCCAGGCTCTCTGTGACCCTCCCAGGCTCAGGGTGGGATTGTTGGGGTGCCTGTGCAGGGCCAGGGGTTGGATTCTGTGATCCCCGTGGGTCCCTTCCCACCCAGGATATTCCAGGATTCTGTTCAATGAATCTGTGATTCACATTCCTGACTTGAGAGGTGAAATCCTTCCATGCAGACCTGGCTGTGGAGAGAGATGCTCTCCTGGAGGTGTATCCAGAGGCACAGGCCCAATGTTTGAGGGAAATCACTTCTCTCCTTTCTGTCCAAAGGCCATCAAAATGCGTGAGATGGACCAAAAAACAATTCCAAAATGCTTCTAGATTTTCCATCTCCTCAGAAGTCAAATACTGCTGTACCAATTTCCTAGAACTTTTGAATAAAGTGTATTTGTATGATTGAATTGTCTGGATTTCAAGGCTTGATTTAGGTGGATCATCACCTTCAGGCACCTGGGCATGAGGGTTTACAGCATCTTTTCATTTCTGTATTCAACTGGAAAAAAAGTGCCATGCATAAATTCCACTGGATATATTTCAGGGGTAATTTAATCCTAATTAGACTAATTTGCATAGAATTTCTAGCATAAAAGAGGCTATTGAAACATGGGGGATCCTTCTGTGGCAGAATATAGGCTTAAAATATTGCAGCAAATAACCTGCAGTCATGAGGTTCCTTGTCCTGAAAGACCAAGTTGTTTACTGGGTCATCCATGGTCCAAAATCCCCAGGTTTTTCACAGGAGAAATCCTTAGCAAGAGATTTTGAATATCTCAGTGTCTCTTGCAGAGTCCTGGCAATTAAAAGAGTTGCATGTCCTTGCCCATGTGAGGGGGTTGGAGTAGGATTACCTTTAAGGTCCCTTCCAACCCAAGCCATTCTGTGATTCCCTATTGCTGATGTTCAGACTTCTCTAAAAATCCAACTTAATTTTCCCCATACCACTGTTTTTACATCAGTAGTGACTCCATACTGCTGAGCTTTGCTCAGTAACTAGGGAAAAACCACAAACCCCCCTTGCAAAGCAGCAGAAATGAAAATGCCATAGCAACCAGCAGGGACAGAGCAGGGTGTCACTCTGCAGACTGGCACCAGCTCCCTGCTTCTGTCTCAAATCCTCTGCTCACTCCTCCTAAGCCCCGAGAGCTCCCCAGCCCAGCTCAGTGTCCTTGAGGCACTTTGGTGACAGCCACGAAGAGAAATCCACACCCAGAGATTTAAGCCTTGCACAAGGGGAGGCTCAGAGCCCTGCAGAAGTGCCAGGTGGCTGCCTCGGGTTGTTTTGGCTTTAGAAAGGGAGAAAGTTTTGCTGAACCAAGAGAATAAACACACAAAGTCTCAGGGGGTATAACTGAAGGCACAAATTTCCTCAGGGAAAAATCCACACAATTACATTTCCCAGGTTTTACAGAAGGGTTGGCCAGGCTTCTTGCCCTGCTGCCTTCCTACCTGGAGCTCATGGGGCAGCTGTGCCAGCAGTGCCTGAGCTGCTGCAGGGTCTGTCCCTACCCCGTGCTCATCCCACTGTGTGGGTTTCTCCATGGGATTGTGTGTAGGATCCTACCTCTCCTCAAAGGCAGGATCATCCTGGGGCAGATACAGCCCAACAATATTTCTAATTATCCCTCTGTTATGAATGAGATGCAAGAAACACAACAAACAGGAAGGAAGAATTGATGGTGTTTTTCTGAGGAAGAACAGACAATCCTGTGCCCCTCATCCACAGGAGGGTGATGTGAGGACTGTTCTTTGGGATGCATATCCTGGATAATAAACCTGGCTGTCAGAAATCAAATTCCAGATGTGCAGACTGTGATCCATGGCAGCAGAAACAGCACAGGTTCCTTCTTCAAACCCTTCCACACACCTCACCTCAGCTATCAAATGAGAGAGGCTCACAAAATGAGGGATTTTCTCTGCAAGAAACACAATAAATTTGGAGGAGAAAAGAAGGAGAAAAGCCCTGTTTCTGCAGGACCCCAGCCTGGAGACAAAGGCAGGAGGAAGGTGCTGAGCCTTTGTGGTGGCCATGCCCTGGCCCCATTGGCAGCTGCTTCCACAAATGAGGGGAAAGTGGGTCATTTAGTCGCCAGGACAACAACGGCACACACTGACCTAGATATGTCTGCAGGAACCTAATCTTGCTCCTGGCACAGACCACGGGGTTCACACAGGACCAGGGGTTCCAGCTGGGGAAACACAGAACATAAACAAGCTCCAAAATGCCCTTTTTCTGTCTGTGGCAGCAAGAGCAGCCTCTCCCTCCTCTCTGTTTCACAGTGATGGCACTCGGTCCTGACTGGCAGCTGCTGGTGGCAGCTTCCTGGGATGGCTCAGTCTGGAATATGGAAGTTTTTGGGATGCTACAAGCCCTTCCTGGGCACTCTGCTGAGTCTTCTCCACTTTTTGAGGCTGGAAGCTGCTTTCATGCCTGAGAAGAGCTGTGGCAGCTTGGCAGTCCTGGAGCTTTAGGCACACAGACATCTCCCAGCCACGAGCATTCTCCTAAATCCCAAAAGCAATGAGAATCCCTCATTTTGTGAGCCCCTCTCTCATTTGATAGCTGAGGTGAGGTGTGTGGAAGGGTTTGAAGAAGGAACCTGTGCTGTTTCTGCTGCCATGGATCACAGTCTGCACATCTGGAATTTGATTTCTGACAGCCAGGTTTATTATCCAGGATATGCATCCCAAAGAACAGTCCTCACATCACCCTCCTGTGGATGAGGAGCACAGGATTGTCTGCTCTTCCTCAGGTACAAAGGCACAGTCACCCTTTAGCTTAAAGGGGCTGAAAGAACCACAAATTTGCAGCCACAACCTTGAAGGTTGTAGCTTGTGACAGGTGAAAATTTGAAATATGAACAATAAGCAATTTCCCAAGAAAAGAAGCCAACCGTGAGCCCCATCTGAGGGCAGACAGGGTAGGAACAGCCTCTCTGATGTCCTTGTTCCACAGGTGAAGGGTGTGACACACTGCACACACCTGCCTGAGTGAGAGGATTGGAAATACCTGAGCAAAGGCAGCTCCTTTTGATGGGGCTGATCCCTGGGACAGCCCTTGTGTTCCCACTGAACTGCACGCAGGATCTCACTGTCATGTGGTAATCACACATCCTCTGGACAGAGAGAGACACAGCTCTCCCAGGATTTGGGAAGCTGTGAGAAAGCTCAGAGAAAGAATTAAAACAATTATCATCTCAATCTCTGCATCTGGCAGGCAATCTCTGTCAAAGATGTTTACAAGGAGCTGTCCCTTCTTGTCCAATAGGTGAGGGAAGATTCCTAAAGGCCAATCAGGCCTTAGGTCCACCATTGTTTCTGTAAGAACAGTGGATTTCTAATAATAAATATTAAAAATAAAGGACTTTTCACGCATTCTGATGATGGAATCTCTGTATCACCTTTGTCTGTCCTCAACACCCCTTTGGTGATGCAGCCATCCTTCCTCCAGAGCCACAGAAACCACATGGCAACCAAGAGGCAGGAGCAGCAGTTTGCACAGCACAGGATGATTCAATCCTTGCAGATCCACAGGCCCACCCACACCATCAGATCCCTGATTTCCCTGGAGATCAGAGTCACCCCCAGGGATTCAGCCCCTCAGAGTGCCCTGGGGCCCGAGGGCTCCCTTTGGAAGGTCACAGAGCTCCTGCCTGGCAGGCAGCCCAGGGAGCAGCAGCAGCCACTGGAGCCCGTGGTCTCTGGAGCTCTGTCAGCAGCAACTTGAGCTGAGCTATTCTGAGGCACCAGAGCTGAGTGTCAATGGTTAACTGACATCCAGCTCCCAGGATTCCTGAGGAGAACACACAAATCCTGACTAACTGACAGGCACAAGCTTCTCCCAGCACCCAGGGCTGGTTTGGGAGCATCCTTACAGCTGGATTCATCACGCAGGGGTTGGTGCTGGCAGGGGCTGAGGGCTGGGAAATCTGCTCTGACAGAAAACAAAACTCACCGGGGGAGTTGTGTGCAGCTGGTTCTGCTCATGTCACCACATGGCACAAACCAGGGAAGAGGGTGAGACTTCTCCAGTTAATAATAGTAATAGGAAATAGAAATTGGGCCAGCTCAGCAGAATCCAGAAGGAAAAAAGAAAAAAAAAAGTGGTGCAGAAGGTTGGATCAATGCTGATTTTCTTTCACCTGACAACACAACAAGGATATTTCTGAGCTACTCCTTTCCACAGATGGAATAAAGGATTTTACTTTGTCCTACCAGGTTCTCTTTCCTGCACAGCTATGAGTGCTTCACAACCGAGGAGCTGTCTTTGGTCCCACCACCCTTCCAGCATCACTCCTGTAAACATCTGTATTTATTATCTATATGCTTAAGCACTGGATAACCACTAAAAACTCTAAAACATCTTCACTTCACCCTGTATTTACCAACACAACAATCTAATGCAATTTTCAGCCCACATCTCTCCTGAAAGGCCTCTGCAGTGCCTGCTTCTCCAAAGATGATAAATACTTGTATGCTGGGTCACTGAATCAATCCATCACAGTCTGGGATGTGGAAAGCAGTAACTGTGAAAGAGAAAGTCTGGATTAATTGAATCCTTCCTGTCTGAAGGGAAATTGGTCAGAGGGCAGCAGTTTGTGCAAGTATCAAAGCAGGGGATGGAATATGAAATCCAGAGACAGTGTGTGAGCATCCTGCCTGGAAGCTGCAAACAGTTGGAATATTCCAGCACAACACAGAGAAAAACATTCTGGGTTCAAATACCAGCAGCAAGTTTAAAGGCAAAGCAGGAAAGGCTTCTGCACTTTTCTATGAGGCAAATCATCGGTAAAGCTTTAAGGAAAAAACAAACCACATGGCTTACTTTATCCCCCTCTCCCTTCTTGCTCTTCATGTCACTCAGTTTTACTGAGTTCAAATTGCCAGGGACCGCTGGGGGAAGTGGCGTATTTAAAGCACACATTTACCCTGCTACCCCAGAGCACCCCTTGAGCTCGGGGCACACCAGTGACGGCTCTCCCAAACCCCCTCACGGCCTTCCCACCCCGGTTCCTCCACACCCCCCGGCTCTTCCAGCTCCTGGGGCTCCCCCAGCCCTCCTTCCTCAAGCTCCCCTCAGGCCCCACCAGCCCTCCCGGCTCTCCCCAGCCACCCCTGGGCTCCTCCAGCCCCGTCTGAACCCCTCCCACACCCCGCGGCTCCCTCAGCCCCGCAGCACCAGACGCGGTTTCTCCAGCCCCGGCAGTTCCAGTTCTCAGACGGCGGCTTCTCCAGATTCCCTGGGTCCCGCAGCCCCCCGGGCTCCTCCAGCCCCGGCCCCGCGGGCTCTGTTCCCCCTCAGCCCGGGCCCCGCGGGCTCTGTTCCCCCTCAGCCGGGGCCCCGCGGGCTCTGTTCCCCCTCAGCCGGGGCCCCGCGGGCGCTGTTCCCCCTCAGCCCCGGCCCCGCGGGCTCTGTTCCCCCTCAGCCCCGGCCCCGCGGCCTCTGTTTCCCCTCAGCCCCAGCCCCGCGGGCGCTGTTCCCCCTCAGCCCCGGCCCCGTGGGCTCTGTTCCCCCTCAGCCCCGGCCCCGCGGGCGCTGTTCCCCCTCAGCAGCGGCCCCGCGGGCTCTGTTTCCCCTCAGCCCCGGCCCCGCGGGCTCTGTTCCCCCTCAGCCCCGGCCCCGCGGGCTCTGTTCCCCCTCAGCCCCGGCCCCGCGGGCTCTGTTCCCCCTCAGCCCGGGCTCTCCGTCAGGCGCCGCTCCCGCCCCGGCGCTCGAACGGCCGGAAGCGGCACTGGGGGCGTGGCCTGTCACGAATGGAGGCGTGGCCCGCTGGCAACGGGCGTGGTCACACGCTGTGGGCTACACGGAGGTGCGGCTTATCGCGGGGCGTGGCCAATCAGAGGGCGGAGGCGCGGAGGGGGCGGTCTTTGCCGTTAGGGGCGTGGCCGGGGCCGTGCGCGCTGACGCAGCGGCCGCGCGCGCCGCCGGGGCCGCGCTCGGCC
>NW_024497186.1:1281955-1432338 GCF_017590055.1 Onychostruthus taczanowskii
CGCCATCGCCCCTCCCCCCCCCCCCCCGCCCCCGCGAATGGCCGCTCCTCGCCCCCCCGGGACGGCCCCGCCCGCCCCCGCCGTGACCTGCCCTGTCCCGGCCGCGGTGCCGAACTCGCCCCCCGGGGCTTGTCCCTCACCCGCCGGTATCGGGGGGTGTCCCGGGGGCTTGTCCGTCTCGCGCCGGGGGCTTCCCCGCCCTCCTCCGCCGGTTCCGTGGGGTCCCCTGGGGCCGCATCCCGTTCCCCCGGTACCGTGTCCTGTTCCCCCGGTACCGTGAGGGCTCCCCGGGCCTGTTCCCCCCTCCCCCGGGCCGTGCCCCTCTCCCCGGCCCTGCTGTTCTCTCTGGTACCGCGGTCATCCTCCCCAGGGACCCGTTCCCGGCTCCCCGGTACCGTGTCCCCCTCCGTGCCCTGACACCCCCGGGAAGCCGGCGGGGCCTGCCGTGCTCCGGCCCCTTCACCCGGTACCGAGTGCCCTCCGCCGGTGCTGCGGGCTCCCTCGGGGCCGGCTCCCACCCCCTAGAGTGTCTTGAGGTGCCGTGGGGGGCTCCAGGGCCGTTCCCCTGCCTGGGCTCAGCGTGCTCTCCCCCGCAGGTGGAGGATGCCCTTTCCTACCTGGACCAGGTGAAAATTCGCTTTGGCAGCGACCCTGCCACCTACAACGGCTTCCTGGAGATCATGAAGGAGTTCAAGAGCCAGAGGTAAAGCCAAGGTCCTGCACCCCAGCGTGCTCCAGGGAGCTCCTCAGCCTTTCACAGAACCCCAGAGCATCCTGAGCTGGGAGGGACCCTCAGGGATGCTCAGCCCAGCCCCTGGCCCTGCACAGATGCCCCAAAAATCCCACCCTGAGCATCCCTGGGAGCTCCTGGAGCTCTGGCAGCCTTGGGGCTGGGACCATTCCCTGGGCAGCCTGGGCAGTGCCAGCAGCCTCAGGGGCAAGAACCTTTCCCTGAGCTCCATGCCAAGCCCTGGCACAGCTCCAGCTGTTCCCTCAGGTCTCAGCCTTTGTGGGGTCTCTCTGCCTGTGCAGAGCCCCCCAGCCTTCACCCCATCATTCCCCCTCTGCACACTCACTGCCCTGTGCCCCAGTGGTGCAGTCCTGTGAAGCTGGAGTACTTCTGCCCATCCCATAGTTTTCCAGAGGTGAAGTCCACAGGAGGAAGCAAATCTACTTTTGCTTTCCACTCTGAAACACAGATCTGGGAAATAAGTGAAGCAGCCTGAGCAGAACCTGTGGCCTGTCAGCCCTGGAGGTGCTGGCTGTCTGTCCTGCCCCTTTGCCAAGCTGCACACTCATCTCTCCTCTCCATGGATAACATCCCAGGGCAAAGCTGCAGTGGTCATTCCTTCTAATTGGGCTAATTTTTAAAAAAAATAATTGCTTCTCTAAGTTACCAGATACTTCACATTTCTCTTGGCATTTTCTGGGCTTAACTTGTGTTTCTGATTTGGATAAAAGTAACAAACCCCTCTCAATTTTAGCATTGACACACCTGGAGTCATCCGACGTGTTTCTCAGCTTTTCCACGAGCATCCTGACCTCATTGTAGGATTCAATGCATTTCTTCCTCTGGGCTACAGGATAGAAATTCCAAAGAATGGGAAATTAAGCATACAGTCACCTTTGAATAGTCAGGTAGGTCACAGAGCTCTTATTCTCTAAATAAACTGTTCCATGTGTCACTGGACATGTCTGCACAGTTTGGGCTGTGGAGATTTATGTGTAGTGCACGTTGCTGATGTTTTTAGATGGTTTTCAAACCTGTCATAATGGGTGTAATATAAATTTAAATGTTTATTAAAATAATCATAGAGTGCTTTGAGTTGGAAGGAGCCTTAAAGGTCACCTAGTTCCAACCCCCAATTTATTCTCAAACCAGGTAGTTTGACTTACACAGGAATGATGATTCTGCATGGAAACACCACTGCAACACCAAATATTTCAGTCGTGTTTGGAAACTGAAATTGGAATTTCTCAGTCTTCCACTGAGAAACCAGGAAACTTGTTTAGGAAACAGGCAAAAGAATTGTGAAATCATTGAATTGTTTACCTTAGGAAAGGTCTGTAAGATCATGGAATCCCCTTCAGGTACTGTTGGTATTAAACACACTTGCTGGGATGCAGGTGGGTGTTGCCCCTGCTTGTTTTTTGTTGTTATTGTGTGGTTATGGAGCTGAAATAGAGCAATAAACTGAATTCTGCTGATAAACTTGTGGTTTAACTCCAGTTAGCAGCAGGGACTACCTTTTAAATCTCAGCTCCCTCAGATCTCTGTTACTTAGGAATTAACAGCTGTAAGGGTGTTGTGTTTAATATGCCCCTTAAAACTGGCAGCTCCTCTGCAATGCCCAGTGGCAGCAGAGCCTGCACTGCTGTGTGGTGCAGCCTCTCAAGCAAGGCCAATAAGGCTGTGACAGCCACAAATCAGGTGGTTCCTACACCAGGGAGAACTTCAGGCTTTATTTTAACTGGTGGAGTTAATAAACCAGCTAGGGAAATTGATTGCTGACTGAAATACTTTTTCTTCCTTCTTCACATGACAATACTTTTTAGTGGAGACCTTGCCAGCACTGCTGCTGGGTTGTTGTTGAGCTGCTCCCTGATCTTTTTCCAATCCATCTCGTGTGTCTTGTGCCCCCAGGTGCCCCCAGAGCCTGTTCCCAGTGCACTCCCTGGCAGTGGGCTGGTCTTGCACTACTCCCAGGAGAATTCCCACAACCACAGCGACTGCTCCGAGGAGTTTCGGCAGCAGCTTCCCTACAAAGAAGATAAATCTCAAATTCCCTTGGAATCTGATTCTGTGGAGTTCAATAATGCCATCAGTTATGTGAATAAGATCAAAACACGTTTCCTTGACCATCCAGAGATTTACAGATCCTTTCTAGAAATTCTTCACACTTACCAGGTAAAAAAGTCTCCTGTGGAAGAGGCGGTGGGTTGGCACTGGAGCTGTTGGAATTGTGGTTGTCAAATGAAATCTCTGCCTGTAGAACAGACTTAGAGTTCCCAAGGACTTGTCTTCATAGATATTCACAGGAAATGACAAAAAGTGAGAAAACTGTGGGACTTTGTGGGGTGTCAAGATGTTGTAGCCAGCCCTGTCCTTACTCACCTTCAGTTGATTTTGTGATCCTGTGTGTGAAAGGAGGCTCTGTAAGAACCTGGGGCTGCCTCAGAGTCCTTTCAAGTTGTGTGACATTTTGGCTCAGGGTGGGTTTTCTGGCAGAGTGAGGGATCTTTTGACTCTGTTGAACATCTGTGTGTATCCTTGCAGAAAGAGCAGCTGAACACCAAGGGCCGACCCTTCCGGGGCATGTCAGAGGAGGAAGTGTTCACTGAAGTGGCCAATCTGTTCCGGGGACAGGAGGATCTGCTCTCAGAGTTTGGACAGTTCCTCCCAGAGGCAAAAAGGTCTTTGGTATGTGCTGAGAGCAGGGCAGGATATTGAATGATCTTTCTGCATGTAGAATATTCAAAACATGGAAAATCAAACAGCCAGTAATGAACATTGCTCCTCTTCATTGTTTGGATTTTCTCAGAACAGGTGACTTAACCACGTGCTCTGTGTCCTGTTAGGACTCTTTGTTTGACTGTGACATTCGTGTTTTGGGCTCAGGGTGAGTTTTCTGGCAGAGTGAGGGATCTTTTGACTCTGTTGAACATCTGTGTGTATCCTTGCAGAAAGAGCAGCTGAACACCAAGGGCCGACCCTTCCGGGGCATGTCAGAGGAGGAAGTGTTCACTGAAGTGGCCAATCTGTTCCGGGGACAGGAGGATCTGCTCTCAGAGTTTGGACAGTTCCTCCCAGAGGCAAAAAGGTCTTTGGTATGTGCTGAGAGCAGGGCAGGATATTGAATGATCTTTCTGCATGTAGAATATTCAAAACATGGAAAATCAAACAGCCAGTAATGAACATTGCTCCTCTTCATTGTTTGGATTTTCTCAGAACAGGTGACTTAACCACGTGCTCTGTGTCCTGTTAGGACTCTTTGTTTGAGAGGAGAATGTTGAAATCATTATTTATTTACTTCAGTTCACAGGAAATGGACCATGTGAAGTGAACAGTGTCCAGAAAACTGAGCATGAGAAGAATCTGGAGCACAGCAAGAAGCGATCCAGGCCGCTGCTGCTGCGTCCTGTTTCTGGCCCAGCAAAGGTATCTTTCAGCAAGTAAAAACTTAGAATAACCTCATATTACTTGTGCTTAGCAATTGCTGAGATAAAGGTGTCATGAGTAGTGTCCTTGAGGTATGTAGGTGTATGAGAAACAAAATTTTGAGTTATTTTAATTGCTGTAGAAAAAGGGAATTTTTAGTGCATTTTGAAATGTGTGTGGTAACAGGTTTGATACTAAATATCACAAGCTTCTGTGCTAAGTATTGGCCCTGGAAGGGGACAATTTATTGCTTCTATGCAGAATCTCGAGTGATTTTCTTTTTTGTTGTTTTTTCTTAGCTGGGAGACAAATTTGACAGAGATTGCTGTGAGGACGTGACACAGCAATGCCAGATCACTGCTGGGGAAATACGGGGTCTCAGCCTTTGCAGGGAGCTGTTCTGTGTCAACAGAGTGGAATTTGATGGCATTTGAGTCACAGCATTTTAAATATAACTGCTTGTTCTTTTAACAGAAGAAAATGAAGCTGCGAGGTACCAAAGATCTGTCAGTCGCAACAGTGGGGAAATATGGGACACTGCAAGAGTTTTCCTTCTTTGACAAGGTCAGTATTTGTCCTTTTCTTACATTCTCTGGACTTATCTTCAGCCTTTTACACGGTTGTTAATTTGTTGGTTTTCTGTACAACTTGTATGTCAGCACTTAAGACATTCCCTGACTTTTCAGGTAGAGAAAGACCAACAAAAATTAAAATAGGTGGGTTTGGAAGATGAATAGACTGATAATGAATAATTTTCTCAATACAAGTGGTATTCAGGTGCTGTGATCATCTCTCCAAACTGCTGCAGGTGCGCAGGGTGCTCAAGAGCCAGGAGGTCTATGAAAATTTTCTCCGTTGCATTGCTCTCTTCAACCAGGAGTTGGTCTCTGGCTCTGAGTTGCTCCAGCTTGTTACACCCTTTTTAGGGTAAGTTACTAACTTACCTCTCTGCCCTGTGGTGCTTGGTAGGTCCTACTCTTGTTATTTTTTGGGCACATTGTGAACTTTTTTTACAGAAGTTTTGTATCTAATTTAGAAGTATTTCCTGGTATCAGGCAAGAAAATGAAGTTTAATCCAAAATGAGGAGTAATAAAATCTGAACCTTTACATGTATCTATACAGCTCTTAACGAGTATTGTGAGGAAGATATTTTCCTCTGTCTGTTCACACTCCCCATTTAGTATCTCGAAGTGTAATAAAGGTATAAACATGAAATCTGAGAACAGGGCTGTGAGAAGGATAAACAGCTCCAGCTCTGCTGTGAGCTTCCTGAGCTGTTTGGCTTGCAGCAGAACAGCGAGAGTCAAATGGCAAGGATCAGTTTCTCCTCAGGCACTTAAGGGGAGTGTTTGTGTGGTGAAGGGAAATAATTTTCCTACCTTAAGTGAAAAAAACAAACCCTAGAGCAATTCAGAGAGGATGATAACAGAGGTGAGATGTTGGTGAAAGATTTCTCCCTGCACTGCTGAGTTTGTTTAGATATCTCTGCCTCCCTTTTATGACATGCATTAACCACCCTAAAACAGTCACACTGAAATAACAAAATACTTGTGTTTTTGAAGGAAATTCCCAGAACTCTTTGCACAGTTCAAGTCCTTCCTTGGGGTGAAAGAGCTTTCCTTTGCTTCTCCACTGAGCGACCGCTCCGGGGATGGAATGAGCCGGGAAATCGATTACGCGTCCTGCAAACGCATCGGATCCAGTTACAGGGCTCTCCCAAAAACCTACCAGCAGCCAAAGTGCAGTGGGAGAACAGCCATTTGCAAGGAGGTACTCTGGGATCAGGCTGTTCAATCCCTGAACACACATAAAAATTGGAGTGGGGTGGTTCGTGCCACAGCTGCTGCATGTGGAGTCCCCTTTTCAGTGCTAATTCAATTTATTCAGCCTCTTTATTGAAATAATACCCACATTTCACTAATTTTATCTAAACCTGTCTCATATCACATCTCTAATACCTTTTGAATCTGTGTGCAGACAGAAACTTATTCCTATAGACAGAAAAGAATATTGAATATCCTGGAATTAATTTTCTAGCAGTGGGCCAGTATGGCCTTTGGGAACATTTTTTCTCTGGAAGAGCCCCATGGGGCAGTGCCTGAGGTGCCATTCCTGCTCTTGTGGGGAGCTCTGTCTCCTTTATTTACAACTGCTGATCACTGCAGAGTGATCTCTGTTTGTGAGGTGATAGTGAAGGTGTTACTGAGTTTTCTGAACAGGGCCCTGCAGTTCCACACAGACCTCAAATCTGGGGAGCAGTGACCTGGGAATTAGGCCTGGAATGTCCTACAGAACCTCAGGAAGGAACTATGCAAAAAGACAAGAGAGAAAACCCCACGAGACCAGCTCTGGGCTCACAAGGCCCTGCTCAATGTCATGTCTCTGCACTGTTGCAGGTGTTAAATGATACCTGGGTTTCGTTTCCATCCTGGTCTGAAGACTCCACTTTTGTCAGCTCCAAGAAGACTCCATATGAGGAGCAGCTGCACCGCTGCGAGGACGAGCGCTTTGAGGTACCTCTGCTGCTGAGCCCCCTTTCTGCTCCCTCAGAAAGCAAAACCTCTGGATTTTGCTGAATTAATTAGTGGCCAGTTCCTGAAAGTTCTGTTGGCGTTTGTTGGTTTGAGATGGAGTTTGGTGTGCTGTGCTTGGAGTCTAATAGTTCTTCCTAGGCATGAATCCAGTTCTAAATTGCATGTGACCTTTGGGAGAGCTGGCAGAGGTCTGTTTTCCAGTAAAAACCTTCCTGCTGCTTCCTGGCTCCACCCCGTGGGGCTGGAACACCTTCCACAAACCTGGGCTGCTGCTGCTCTCCATGTTCCTGCTCTGCCTGTTCTGACACTGATTTCTGGGCACTCTCAACAGCTGGATGTTGTCCTGGAGACCAATTTAGCCACAATCCGTGTGCTGGAGAGTGTGCAGAAGAAACTGTCCCGCCTGACCCAGGAGGACCAGGAGAAGTTTCGCCTGGATGATTGTTTGGGAGGAACCTCAGAGGTGATCCAGCGCCGGGCCATCTATCGCATCTACGGTGACAAAGCGCCAGAGATCATCGAGAGTCTGAAGAAAAACCCAGTTACTGCTGTCCCTGTGGTTCTTAAGAGGTAATTCCCATTGTGCTCTGTTCTTTAAGAAGCTGAAAAAAGGATTTTTAAAGCATTTTTAAACAATAAAATGTGAGGATGTAGCCTCAGGCTGTGCTGCTGGAAGTTCTGGTTGGACATCAGGGAGAATTTCTTCACAGAAAGGATTGTTAAACATTGGAAGGGGGTGTCCAGGGAGCTGGTGGAGTCCCCATCCCTGGAACTGTTCAAAAACCAACTGGACATGGCACTTGGTGCTCTGGTGTGGTTGATGAAGCAGTGGTAGGTCAAAGGTCAGACTTGATGATCTCAGAGGTCTTCTCCAACCTAAATGGTTTTGTGATTCTGTAGGTGTTGTTTCAACTTATCATCACTGATGGTGCTTTCTCAAATTTATTTATTGCTTCCAGGAATCAATTCTAGTTTACCACTGATAATTTCTTGCTGCACCACAGTTGGCTACATTAAAATGTTTTGGGTGTGTTTCTGTGCCTGTCTGACTGAACTGACATAGACTGTTTGTTTATGCAGGTTGAAAGCAAAAGAGGAAGAATGGAGGGAGGCCCAGCAGGGCTTCAACAAGATTTGGAGGGAGCAGTATGAGAAGGCCTACTTGAAATCCCTTGACCACCAGGCTGTCAACTTCAAGCAGAATGACACCAAAGCTCTGCGCTCCAAGAGCTTGCTGAATGAAATTGAGAGTGTCTATGACGAGGTGGGTATGACAGGGAATGAGCCCCCCTCCATTCCCTCCCTTGCTGGTGTGACCCAGGTGTGTCCATAGCACCTGGGACTGTGTAGAAGTGGTTGGAAATCAGGTCAAAACCAGCTGTTCCAAGCACAGTGTTATACTGGCTTATTCCTCCTGGCAGGAGTGCTCTTGAGCATGCATTGGAAGGACCTTTATCTGTTTGTCTCTTGATTACAGCACCAGGAGCAGCATTCAGAGGGGAGGAGTTCATCCACCAACGAGCCTCATCTTATCTTCATCTATGAAGACAAGCAGATTTTGGAAGATGCAGCGTCTCTTATCAGCTATTACGTGAAAAGGCAGCCCACTATCCAAAAGGAGGATCAGGCAACCATCAGGCAGATTGTGCATCACTTCATACCTGAGCTGTTCTTCTCTCAGCCACCTGAACACAACATTTCTGAGGAATCAACAGATGAGGACAGAGAAAACCACCAGGGGCAGAACCTGGATACTCCTGAGCTGCGGAAAAAACACGTGCCTGGGCCTCCAAGCAGTCCTTTGGAGACCAAAGCAACCTTCTGTGATGTGACAGCTGCTGAGCCCCACAACACCCTGGATGATGTTTACAGCCTCTTCTTTGTCAATAATAATTGGTATTTCTTCCTGCGCCTTCACCAGACTCTGTGCTCCAGGCTCCTAAAGATTTATCGCCAGGCCCAGAAGCAGCTTCTGGAATATCGGACTGAGAAAGAGAGAGAGAAGCTCCTCTGTGAAGGGAGGAAAGAAAAAACCAATGATCCAGCCATGGAGCTAAGACTGAAACAACCAAGTAAGGATAATGCAGGGCTTAGTTCATTCATAATGCTCTGGGTGCCAGTGCTCCATTGTGTGTGTCTGAGTCACCAGGGCCAGCAGGCAGCTTTGTGAGGGGTGTGGAGGTGCAATCCTCTGCTCTGTTGGTGAGTTGTGGACACAGCTCCTTCAGCAGGGCAGTCAGGGTGTCACAGGCTGCTTCACAGAGACTTCCTGCCAGCCCTTCCTGTGCTCAGGTGTTCTCAGGTACCTCATTGTAGGAATCCGTTACTTTGATTTACAATGGAAACAGCCCCACAAAGAAATAGTTATTGCCCAGGGCAGTCCTGGAAGTGCAGGAGGAAAACTGTCCCAACCTGTCAGGGCAGCTGGCAGGGATCTGCCTGTCTGTACTGTCACTCTCTGCAGTGGGTGTTGTGGATGAGAAAAACTGTCCCAGCCTGTCAGGGCAGCTGGCAGGGATCTGCCTGTCTGTACTGTCACCCTCTGCACTGGGTTTTGTGGTTCTTGTGCAGTGCTGCCTCTTGCACTGCTTGACTTCTCTCTGCCTGTTCTGTGTGTGAAATGAACTCACTTTGCTGTGGCCAGGTGAGGTGGAGCTGGAGGAGTACTACCCAGCCTTCCTGGACATGGTGAGGAGCCTGCTGGACGGGAACATCGACCCCACGCAGTACGAGGACACCCTGCGGGAGATGTTCACCATCCACGCCTACATCGGCTTCACCATGGACAAGCTGGTGCAGAACATCGTGCGCCAGGTGAGGCTGGGCTGGGGCTGCTCACCTCCCCTCACACACAGCCAGGCTGCTGCCAGTGCCCTGTGGAACAATGGGCACTGAGCTCAGAGCAAATCCAGAGAAAAGTGAGATCTGACAGGGAAACGCTCCAGCAGAAATTTAGTGAGAGAATTCGGCTTCCATACAAAAGCCATCTTAGGGGATTTATTCTTTCTGGTCTTTCCCAATGTTTTTTGAGTTCCAGCCTTTTCAAAATTCTGCCATGGTCAAAATACATCTAAGGCAACACAAAAAATGTCAGGTCCTTCTTACTCAAATCTGTCTTCCAGCTGTAGCTTTCTAGTTAAGGCACATCAGCCCCTCTCTTCTCTTCCTTTTATTGCAAAGTCTTGAGAAAGAGAGTGAAATGTGGGAAGTCTCTGGAGTTTGCTGCTTCAGCTGAGTGTGATGCCATGCTGAATTTTACACTCCTTTCATGACACACTGAAGTTAACTCTTGGCCCAGGCTTGCTGACTGAATTCCCCCTTTTTTAATGGAAGCTTCACCATCTAGTGAGCGATGACATCTGCTTGAAGGTGGTTGAGCTCTACCTGAACGAGAGGAAGCGAGGAGCTGCTGGGGGTAATTTGTCATCCCGCTGTGTCCGGGCAGCAAAGGAGACCAGCTACCAGTGGAAGGCTGAACGGTGCATGGCAGATGAGAACTGCTTCAAGGTGAGACCTTGCTGCCAGGAAACGTCACAAAATCACTGAAAAACTTCAGAAAATCTCCCAGGTGGTACTTCACCTGGGAAAAGTTGGGTTTGGAAGCTCCAAGGTGAGAGAGTGAGCAATATGGAGAGAAGGTACCAAAATCAGAGCACAGGCAGTGAGGGGACAGTGTGGCTCACTGAGAAGCCCTGCTGCTTCTCTCCTGGCTTCTATTTGTTGTCCAAATGACTTGTGAATATGCAACATTTTATTGTGAACCCCTGTGGCAAATATTTTCTGTAACTTTATCGCAGGTCATGTTTCTCCAGAGGAAAGGACAGGTGATCATGACCATTGAGCTGCTGGATACAGAAGAAACCCAGACAGAAGATCCTGTGGAGGTCCAGGTAACACCACAGTTACCATAGGGTCTGTGTACCACAGAGAAGATGTCTAAGAATTGTTTCCCTGCTTTATTGTTCCAAACTGTGAGGCTTTGCCAGGAGGACAAGTTTGCCTGGAGGGTGGGCAGATGACTTGTGGATCTGTGGCCATTGACAGAAATGGTACATTAGCAAAAAATCAGCCTCAGAAAAATCAGCTTGGGAATAAACAGCTTCTTTGCAGTGATGTTTGTCCTGATGAAGTGAAATCTCACTGGAACTTGTCTCCCTTGTGCAGCACCTGGCAAACTACATGGAGCAGTACGTTGGGGTGGAAGGAGCTCCCAACAACCAGAATGATGGCTTCCTCCTGAAACCGGTCTTTCTGCAAAGGTGAGCTGCTCCCTGCCCTGAGCCACACCTGCAGCAGCTGCTGCCTCCTCCTCCTCCTCCCTGCCTGTGTGCCAGGGGCTTTGGGTGATGTGCCAGCCCTGGGGGAGTGCACTCACCTTTGAGGGGCTGCTCCAGGCCAGTGAGCTGCATGGGAATGCTGAAGGAGAAATTTATGACCACTGCACTGAGGTTTGTTCGTGGAACTGTGTTTGGAATGGAGCAGGATGGGATTCTGGGTCTGCTTTGTTCCCATTTCACTAAATATTTGTCAGAGGATACAGAGGAAGATCCCGGAGAAAGCCTGAAAAACGAAACGTGCAAATACAAGTTCCATACTTGTGCTGTGAGCCCTGTCAGCTGAGGAGAGCACTTCACCAGGTATGACACATGCTTTGTCATCCTTGTTGTGCTCCAGAAACCTGAAGAAGTTTCGCAAGTGGCAGTGCAAGCAGGTGAGGGCCCTGCGCAGCGAGGTCAAGAGCTCCTGGAAGCGGCTGATCGGGGTGGAGAGCGCCTGCAACGTCGACTGCCGCTTCAAGCTCAACACCCACAAGATGATGTTCATCATGAACTCCGAGGATTACATGTACAGGAGGGGAGCTCTCTGCAGAGCCAAGCAGGTACATCTCCCTTTTGCTCCCTCTGCAGCCCAGGTGGTAGCAGAGGTTGGGGGTGGGAGGCAAAACGCAGGTACCAATAATTCCAATTCTGCAATACCCATTGCAGGAATTGTGTCTGAATTCCTGCAAGCTGCACCCAAAAGTTACTGCTCTGTGTTGGGTGTAACACAGAGGAGAGCTAGTAAATGCTCTGTTCTGTACTTTGGATTAGTTAGCAGCCTTTTCTTTACATGCAAATTTTAAGTGGGAGTGGCAGCCATTAGGAAATAAGGGTGGTTAAACGGTCTGCGGTTTCCTGTTTCAGTTTGTGTTGTTCTCAAAGCATTGCACACCTCAGGTAGAGCTGAGGGCTTTGGCTTTTCCCCCAGGAACCTCTCAGTGATCTTTACTGCCCTGCTCCCAGGTCCAGCCCGTGGTGCTGCTGAAGCACCACCAGCAGTTCGAGGAGTGGCACAACCGGTGGCTGGAGGAGAACGTGTCCATGGAGGCCGTGGATGTGGTTCAAGACTGGCTCATGGGGGATGAGGACGAGGAGATGGTGCCCTGCAAAACCACCTGTGAGACAGTGAATGTCCACGGGGTGCCAGTGAACAGATACAGAGTCCAGTACAGCCGCCGTCCTGCTTCGCCCTGAGCACCCAGACAAGGCAGAGCTCTGCTGGTGAAGCACATTTACGATGAGAATAGTGGTGGGAATGCAATGTATGTATTAATGATATTTATCCAAACAGCATTTTACTTTGGATTATCATGTATTTTCCATATGGCATAGACTTGTCTCCTTGCAGTGTAATCCTCCAGCCATCATGAAGAGACTTTGAAAAGCTTTTATGGGAAGGGGGCTCTTGGCATTGCCACACACTTTTTAGTAGTTTCCTGGCTTTAGGCCACTGCTGACCAGCTCAGTCAGGGGGTGAACTACCACTAGTGGTGTTGTTGGAGAGGTGGGGCTGGGCTGGTGTTTGAGCAGATGCTGGCAGCTGCTTCCACTTCTAAGGGTTTGATATTCCCTCTTTTCCTGACTGAGCTATCTTGGAGCCTGCAGAACTCTTCACTGTACCCTGGGAATGCCAGAGGGGGCGAGAGCCCCCGGCACAGGGGGTCTTCATTATCCCTGTGAGCCAACAAGGCAACAAATGACTCTTGTTCCTGGTGCTCTGGTGAGAAAAATGCCAAAACTGACACGGGGATGGCCAGCACTCAAGGCTCTGACGCTCCCTCATCAACCAAGTGTTCAGGAGCATGAACTGAAAGGAAGAACCCTGAGCTGTGGTGCTGGGATGGGAGTGATGCCCAGCCAGAGATCCTCCAGCTGCCAGCACTGCTTTGGGAGCTGAGGAGCTACTGCAGACTCTGCCTTCCAGAACATCCGTGGGGAGGAATGTCCATTGCGAGGTCTGGCCTGGTTTTTGGGTTTGTGTTTTGCATGCTGGTGGGCAGCTCCGGAGCTGGGCGTTTCCCGGCGTTTCCCTGTGCATGCCCAGCCCCCGGCGCTCCGGGGCTGCAGCACATCGGTCACATCGGCAGATGGAGCTCCCGGAGCACAGCTGAGAGCTGAGCTCCGGCCCACGGCCTCTCCTGTTTCTGCTGGGTCAGCACAGGCGCTGGGTTTGCAGGGACGCACGGAAATCTGCGAGGAGCAGAGTGAGATTCAGCCACAACCGTCCTAGACGAGCATCCGTACTGCTATCGAAGCTTTTTTTGCCATGAAGCCTAACACAGCCTGCCCTGATCCATGCAGAACACTACATCTGACTTCATCTAGTGAGAAATCAAGGAAATTTACTCGTGTCTGTCCTGCAGCCCCACTGTGACTTCACTCCTGTTTTTCAGGGGCCAAGGGCAAGCACGCTGTCCGTGGAGTGTATTACAAAATTAACATTTTTGAGGCATACCCAGCCTCCTTTCAGCTTTGCTTCCAACTTTTCCCTGGCTTTTGGGGCAATAACCCCCCCACCCTGAAACTTTCTGTGGCTTTGATTTTTAGGTTATGATTTCTGCCAGACCTGAGGAGCAGCCTGTAGGATTTGTCCTGGGTTATTTCCACTGTACGACATTTGGTTTCACAATTGTCTCACTTGACAGTAGAAAAATTGGCCTTTGGGGTATGTTTAATAGAAAACTGTCCCAAGTCTTTGTCTTTTTTGCAAAATAATCTGTGGGAGGGAAGGAGGGAGGCCACTCTCTGGCATTCATGGCCACTTGCACAACCACTGCCAGCAGAGACTTTTCATCAGGAGCCTGTGTTCTCCTGAGCTGGGTCTCTGCTAAACTTTGGTTCCTGAAATGATCTGAAGGTTCTTTCCCTGCCCTCATTGCAGTGATGAGAGAGCACGAGGCTCTGCAAGGGCTGGGGGGAGCAGGGGAACAAGCCCAGTGCCAAGCACAGTGTCCCCCTTTCCTTCCAGCCAGCTCACCAAAACACACCTCAGTCCTGCTCACCTCTCTGCTGTCTCCCAGTGGAGATGACAATTGTGCCAAATTTTATGGTTTTATGATACAGAAAACTGTTTACTAGAAAATAGGTGGCAACTTGTGGCTTAAAATGCATTTGATTCCAGGTGGCCCAAGGTGGGCAACACACCTGGGCACCGTCCTGTTCCATCACCCATTCTAAGTGTACTTCAGGTATTTTTAAGCATCCTTATTTTGTAAACCTTAATTTATAATCTGAACTGATTAAGCAAGACTTTTGCCCTTTACAGTGCTATTGTCTCAAAGCTAAGAGTAGCAAGGGATGTGAAGGGATTGTCAGGCAGGTTTGAGAGGGGCTTGTTCATGTCTGAGGGTTTCAGCTGTGTATCTGCACGACCTTGAGTCAAGAGTTTGTTCTTCCATTTGTTTGAAGGATCTTTGCTTTTGGGCTTGTAATTGCTTTGCCAGCTCCTTGAATGTAGTTTTTTTTATATTTATTTGCACATTCAAGTAAAATAAAATATTGATTTTAAAAGTCTGCAGCTCTCACTGTTTTATGTTTCTTTCCAACTAATTTAAATTTTGTGACAACCCCCAGAATTGACTGTCTTATACCTGAAACTGGATTTTACATGGGAGAAAAATGGAAGGGTTGAAGTTCCTGGACGGGCTGCAGGGTGTGCTGATGCAGCTGTGTGTCAGCAAGTGCTGTGTGAGGGTGTGAGCAGTGCACTCGCTGATGGAAAAGGGAAATACATTTCCTGCAAGCAGAGAAAAGCAAGAGGCTGCACTCATGGGAGCTGCCAAAACCCCTCCTGTAGCAGGGAGCCCAGAGGGTGGCACAGTTGCTCCACCAGAGAGGTCTCAAAAGCAAACATTGGAAAGGCTGGAGCTGTGCCAGGGCTTGGCATGGAGCTCAGGGAAAGGTTCTTGCCCCCGAGGGTGCTGGCACTGCCCAGGCTGCCCAGGGAATGGTCCCGGCCCCAAGGCTGCCAGAGCTCCAGGAGCTCCCATGGATGCTCAGGGTGGGATTTTTGGGGTGTCTGTGCAGGGCCAGGGGCTGGATTTGATCCCTGAGGGTCCCTCCCAGCTCTGTGTCCTCCTCAGCTTTTCCCTGCCCAGGCTCAGCGCTGTCTCACAAAGATGCAGGGCCAGGGGCTGGATTTGGTCCTGGTGGATCCCTTCAGCTCTGGAGTTGTGTCCTGCCAGGCAGTGGCTCCTTGCACCCTAGCAGCACCTTTGCCAGAGATGGGGCCCAGCACAGGGAACCCCAGGAATCCCTCAGTGAACACAAGCAGGGCTCAAGACAGAAGGGGCTGATTCCAGCTCCCAACCCCACAAGCACATCTGCTACAGGTTAAGACAACACAACTGCAACCATGAAAATAACCCTCCACCCGCCTTTCCCTCAGCCTCCCCAAATTCCTGGCTAATAACACGTTGAACTGTGTTCCCTGTGAGCTCTGCACGACAAATGAATGAGTGGATTTTGCAAATGAAGCCGTGGTGATGTGACCCAGAGCTGATAGGAGTTTCCTTTACATCATCCCCAACACTTCCGTTGCCATAACAAAAGGCAGCTCTGCTCTCGGGCAGCCCCCTGCTTGCTCACAGGGAAACAAACTGTTCTTCTCCCCATAACAATCCTCTGGTGCCTGGATTGCACAGAATAATTGGATTAAAATGGTGGTTGGTGGGGGGGGGGGGATGTCTCAGAGGACACAGCCCACTTTGCACAAGTCTTCTCTTGGCCCTCTCACAACGGGGATGTTCCCTGCACCAAGGGGAGGGACAGCCAGATGTGACATGAGAGCACTTGGAGATCTCAGGGAGTGGACAACAGCAAACAGCTTTAAAACATCCTTCAGAGTTGCAGGATGGAATAGGTATAAATGGTTTGCACAATTAAACTCAGAGTGGCTAAAGGGAGTACCTGAGGTCAGCATTTAACATTCCAGGATGTTTTTAATGTGTTTCCTCATCAGGGATGCATTGAAAGGGTCAGGCCTGTGAACCAGTGAGAGAGTCTAGAACTGTGTGCAAACACTAATCGAGGTTTTCTTCATGTTTTAGCAATTTCTCTGGGTTAGAACTAACCAACTCAATTTACAGACTAAATTAAAGTCTAGCGACTCCTAACCTGTGCTAAAGGATGAATCCAAAGGGTCCTCCTGATGCTGAAAAGGAATGATGATGATGATGATGATGATGATGATGATGATGATGATGATGATGATGATGATGATGATGATGATGATGATGATGATGATGATGATGATGATGATGATGATGATGATGATGATGATGATGATGATGATGATGATGATGATGATGATGATGATGACTGAGGTCAGCATTTAACATTCCAGGATGTTTTTAATGTGTTTCCTCATCAGGGATGCATTGAAAGGGTCAGGCCTGTGAACCAGTGAGAGAGTCTAGAACTGTGTGCAAACACTAATCGAGGTTTTCTTCATGTTTTAGCAATTTCTCTGGGTTAGAACTAACCAACTCAATTTACAGACTAAATTAAAAGTCTAGCAACTCCTAACCTGTGCTAAAGGATGAATCCAAAGGGTCCTGATGCTGAAAAGGAATGATGATAATGATGTTGATGATGATGATGATGATGATGATGATGATGATGATGATGATGAGGATGATGACGATGATGATGTTGTGTCAGACCAGGTAACCCCCACCCCACTGTCACTATCTTGCTGAGAAAGGCCCCCAAAAAGCTGTTTCAGAACACTGAGTTGTGTTAATAAGCTTCAAATATTCCTGGAAAATGTCTTCATGTGGATTTTATGCTGTGAAGTGAAAAGTGCCAGCAAGCAGAAGAGCAGCTCTGACAAACCTCCCTCAGCAGGGTGAGGCTGAGGAGAATGTCTGGGGTCACCCAGGGAGAGACTGGGTGGGATCCCAGAGGGACAGGAGAAATGTGGGACAAGCAGGAGGAGAGGAGAGCATTCCCTGGAGCCAAGCAGATTTCAGGCTGGCCCTGGGAGAAAGAGGGTACCTCTGACAGAGATTTGAGGGCACCTTGAACATGCAGAGCCTGCAGATCCAGCTCTGATCTTCTGCTCAGGAACCCCCTGGAGCTGCTGGAACAGAGCAGCCACAGTGAATCCCATCCTTTACCCACCACAGTTTGCTCATCTGAGCCTCCAAGATGTATGGGACAGGCCAGGTGGTGTTTGTACCCTCCCCCTGAGCCCTGAAATCCCCAGCCTGATTTCCAGCATTACATCTTTTGGGTTCAGAGCCACGGAATGGAAGAGCCCCTGCTCCCAGGAGATTATCTATTGCGCAATGAATTACTTTAAAACCGAATTGTTACCCCACAGGGCAGGGATCACACGACTTAAAGAGATGTTAACAAGCCGTGACAAACCTCTGGCATTAGAATTTTCAGGCAAGCTGTTCTGCATCTAAGGCAGTCACTGAAGATCACACAGCATCTGAAAAATGAAGGATACAGCGATGAGTAACCTCTCTCTGCTCCACTCCAGAGACCTGCCCATAGGAAGCAGGGCTGTGATTTGCACACTATCTGAACCTGATTATGGCTAATTTTTTGCATACAGAGCATGGAAAGGATCCTGGCTGAGGCATGGAAAATATGTGGCCACATGAGTCATTCTGCAATGGTTCATAAATCCTGAGAGAATCACAAAAGCAAAACATCTAACATTGCATCTTCCCTCTCCCTGCCAGTGGAACTCCACCTCTTGACACGCTCGGCACAAGGATGTGGGAATATGGTGAAAGCAAAGGAAATAGGATCATTTTCTCCTTGGAATAGAAGAATCTCATCAAACAGCAGCCAGGCTCGGATTTGCAACCTTCACAGAAGAGGCCATTCATGAGGCGAGGAGAAAGAAACGAGCTGCTCCTCAGGTTGCCAAACCAAATTTACAGTTCCTACTGCCTGGGCTCCAGCTCCTGTCCTTCCTTCCTTCCCTGCAGAGCCAGGCAAGGACTGCAGAGAAGAGCCCAAAGCTCAGCACCCTCCAGCCATGACCTCCTGTCCCACTGGCCCGTGCACGTGGTGGCCAGGGCCACACTGGGGCTCTGGCACGGGAGATGGGAGAGGATTTAGGAGCTTCCCAGAGCAGAGCACAGAAGGGACCTGCTCTGGGGGTCAGAGCAGAGGGGACCTGGCAGCAAAGGATCTTAAGGTTCGTTGAAGCTCTGCCAGTCCCGGTTACAGCATCACCTGAGTTGTCTGGGCACAACCAGCAGCTCCTTGTGCTGCTCTGAGTTCTTAACCCAGGCAGAGTGGGGATTGTGCAGGGTGAGACTGCTCAGCTCTGGGAAAAGGCAGCATTTTTTGGGGCAGGAGTGGCTGGAGCTCCCCATTATCTCCCCACCAGCAGGGACTTCCTGCGTGCCCTTTGCAGGCCCCTTTCCTTTCCTGCTGCATGGAGCTGCTCTCCCTGTCCCAGTGCTTTATCAGAGGAAGCAAAGCATCTCCCCTCTCTGCCACCCACCCTTGGTCTGTCATGGTGCTCCTGCTGCTGCTTTCTAGAGCAAAGAGCTCCAACCCAGAGGACTTTTAACCATCTTCTGCAGTAAAATCAAGAAGGTGCAGGAGCTTGGTGCTGTTTAGCCAGGAAGCAGGAGCAGGAATAAAAGGGAATAAAATGGAATAAAAGGGAATAAAAGGGAATAAAAGGGAATAAAAGGGAACTCTGAAGGGCCCAGCCTGATCTGGAGGCTGACACTAAAAGCTTTCCACTGCCAGAACATGAGTCTGCAGGAGCCCCCTGGAATCACTGGGAGATCTGTGGGATCTGCAGCTCTGGTGTCTGGGATATCTCCCTGTTTGTAGTACCAGCAAATGTTGTGACTCAGGCTTCAGGAAAAGACCTCAGCTCACCCACAGAGCCACTCAGGCCTCTGTCGTGGGAGGATGCTCAGCATTTCCATGGGCTGAGGTGCGTGGGCTCTGTTTATGTGCAGACTGCATCAAACCCCACCACATTTGTTATTTCCAGGAATATTCCGGAGCAGGAAGGAGACCCAGATGAGTCACTTGAGCCACCATCTCACACTGAGGATGAAGTGCAGCCCTAAAACACTTGGTGTCTGGCTGAATAGGCCCCTCCCAGTCCCAGACTGATGCTGGGGACGTCCAGCCTGGGCTCCTGTGGTGCCAGCCCCTCCATCCCCTCATCCCGCCCTGATCTGCCCCGTTTCTTCTGAGAGTTAAGGAGCAGCAGGAGGAAATGCGTAAGCAGGGTCCCTGCTGCTGCTGCTCCCACACAGCTCTGGCTCTGGGCTGTGCACAGACCCTGCACTGCCATGGGCACCCTTGGGAACAGGCAGCTCCTGCTCTGCTGTGCCCTCTGGGGACTCTGCCTGGCCTCGGACTACGATGGTGAGTGTCTGCTTTGGGTGGAAATCTGCTGCTTGGTAAAGTGCTGGGTGTTTGGATCTCTGTAAGATCCCTGAAAGCTCATTTTTTAATGGGTTCACATGGGAGGATGCTCTGATAGAGCTTTGTGTGGGCTCTTGTTGAAGCAGGAGGTTGACAGAGGAGATACAGAAGAAAAAGAAGCTGGGGTGGAAGAAACTAGAAAGAGAAAGGAAAAAGAAAGGAGCAGTAAACCAGAAAGGACTCAAAAGCTAAATCTTTAGCTACTTATACACCCAGAGCCACAATTTTACACTGGAGTGGCTCCAGAACTTTGGATTGTTGTGAAAGACCAGCAGAGGAATTGTTCTCTGGATTCCCAGGCCTATTCATGGCTGTAGAGAGGAATTTCTCTCTGGATTCCCAGGCCTGTACATGGCTGTAGAGAGGAATTTCCCTCTGGATTCCCAGGCCTGTTCATGGCTGTACAGAGGAATTTCTCTCTGTATCCCCAGGCCTGCTGATGGCTGTAGAGCATTACAGTCCATTGTAAGCTGTGGAAAACCAGAGGGCAAAGGAATCAGGGATGTTCCCAGAAAGGTGGCTGCGGGTGGCTCCTGCACACCAAACTCTGCCAGCCAGCTTTTCCTGCCCATCACTCAACAGCCTTTCCAGAACATTCCCAGTTGTAGGGGCCCCAACAGAAAAGACAAAGAGCAGCCTTTGGGGTGAGCTGTGTGCACAGCCTCCACAGAGTCTCCAGCCGAGTGAGGAACAGGCTGAGTGAGTAACAGGCTGCCTTCCCCTCTCAGATTACTCTCAGAACAGCACCAGCGAGCAGGCCAGCACACCAGAGGTCACCCCGTGTCCCCGAGCCATCCCGGGCGACCAGGCCACGGTCAACAATGTCACCTACCTGCTGATCCCCGAGGCCACCCGTGCCCAGCTGGGCAGTGCCATCACCGTCAGGCTCATCCCGTGCCTCTACAGCCTGGTGTTCCTGCTGGGGCTGCCGGCCAACGCGCTGGCCCTCTGGGTGCTGGCCACCAGGGCCGAGCGCCTGGCCTCCACCGTGTTCCTGATGAACCTGGCCGCCGCCGACCTGCTGCTCGTCTCCGTGCTGCCCTTCAAGATCTCCTACTATTTCCTGGGCAACCACTGGCCCTTCGGGGAAGGGCTGTGCCGCCTCACCACGGCTCTCTTCTACGGCAACATGCACTGCTCCGTGCTGCTGCTCACCTGCATCAGCGTGGATCGCTACCTGGCCGTGGCTCACCCCTTCTCCTCCCGCGCCTTCCGCACTCCCACCTTGGCCGCCGGCACCTGCGCCGGGGTCTGGCTCTGCTCTGCTGCCCTGACGCTGCCCCTGACCCTGCAGCAGCAGTCCTACCCCCTGCTCGGGGCAGGCCTCACGCTGTGCCACGACGTCCTGCCCCGGCACGAGGATGATGGTTTCTACTTTTATTATTTCGTGGCGCTGATCGCCTGCGCCTTCCTGCTGCCGCTGCTGCTGCTGGCGCTGAGCTCGGGCGCGGTGCTGCGCGTCCTCCTGCGCGGGGGCGGCCGCTACGGCCACGCCGCCAAGCTCACGGCCCTCGTGGTCGTCACCCTCGTGGTTTTCTATGCCCCCAGCAACGTCCTCCTGCTGCTTCACTACTCCAGCCCCTGCTCCAAGCTGCACGGCCGGCTGTACCTCAGCTACATGGTCAGCCTGGCCCTCAGCACCTTCAACAGCTGCGCTGATCCCTTCGTCTACTACTACGTGTCGGAGGATTTCCGGGAGAAGGTGAGGAGGAGAGTCTTCAGTGGCAGCAAAAAAACCACCACTTCCCTAAAGACCTCCAAGGAAACGCTGCCCCGGTCCAAGCATTCGCTGGTGTGAGCCTCCAGCCCGGCTCGCTGCTCCCAGGGCTCTCAGAATGCACACAGTGGGGATAAGAGGAATTCAGCACTGGAATTCCACAAGTTTCACCCAGAACAGCTTTTCCCAGGAGCCAAGTGCTTTCCCTGTCTGCACAGATAAGGATGAATAAACCCAGGCTGTGAGATTCTTTGCCCAGAGGAGATGCTGAGTGCTGGACACATCCATCCTTTACTGGGACACTGCCTGCAGCCTCTCAGCTGCTCCCACACCACCAGGGATGTTCCTCCCCATACACCTGGGTCTGCTGTTCCTAACCTGGCTGCTCTCTGCCTGCTACTCCTGCTCCTGGCTTGCTCTCTGTCCTTAAATGCATATTCCCTTCCCCTAAAACAAAAAAAGAGGCATCATTGCAAAACCAAATGTCTAAATGTTTCAAAAGCTACTCTCCTGAACTAAACCAGTCTGTCAAAGGACTGCAGAGTACTGGCTTGTGTAGCAAAAACATTCTTGGCTTGATTTGTCAGCAACCCCTCAGGAACGTCAGCCCACCGTTGGTAAAAGGTGTAAAAATCCCCTTCACTCATCCCTGTTTTTGCAAATCACCCTTGGCATCCATCATTTATTTGAGGCAAATGTTGTATTAATGGATTTTATAAAAAAATGATGTCTCATGAAGGGAAATAGTAAAGTAGGAATGGAGCAAAGCCTCTGGTACTTCACATTTCCTTTATGTAATGTCACCTACAGCCAAAAGCTGGCTCTGATCAAAGTGGTGCTCAGGTTTGTTGTTTGTTGTACCTGCTGCAAATCTGACAAAATGCAGCCTGCCCATCTCTCAGACACAACTGGGGCAGAGCCCTGTGAGCAGCCAGGTAGAAAATGAGCAATAAACCTCTTTAGAGCTCCTTAATTCTTTAGTTTTCCCAGCACAGGCTTGACAAGATAAAGCATGAATAAGAGGCAGAGAGGATTGTCTTAAAATCAGTTTTTAATAAAATATTTATCAGAATCTAAAACAAACAATTTTCTGGACTCAGACTTGCTAAGATGTGTGTGAACAGACCAACAGCTAGTCAGAGAGCTGTTTGTGTGTACCTGTGGGGGCAAAAGGCAGGGGAAACACAAAGCTGGGCTCCAGGTGCTGGGCTCTCAGTCAGAAACAGCAGGGACTAAAAAAACCTCAAACCCAAAGGCAGGCTGGTAGAGGTTTTCTAAAGAGTTTCTCTATTCACAATAATGAAAACCAGGTTATTGTGCATTAAATGTCAGCAGTCAGTGTGAGCAAAGCAAGTGCTGGTGTGTTGGGGATGTTCTTCAAGCAAGCTGAACATTTTTTCTGGTATTTGCTTTCTACTGAGGCTGATTAAGAAGGAGGGGAAGAGGCAAGACCAAAACACAGGAGAAGAAAGAACAAGGGGAACTATTGCTTTAAAATAAATACCATGGTAATGATTACTCTGCATAATGTACAGGTACAAATATATAAATATTAATTTCCTTGAAAGGATTGCAAGCATCAATCACTGATAACTAGCACTGCTGCAGCTATTCAGTCACAGAACTCGATGGAAGAAGCAATTTCTGTGTCTTACAAACCCACTGGCACTTTTCTCCTTTTGTAGTGAGGGACCATCAGGAAAAGGAAAGGAGAAACATCTCTCTGACAGAGGAAGGCAAAGTCTCTAAGCCAGAAACAACCCAAAGCAGCAGCCTTGCTGGCTTTGGCTTTCCAGCACCCAGCTGGCCTTTTCCTTGGTGGAAAAAAAAAACAAAACCAATCCTTCTCTCTAAACTGCCTGGCTGAGGTGCACAAAGTGGGAGCCTGAGATGTCCTTGTGCTCTCAGGGACAGGAGGGAGACTGAGCAGAGCTGGACCTAAGCCTGTCAATGGCTTTGGGTCTGTTCTGCTTTGTCCAGTGGTGCTCAGGGATCCAGTCCTACACTTTCTGTATTCCAAGCAGGATGTTGAAGAATGGAGGAAAAATAATCTATGATTTTTTTCCCCTAGATAAGAATGAATGATGGTGACAAGAAACACGAACTACAAATGTGGGACAGGGGAAAGCTCTGGACCCTCAGCTGGGGTGGAGAAGAGAGCAGAGACCTCCTTTATTCCTGTGATAGGGGGAAAAGGCAACCACAGTGGTGGAACTGCAGTTTATTTGATTCATTTCCTTAAATAAAATCACCTTTTTAGCAACAAAGAGGAGCTGGTTTGGTGTAGCAAGAGCAGGGGGAGGCAGCAGCTGCCAAGAGCAGAGGAACTGGAAGTGCCAAGGCTGGGGGTGAAGTCAGGATCCAGAAATCCTGCCACATCCCCTCCCACACACTGCCCTGCTCTGTCTGACTCTGAGGACAGGAAGGCTGCTCTGCCTTTGCCTTCTGAGGGTCCAGGGCTCTCTGGCTTTCCTTTGAATTGTAAAACAGAAGCCAGACTCCTCTGCCTCAAGCACTGGCACAGAGATCCCTCAGACAAGGCCCTGATTGATGGGCTGGCACCACCAGCAGGAATTATTTACCTGGCAGCAACAGGGGGATGTCTGCAGCTGGAATTAGGACATTACATCTCCCACAGCCTGAGGAAAGCAAAGAAAGCCAGGTTTAATTCTTGGCTGGAACTCCCCACCCTCACCTCCTCGTCCCTAGAGGGAGGTCTGAGTGCCCAAGGATCTGTGAGAGGACCAAGCAGTTTAAAACTACTTCAAATATCTCTCCAGAAGCATTCACTGGGTGTACAATGGGTGAGAGAGAGCAGGAGAGGAAAACCAGAAAGGGACTGAGGACTCCAGAAAACAGGTCCCATCTCCTGGATGAAGGCAGTCACAAACATCACCAGGGTCACCAAATGCCTCATCCTCCCAGCTCACAGCACCAAACAGCTGCAGCCTGAACCAGCAAACAGCAGGGTTTGTATTGTGCAGTTTTGAGTTTTAGGGGAAAAAAAAAAAAAAGAAAAGGAATCTTGTTGCAGCTCACACTAGGCCTGTTATTTACCCAGAGATAAATATTGACTCAGTCCTGTGTGTGTACACAATAGCCAGTGCCTGCCAGGACAGTTGCTTGCAGGAGGTGGAATTTCGTTTAAAGGCATTTATTTACCTGCCAGGCAGGAATGCAGCTGCCAGGGTGAGGGCAGGATCTGCCCCTGCACACCCCAGATGTGAGGCAGGACTCTCATCCCAGCAGGATCCTGGGAGCAGCCACGAGGGGAGGCTGGCACAGCTGCCAGCTTCTGAGGCAGCTCAGAAATTTCTGGGAACTTCAAGACCCAGACCTTCATCATGTCAACTGCATTCTGCAAATATCTGGCCCCAGACAAAAAGGACTGGAAACTACACATGCCCAACCTCTGGGATACCTCCTGGTTGTCCCCATGTGGACATTTTTCTGGAATAAACTTGCCTTTATTCTGGAATGGAATGTCTATACTGGGATATATTCTTGTCATGGTTCCTGTGTAAACAAGCCTTAAAAATGAATGGAGCTGGGATTTTTTTTTTTCTGTTTCCATTCACCAATAAACACCCTCAAAAGGAGTTTCCACCCTGCTCTGGGTCCTGGTAACAATAGAAGTGGGAAGATAAAATATTAACATTATTTTGCAAGAGGCAATTGCATGTAACTCCTCCAAAGAGAACAATGCTGCTCCAGGCAGGAAGGGAAACTCAAAAATCTTGGCTCCTGCACTTTTGGAAACACAAAGCTTTTCTTTTTAAGTTTTGCCACGTTGCTTGGGGCAGGTCAGACCGAGGGAGTCCAGCCTGTGACACCAGGGATTGGTACTGGCCAGCAGAGCCAGGCCTGGCCAGGGAGTACCAGGACCAGAACATGCTGTGCTGGATGCCAGTGGGAGTAAAATAAAAGGGGTTGGTGAAATCAGGCAAACATTTAAAAGGGCTGTGCCTGGGCCAGGTTCATTTTCAGGCCAGGCTTTGTGGAGAAAGGGGCTGAGAAGGCTGCAAGCAGCCCCTGTCAGCACATAGTGCAACACAAAGAGGGCTCCCCCACCTCATCCCTGCTTCTGCTGAGGCTGCAAACAGCAGCAGACATGAAGCCTTTCAGCCCTGGCAGTGGATTTCAGTTTTCTCAGGTAAAATGCACCTCCCAGGAGCTTTCCTGAATTGTGGAGCCACAGGGAAGTGTTTCTCTCGTGGGTGCAGACTGATAGGCTGAGGAAGATGAGCAGCCTCTTGCTATGTCATAATTGGCAAAACACACTGATTTTTATTATTATAATTTGAGCAAAAAACTTCTCAGCCATCTTTCCTCAAACAGCAGTTCAGCTAAGCACAAGCCCTGGACTTAGCTTCTAAGTGTAGCTAGGAAATGGCATTTGCAGAATATCCTGATAGCAAAGAAAACACTTGGAAATGCTCTATAGGTTTGAAATCCAGCCCCCATTTTTTCTCACCTAGAAGGCACAGCATATTGGTCTCTCATCACTGGGAGGGCTCCAAAGAGGATGCACAAGAAGGCAGGAAAATGGCAGAAAAATAACGCTGAGTGTCCCCCTTAGAGCTCCAGATCTGCCCCGTGGGGCAGCAAAGCCTACAGTTCTGAGGGCACCAGGAAGTAGTCATCATTCAGATTCTGTTCTGCAGCAGGTCTTCTGGAGGAACAAACTCATACAGGAGTTGATTCTGAGCCTCTTCTCTTTATTTAAATTATGTATTTCTGCGGGAAAGAGAACACAAGGAAGAAAAGTCACCTTGCTGTGATGCATCTTTGTGAGATATCACTGAGCCTGGGAAAAGCTGAAAAGGTCACAGAGCTGGGAGGGACCCTCGGGGATCAAATCCAGCCCCTGTCCCTGCCCAGCCACCCCAACAAGCCCACCCTGAGCACCCCTGGCAGCGCTGCCCAAACGCCCCTGCAGCTCTGGCAGCCTTGGGGCCGGGACCATTCCCTGGGCAGCCTGGGCAGTGCCAGCACCCTCAGGGGCAAGAACCTTTCCCTGAGCTCCATGCCAAGCCCTGGCACAGCTCCAGCCCTTCCTGGCCTCCTGTCCCTGTCACCCCAAAGCAAGATCTGTGTCCATTCCTCCTCCCCCTATCATGAGACTGATCAGCCTCTCCTCTGCTCCAGCTGAACACACCAAGTGACAGATCACTCCATTCCACTGGGCATGAAACCACTGAGATCCCAGAGCCTTTTACAGCTGCCCCAGCAAGCCCCCATTCCCACTGACCCCCTTTTTGTGGAACAGAGCAGCACAAGGACACCACAGGCTGGCTCAGAGCAGCCCCCTGCCCCGCTGTGGACTCACCATTCTGCTGGGGTGGCCTCAGCCTGGCTGCTGTCCCCTTCCCTGAAGGTGCTGGCCGTGCTCAGCTCTGCCACCACCTCGAACACGTCGCCCTCCACGGCGAAGGCGTCGGGGTCGTACTCGTAGGAGTAGTAGGACAGGTCTGTGTGCAGGGGGGGCCCCTCCTCGGCTGCTGGGGGAACCAGAGCTGCAGGAGCTGCGTGGCCACACAGCAGGGCAGGGCAGCAGCAGGAAGGGGTTTTACTCAGGGACACCAGGGAAGGAGGCTGCAGGTGTCAGCACACCTGCGCGTGTTTGGTGGGTTCACAGGGAAAGGGAGGAGCTGCTGCAAAAGGAGTTTTCAATTTTCCAGTCTGAGAAACTGGAATTAAATGCAAGGAAAAAGGGGGGAACAAAGAGAGGGGTAAAGGGGAAATAAGGAGGAAAAGGGAAAACAAAAGGGGAAGGCAAATAAGGGTAGGAAAAGGAGGAAACAAGGAGGGGAAATGAGAAAGCAAGGGGGGGAAGAAGAAGAAGACACAAAGGGGGAAAGAAGGAGAAAACAAGGGTGGAAAGAGGAGAAACGAAGGGAGAAAGAAGGAGAAACAAGGGGAGAAAGAAGGAGAAAACAAGGGGGGAAAGGGAAATAAAGGGAGGCAAAGGGCAACGTAGTTTGAAAAAATCTCCAGGTCTCCTTTTCCAGCATGGAATTAACTGAGGTGCTGAAGTTCAAACCCATCAGCCTGAGGGCTGCACACAGCAAGGTAAAAGAAGGGGGCAGATGGGACAGGGGATTCACTCTGCACCCTGAAAATTTCTCCTCTGACCAGGCACCTCAGGGAAGGAGAGCCCCATCTGTATGGGGACATGTCCTGTGTGCCCTCAGCTGTGCATCATTCCATAAAACAAGTGACAAAGCTGGAGGGACACCCTGAGGGAACAGCTCACTTGGTGACTGATCAGTGGAGGCAGCCAATTTTCTTTTCAGCCCAACAAGTGTGAAGGTTTTGAGGCCAGGAACCCACAGCAAAGCCATGGTCTCCAGCCTGAACGAGGAGCTGAGGTACCTCTGCCCCAGCACAGTCACACAGCACTGAAATTTCCTACTTTGTGTAGGGACAGACCCAGCACAGGCAGGAACAGGAATTTCTCCTCTTCCCACTCCCTGCAGTCTGTGCTGACACTGGTAGGTCCCTCTCACAGCACACACCCCACTCACACCAGGCTGTGCCTCTGTGCTCCCTGTCCAAACTGCAAGATAAAACTTCTAGGAACAGCAGCAGACCCGTGTTTCCTAAACTGCTCCTCGAGCCAGCTCAGCTGTCCATCCTTCCTGTTTGCTCTCTGTGTACACTGCCCCAGTCCAAACCAAAGCAAGCACTGAGGCAGAATTATTGCAGGGAGGAAAAGTCCCCTGCCCACCCAAAGCTGGCTTTATTTAAAGAGAACACTCAGCAAGGCCTTTGAAAATGTTTGTTCTCTAGAAATAAAATATCTGAAGGATCTTCCCTGTTGCCTCCCACATCCTCCCAGCACTGGGCAGGGGAGTCAGGCTCTGTTCCCTCCTTCTTGGCCTCCTCCCTGTGAGAACCTGCCAGACCATGAGCTCCTTCTATGAATGGGTGATTGCTGTCCACCAGGGCTGGGATGAACATCACAGGCCTGACTCTTCCCAGGAATTCAGCTCTGGAGCCCAAGCAAAGAGCACAGGCCGACGTTTCCTGCTGCACACAAACCACTCCCCCAGCCCCAAATGTTTGTGCTGAGGCCAATGTTTGCTGAGCAGTGATGGGGGGAGAGGAAAACCAGCCCTGTGCCAGCTCAATCAATCCTGAAAAAGCTGCAGCCCTGTGGGGAACACACCACCCAGGGAATTTTGGGGATGACTCCACCTGGAAGCAGAGCTCAGGCTGATGGTCCTGATGGGAGCTGAGGGTGTGGGTTAAGGTTAGGCAATTAATTAAAAAAAACCCAAACCCCACAAACAAAATACCACCACCAAAGCATCATAATTCCACCTAGAACTTTCTTCCAGTTCCAGCCATTGGCCCTTTCTGATTGCTGGAGCAAAACTGTGCAAAGGGCATGGCTGTGGGTGAGGCAGGGGGCCAGAGAGCTCAGCCTGGGGGGCTCCCTGCTCACAGCAGCACTGATACCCCAGCACTGCTGCCCCACACTCTTGGAGGTTGTTTTCCACCAAATCCATGCAGAATCACAGCACTGTGATGGCAACATGTTGTCCTCCAATATCAGTGGCTGTGCCTTGAGTGCCTTTGGCAGAGGAGATTTAATTTGTTTCAGAAGAGAGTTAGTGTGGAAGCAATCAAGGCACCACTTCATCACAGAGACACAGTCAGAGCTACTGAGGATCCCACGGGCTCTGAAATCCACCCAGACCCTTGTGGCCAAGGAGTGACAAGGATCTCAGGAAAGGCACAGCCAGAAATTCAGCGAGATCCCAGTCAGTAACTCAGCTCCTGCTCCAGGGTTTTCTATCCAAACAAATATTGCAGCCGGCTGTGAAGGCACATGAGCACACCCAGAGCTGGGTCCACTCATCAAAATCCTGTCCCACCCTTTTGAGACTCAGTAATTCACCTGAGAAGGAACAGCTGAGAAAGGGGACTCACACAGGAGTTGTTTCAGCTGAGTTCTGTCACCCTGCAAACTTCCCTGGCAATCAGAGGATCTACAGATGCAAAGAGGATCCCACCCATCTGTTCAAAAAAAGTTTTAAGGTCAAACCTCAGCCATTCTGTCTCTCTGCAGACTTTGGGAAGGCATTTTAACATGTTCTGACAGCAGCAACAGCGCTGCATCCTGACCTTTCAGAGCCATCTATGTTCAATTACTCATCTTGAACAGCTGGAATTTATTCCAGCAAACCCACTGGTGTGTGTGGAACTTCACTGTGGGTCTGTGTGTGCCAGAGGGAGCCCCAACACATCCTGCAATTCCCACTGACAAGACCTCAATTAAAGCATCCATCAGCCCAAGCTGAGCTGCACCAGTCTCATGGCAAACACAGGAGGCTCCCAGACAACACAAGCACCACGTGCCTCTCTGAGAGCCCAGCATTTCCCGCAGATTAACACACCCAGTTGGTTTTACACCAACCTGCCCTAAGCTTGATTCGGCTCCTGGAGTTTTGCATCCCTTTAGGAAGTCCCAGATTTAGGCACGGCTCAGCAGAGCCCCTGCTGGAGCACCTGAGCCGACTTAACCCCATCACATGCTCCAGCAGCAGCGAGCCCAGGAGAGCCTGGCTGGGGAGGGGCTCATTCATCTGCTGCGCTTTGATTCATGTCCCGTGTGCTTGACTTGAGAGGAGCCCTGAGGATTAATGAAAATCACATGCTGGGCCCTTTTCCTGGGCTGGGATTTAGTCAGTTTGATTCCTGAATGCTCATTCTGCCATGGCTGCTCCCAGCTCAGCATCCTCCTGCCAGGAAATTTGGGCACTACCAGATCCCAGGACAAAGCCAGCTCTAAGTGCTTGTGCTTTGACAAACGTCCTTGTGGCACTCAAGTTTGTCCATCTAAAATCTGCATTACAATGCCACACAAAATAATCAGATTTTCCCCTTTTGCTCCTTCTGAGCCAGCACTGTTTCTGTCAATTCAGAACAGAAACCACAGAGGGATTTTCCTTTTACTTCGATGCAGATTATTTCAGAAACTCTGTTCTGAATATTTTTTGGATTGTGGATTACCATCAAGTTCCATCATTTTTTTCCCGGGTAATCATATCAAATTTTTATTTGAAAATTATGTAATGGCAGCCCCATTTCTGTAGACCTTGGTATGGCCTCACATTCCAGCAGTGCCCAAATAAAACAGTTTGGGAATGCTGCTTGAAAGGGTTCAGATTGCAAATTTTCCATACTGAGCACATGGCATGTGTATGGAAAAAAAGGCAACAAGATATAGATACAGATATATTCACAATAAATGCAGGGGAAAAAAAAGGGGGGGAGGGGGGAGGAAAGTAGTAGAGACATTAAACACTAAGACTGAATGACCATTAGCAAATGTCATAATGGAATATTCACCATGTTTTTGCACCTTAATAAGAAAACTGTCCATCAGCTGCTGTCCAGAAGGGAAAGAACAGGATGGTGTCTCCTGTTGGGCATGTGTTAGTCTGATCCTGCTGCTCAAGGAGGACATGAGGAGCCACAGAGCTCCTGAATTTAATTCTTCTCCTGAAGAATTTAACTGGTTTTACCAATTTGTTGGGAGTTGAAGGCCAGGGGAAAATTAATGAGTGGAAAGCAGCCAGGAAAAATCTAGACCAGTTTATTTACTAGAAACAGCATGAAACAAGCTATTCTATTGACCCTCCACTGCTTCTTGGTGAGATTTATTGTGAGCCATGAGCAAGTTCGACACGAGTCTTGGAAAAAAGTGCATGAACATAAGCACCAAATAAAATGAGCAGCCAAATTCCTGGCTACTCCATCCACTGACCTTAACATTTTTGTTCACTAAGGCTCTTTATTCCAAACAGCAGCTCTGAGAGAATCAAGATTGCCAGCTCCATTTTTGCACAGAACTGCAGGGACAAAGTTAATCCACCTGGATTTGAGTCCTTGCAGTGGTTTGGGCTCTTGTCACGTCCTGCTCAGTAGTTTGTTGGAACACATTACATCAGCCTGGCTTTCAATGGGATCTTTCCAGGTTAATAGTGGAAGAAAAGATCACAGAGTGTGTTGTTCAAACACAGCAAGGCTGAGAAAATAGGAGGGTGGGTTGTCCACTCCTACAAACAATTATCTAAATCCTGCAGGTGCTGAGCTGGGCAGGATTCCTGCATGATTTCCTGGAAGGAAAAGGACTAGGAGAGCTGTCTGCTACTGAATACTTCTCATTCTCAGCTTCCTTGACCTCTTTATTTTTTTTTCTGATTTCTGAATATTCTGTCTTTTCTATAAGATGGAGAAATTCAGCATCTTTAGTTAAAATGTGCTCGAGAGCCACCTGTACTTAATACAGAGCGAGGACAAGCTTTAACCTTACTTAAGAAAGCCTTTGGATAAATGCAAAAGTATTGCATTACCTGCTGGAGTCTGGGGAACACTGGGCTGCTCAGCTGTGTGGGAGTGTGTCTCCCTTTCTTCTGGCAGGTTCTTGGCTGCAAATACAAAGAAAAATAAACTCATTTGTCACATAATTCGTTAATAATGCCTCTCTAGTAGAGGCTGGCATTTCCAGAGGTGGTGTAATCAGTTCCCTGATACACTACACACCTTGAAGGCCATGCAGAATTTCCAAAGCATGCTACATTTCATGGATTTATTTTTTATCCAGGAATATTCACTTTAGACCAAACGATATCCCTAATTTTCTCTTCAATTCATTCTGTCTGGTAAATCATGTATCCATGAGAACAGAAAACCAGTTATTTCAAGCTGAAAAAGCAGCTGCCCTTATCACTTAATCAGCTGTACTATGAACAGCAAAATAACACAGAGCAAGTTCAGAATCCTCCTTTCCCTACCACAGGCATGGAATATTAACTTGCTCAAATGAAGATTTGTAACAGCCTGCAGCTGAACCGTGACAGAAAAGGGAAATAAATGAAACCTACAGGCAGAACACTGAGACATGGGCATCTGCTCTATCCTGGTGTTGTTCCTACACGATGCCACCTCCATCTGGCAGTGGTTGGGGTAGATGTGGCCATCAGAGCCACACACGGGCTCGCCGTCGTAGCCGCAGTCCCGCGAGCACAGGCACTGCTCGAAGTACTCGTCCTCCAGGCAGCCAAAGATGTTGTTGCAAGGGCCAGAGTGGACAAAACCTGGAGATCAAACAAATCCCAGTCAGGTTTGCACAGCACAGGGAAGGTGGAATGGAAATAGTTCACCCATCATCAGTTTTTATGTTGAATTCTTGAAGATTTCTAAGAGGAATTTGAAAACTTGAGAGAATTAAAAGTTCTGGGAACAAAGTTGCTTTTTTGAAGGACCCATGGTGCAACAGCTTCCTGACTTAGGATAAAGCAACTAGTTTTTGGCCACAGGGCACAGAAAGGAACAACAGCTTCTGGGGCAAGTTATTCCTTTTCAGAGATGTATGAAATTGTTCAATCTTCCTACAGTTAATTGTGGAACTCCACTGAAAAATACTGGAGAGAAAGAAAACCAAATTGCATGGTGAGGAGTTTTTACCTCTTTGTTTACTGACACATCTCCCCATGTGCAGGTTCTTCCAGAATCAGACATTTTATCCAATCACAGTCACTTTGGTGCCTGAAGAGCACCACTGCTCTGTTTGTCCTGACTTTAACACTGCAACCCCCCAAAACCTTTGTGAAACTTCCACTAACACAGAGAGCAAAACATAACATTTTTCTAAATATAATTTTGAGTTCAGAACAGTTGTGGGTCCCATTTTTCCTAAAGATCTGTGTGGTTTTGGGGTAACTCACCAACCCACTGGCTGGCTGAGCTTTCCACCTCGTTGCAGGTTGGGCCATCGCAGAGCTCTCTGGCCAGGGGGCTGTTCTCACTCACGTTGTAGAAACGAGTGGCTTCAAAAGCTGCAGCAAGGAGGAGAAATCACAGCTGAGCCTCTTGCCTGGAGATCTGAAGTCAGCAGGGATCAAAGGGAAACAGGCACAAACCTGGCTCGTAGTAATCGTACACTTTGATGGGAACAGGGGCTGTTTTCCCAACTATGTGCTCTCTGAAAGCTTGGAACTTCACACAGGTCATGCACTGGCTGGGAATCTGTGAGAAATGGTGTAAAAGACTCAAAAACTACACCTGAAGTGAAGAGAAATGAACACAGCACGTGCCCCAAATACCAAGCACAAAGATACCTCCAATACTCCAAGTAAAGGGACAGAGATAATGAATAAAAACCAAACAGGATGAACCAAACCAGGATGCTGTGCTGACCTTTAAAACACATATTTGCCACAGAGCCATGGCAAACACTCCAGCTGTGCTCCCTGCCTTGCCCACAACCATCAGACAATTTCCTGCTGCTGACCAAGCCAAGAGAGATCTCACCTTCCACTCTCAGCTCTGTGCTGTGAGATCTAAATTATTCAGCATTTAGTACTTCAGGTTGGACCTGAAAATCAGATTATTTCAAGGCAAAAATCTATGTGATATCCACCCAAAACCACTGCATGGGCTAAAGGGAATCACCTGCCCCTGTTATACTTTGGTTTCCAAGCAAAATCACAACCCCACCTGCAGCAAAAGGAGCTCAAGCAAAAACCACTTAGAGCTGCAGGGTGATCCTCACCCCTGAGGGACCCCCAGCACCCTGCTGGTGCCTCATCCCCTGCTCATTTGCCTTTCATTAAAATCCAACATAATTATAAGAAACAAAGCCATTACCTCATCAAAATAAAAGAGGACTTTTCTTCCATCCACTTCATATCTTTTTAACCCAATTTGCTTGTTCATCAATAACTGGGGGTGGAAAAAAAATTTTAAAATCATCGTGTTTAGTTTAATCTCATTTTATAGAAAACAGGTAGAAATGAGAGAATAAATAACATTTCAGGCTGCTTAGAAAACTGATCAGACACTAAACTCCAGGGATTTCTTCTGCTGGAAAACGGTGCTTCCATAAGAGAGGGAAAATGCAAAGGGAGTGAAGCTGCTGCCACACGACAGAAGGGGAAAAGCCACCTGTGTGTCCCTGCCTGTGTCCTGCTGAGGAGTTCTTGCAAGAGAGGGAAAATGCAAAGAGATTGAAGCTGCTGCCACATGACGGAGAGGGAAAAGCCACCTGTGTCCCTGCCTGTGTCCTGCTGAGGAGTTCTTGCAAGAGAGGGAAAATGCAAAGAGATTGAAGCTGCTGTCAATGACTGAGGGGGAAAAGCCACCTGTGTGTCCCTGCTGTGTCCTACTGAGGAGTTCTTGCAAGAGAGGGAAAATGCAAAGAGATTGAAGCTGCTGTCAATGACTGAGGGGGAAAAACCACCTGTGTGTCCCTGCCTGTGTCCTGCTGAGGAGCTCTTGCAAGGTGCACCAGCTGAGGGCTCTTCCTTACCCCCCTGGACTCTGCTGATGCCTCATCCATGATCTCATCCAGCAGCTCCCAGATTGTTTTCAGTGCCAAGGCTCCAGCAAGACCTCAGAGACCCCAAACCACCCAATGAAGTCATTTATTTACACCCCTCAGACCACCGGGGAATCTCACTGGGTATTGAAGGTCCCCTCCTCCCAGCAGCTGAAAAATCCAAAACATTCTTCTGCCAGGAAAATTAATCCTCCCATTTGAAAAGAGCAGCCATTTGAAAGAGCCCCAGGCACCCTCCCTTTTGACAAATGGGGTCAGGCCAGGCCTCTGCTCCTCATCTTCTCTCCCTTCGAGGCCCAGGGATTTGGAATTTGGGGTTTGCATTGTACCAGGCAGGCCCACAGACCCACTTCTTCTGCTTTTTATCTGCACACCATCTAAGGGCACTTCCCACATCTCCAAACCTTTGTTTTCCACTTTCCAAGAGTTCCTCCTATGATTTCTGCCCTTGGAACATCTCAATATTGTGCCTCTCCTGCCTGATCAAGCATTACTATTTTGATAATCTGTATTTAGAATGCATCTGGCACGTGGAAAATATCTAATACTGAAGCTGGGGAGGATGAGGGTTTGTGGAAAAGGACTTTGGTGTTTTAATCAAAGTTTGGAGAGCCAAGATAGGGCCAGAGCACTCTATTCTATAATTCTGTTCTCTAAACTGGCCCATTACATCAATCTCTGTCAGACAATCCCATTTGTAAACATATTCTTGTGGGGTTTTTTTTCTTTTGATATTTTTGTGGGTTTTTTGTTTGTTTTTGGGTTTTGTTTTTGGGGTTTTTTTGGGGGGATTTGTTTTGTTCTTGTTTTTTGAGTGCTTTTTTGGTTTTTTTTTTGGTTTTGGGATTTTCTTTTTTTTTTTGCTTTTAATGTTCTTAAGTTACTTTGAGATCATAGGCTAAAATCTGTGGAAATGGGAACAAATCATTATAACTATTATTATTTTCATAATTATCATAATAATTATTAGCAACAAATATTAAAATAATAATTACATATAATAATGTAATATTAATATATTATAATATATATCTTAAGTTACTTTGAGATCGTAGACTAAAATCTCTGCAGAAATGGGAACAAATAATTATAATTATTATTACTTTCCTAATTATATATTTATTATTATATATTATATAACATTATTTTATTATATTTATTTATTATACATTATATTTATTATTTTATTATATTTATCATATATTATATAATATAATTATCATTACTTTCCTAATTTTTATATCAATTATTACTAATAAATATTTAAATATTAATTATAGTAATAGTTGTTATTAATTATAATAAAAACTATTACTACAATTATGATTTAGAATGACACAAACCAAGCAGCACTGCTTCTTTCTGAACACTGAAATTCACCCAAACCTGCCACCAGCAGCTTCAGCTCCCCTCAGCAGAGCTCTCCTACTGGCAAACCCTGCTCCCCAGCTCCCTGCTATTCCTGTAACAAGCAAAGCAACATGTCTTTAAATCCCACACAATATGGAAAGGGCCAATTTAATTTGTCCTTATAATTTTCGGGCCCTGCTGGTGGCTGTTATTACTCAGCAGCCCGTGGCTGCAGACAGGCCTTTTATGAGGGCCTGGAGACGCCGGCGCCACCGGGAACTGCTGGGCTCAGCTAAAAGTGCATTTTTCTGGTGAGGTTTGATCCATCCCAGCCCGGGCTGACCTCCTGACCCTGTCGACATCCAGCATTATTAGGAGGATTTGTGGTGGGTTGTGCACAGAGCCCTCATTAAGCGGCGCTGCCCTGGGGCTGCACGTGGGGCTGCTCCCGGCCTGGGCTCAGGGGAAAAAATCCCAGAAAATCCCAGAAAGTGCTGATTTACAGCCCAGCCCCTCCACAGCAGAGCAGGGAAAAGGCAGCAGAGGCAAAGGTGGGACTTGGCTCTGCTCAAGGTGGTGTCCAAAATACGTGGTGAGGCTCCAATGGTGAATTTTGTGTTGGGCCCTGTTTGGTAGCCATGAAGAAATCACAGGATGGGTTGGGTTGGAAGGGACCTTAAAACTCATCCAGTGCCAGCCCTGCCATGGCAGGGACGCCTCCCACTGTCCCAGGCTGCTCCCAGCCCTGCCCAGCCTGGCCTTGGGCACTGCCAGGGATCCAGGGACAGCCACAGCTGCTCTGGGCACCCTGTGCCAGGGCCTGCCCACCCTGCCAGGGAACAATTCCTGCCCAATATCCCATCTAAATGGGATTTTTTCCCATCTAAATTTCACTTTTCCTGTGGGAAGCCATTCCCTGTGTCCTGTCCCTCCATCCCTTGTCTCCAGTCCCTCTGCCGCTCTCCTGGTGCCCCTTCAGGCCCTGCAAGGGGCTCTGAGGTTCCCCTGGCAGAGGTGGATCAGGTGGGGCTGTGTCTGCTCTTGGGACTTGTACCTACAGATGTGCCTGGGCTTTGTCACCACATTTCATTTTTACAGATGCAAAAGGGTTTAAACGCAATAAAAAGCCATGGAATTCAGGTCTTCAAGGGGAACACTCCCTCTTGAAGATGCAAAATTCTTCACAATTTAGGAAAATATCCTGCTTTCCAAAGGGGGGAAGGGGGGTGGGGGGGAGAAGGAAAGAAAAAAGGAAAGAAAAAGGGAAAAGAAAAAGGAGTAGAGGGATATATTCCTTAAGAAATTTCCAGTTCTTCTGCAATGAAAACCCTACACACTATTTCTTTTGACCATTTCCCTCTGCTCACAGAACATTCCGTAAGTTTAACACCATGAAGATATCCTGTTGTTCTCCTCCTGGGATATTTGGAGCTCTCTCTGGTTCTCATCCATATTTTTTCTGCCATTATTTACATGAATGACTATGAAAGAGAATGTATTTGACAGCACTGCACACGACCATCACTCCAGCACCTTCAGCAGAGGGGGGAAAGCAGGAACCAAACCCACTGCAGGCTCCTCACCTAATTTTCCTTTTTTTTTTTTTTTTTTTTTTTCCATGGATGGGCTGGAGAACTGCTCCCACCTGAACATTCAGTTGGTTGCATGAGGGAGAATACCAGACCCACAGGCAAATAAAAACAGATCCATTTTACATGCTTGGATTTGAAAATAGATTTCTCCATGTGAATGGATATAAATAACTGCAGTTTTTCTCTTTATAGGAATAATTTCATATCTGATCCCCTGTTCTGAAAGGATGCAATTGCTTCTCAGGGATTAATACAAAAATTTCTGTGGCTTCAGGGACACCCCAGGAGACATCTGACAGCAGCTTCTGACACGGATTGTAAACCCCTCCAGAGAGTTTTTTCCTCCAAGAAAATGCAATGGTGTTTCAATTATAAATCAGCCAAATCAAGGGAAATCCTAGAGAAGATAAAGCAATGTGCACTCCTCCTCGAATTATGATATCAAATTAAACTTCACAATGGTTCTACTTTAAAATTCTTTCCACAGATCCCTTCCCTTCCCAATATAATGAGATAAAGTTATTAACAGAAGAGGTCTTTTAGAAGCAAAATATTTTTTAGCTCTTTACCAGCTCTCAAGGACACAAAAAATTTACACCTCTTCAGTGAAAAATCCTTAAAAAAATAAATAAGAACTCCACCAGTGAATGCAACGTTCCACAAAATGTAATGAGTTGTAATGAATGGAATACTCCCACAAACATAAAGCAAAGCTCAAGATTACAGTTCATCTGCCCTGAAGGGCTGGCTGGGCACGAGGCACATTCTGTCCACCTCAGCTTGGCTGCAAGAAACACGATGTTCTCCCAGAGAGAAGGAGAGAAAAAAATAAAAAGGGCAAAAAATTCCAAGACACAGAGCCTCCAAAGAAATGGGATCCAGATGTTGGAGATAACACAGCTCACTAAGCAGCCATAAACAGCTCCTGTTAGAGCACATTTGCACCTCAGCTTTTCCAAGGGGTCTCAGTTAATTACTGTGCACTGGCTCAGGGAAGCCGTGGCTTGGCTGGGTTGGGTTTGCTCAGCCTGCTCAGAACCTCTGTTCCCTCATTTCAGAGAGATTTTTTGACAAGTGAAATCTCTTCCTCCCCTTTCCCAATTTTAATTGCATCTTTTCAGCAGTGCTCTGACACTCAATGGCCTCCTCTTGGCCCTCAGAGGGAACCCCTCCCAGTCAGAGATCCACATCCCAGCCCTGCACCCCCATCCCACCGATCCCATCCCATCCCATGGATCCCATCCCATCCCAATCCCCTTCCCTCACCTGCTCCAGGCTCTCAATATCTGCCCGAAACCCTGAGAACAAAGGCACTTCCAACACAGCCATGTTTGAGGATCCAGAGTGCAGCCATCTTCCCATGGGAACAAAAAGAGAGAAAATGGGAACAAACTCAAGATCCATGGACAACTCAGAATGGAGAAAACAACTCCAGAAGAAGAAGAAGAAGAAGAAAAAAATATCTTAAAAGGCTCTCCTCGTTGAAGTGCTTGGGGAAAGCCACAAGCTACAAGTTGGTTTTTAAAAATCCTCTTTTCTGCTTTTATTAAACAAAATGATGCCCAGCTCACAGGGGGTAGGAGATGTCCTGGAACACAGAGGCAGAAAAGCAGAGGGATACAGCCACCTGTGGGGCTGCTTGCTTTCTTTTTCAATTAATCACTGAGAAAATGCACTTGGTAAAAGGAAATAAACGCTTGAAGTAGGAGAAACTTCTGTTCCACCCTGAGAGGAGGGCTGTAGATGGACTGTGGTGGGGGAGGGATGCTAATTCCCAACACCAAGGTCATTCAGTCCTGGGGTTTCATAAATGCCTGTTTCACCCCTGGCACTGAGAAAAGGGCTTTTGCTAACGAGTCAGCAAAGTCACTGCCTTCCTGGTGTTAAATCACTGCCTGTATCATCCTCTAGAGTATAACTGAAAACTCAGAAAAATCTCTGAAATTGAGTTGTTATAAATGTGCACAAAATCCCCACACAAGAAAGGTGAGGAGAGAAGGGCTGTTGGGGCAAAATCTCAGTTTTTGCAGCACGGCAGAGGAGATCCCATCCTTAGGCAGCTCCTGGAATCCCAGAACAAAGCTCCTTTTCTCTGCACTGCCAGCAGCCCCCAGCCCTCCCTCCCTGGCAGCTCACCTGTTTGCTGTGCCCTACCTGAGCTGGGCCCAGCAGGGCTCATCAGCTCATGCCAGCTCTGAGAAAACACACTCCCACAGCTTCCAGCACCAAATCTGCCAGCTCTGAGCTGGCTCCTCTGTCTGGAGCCCCCTCAGCTCAGGGGTGGTGAACTGGCTGAGGTTGGGGTGCCACACCCCAGCCCAAGGCTCACAGTATCATGAGGTGGCCTGGGGACAGAGCCAGCTGGCTCTGGGGAAGGCACTCAGGGCTCCCAGAGCCATTAAACCTCCTTAACTCCCATCTCCACGCTCCTCTTGGCAATGGGCATAAAAAGATGCAAGAGCATGCAAAGTGTATTCAAACAGACCCACACTCCCAAATAAATCGTTCAGGATCCCTTTGCCTGCATCTCCCCAGCCTCTGTTACACATCACAGCTTTCTGTTTTCCACCCTGGGCTCTCCCTAACCCTTCAGCAGTGCCCCAGGGATGTCACTGGGCATGACAACACTTCATCACATTCTGAGAACACCCCCAGCTCCAAACAGCTCACTTGTCATCCTTAGCTGCACTCCTCTCTTCACACTGCCCCAGCAAGATGATGATGGAGCTGAGAGCATCATTACAGGAAGAAGGGGAGGAAAGGAAGATTTCATTTGCTTTTGTTTCCTTTCCAAGCAATCCATCTCCCTGCACTGGGCTTCCTCTCAAATTTCTGCCTCAGCTGCAGCAATTCCCAGGGCAGGAGTTTCAGAATTATCAGCAGAGAGGTTGTGCTGATGCAGGGCAGCCTCCTCAGCATCTGACACCACTGTGGAATTTTATCCTCTCCCCAAAACAGGCTGAGGGCTCAGGCAGGGGGAGAAGAGGTTGGCACAGTGACACTTGGGGGCAGTGCCTGTGCCACAACATGGCCCCATGGGCCAGGGGCAAGTGTGGGCCAGGGAAAACAAATCCCAGCTTTTCCTGGGGCCCTGCAGCTCTGCAGTCTCTGTGTGCCCTTGCCTCTGCAGGAAGGAAGGGACAGAAGCTGATAGGAGAGCCAGAGTTTCCCATTAAGCTGTGATAGGGCAGCAAGAATGTTCCATTTCCATCTGAGCCACTCTCTGCACCTGCCATGCTCCTGGTCACAAACATGAAATTAGTTCTGAATTTCTTGGGAATGGTTTCTCCTGTTGCACAGCAGGATGCTGTGAGTCCTCTTTATTTACTCTGGTTGTGGCTTTATCTCTCCTGGGTCAAATTCCCAATAACCTCACTAAAAATCCAAATGCTTTCTAAAGAGATCAGCAACCCCTGACGACTGCAGCAGTATCAAGGTGTTTGAGCAAAACTTGTAAGTGGATTTAATACAGGTCAGAAACTATTCTTGCTGCTGTTTGTCTACAGCCAAGTTGTTTTCTCACAATAACTTGCATTTTCCAATCTATGAGACAGAACTGCTCATGTCTCTGCAAAGTGCTTTAAGAGCTAGAAATGAAACTTCTGGATCATGCCACTTAAAAAAGTTATTTTACATTTCATTACATGGAGCAAGGAGATACGGAATTTAAGAGTTTATTAACAAATATCTGCATATATTGTGCCTTTACCATATATTCCAAATGCATACCATGGCAACAAGCATCTTTTGTTAGGTTTTTGGTATCCAAAACTGAAATACCAAAGAGCTCAAATAATAAAGTCAAGTCAGTAATATTTATAAAACTATTGACATAATTAAGATATTAGTCAGCCAGTTGAATTTACCTTGCTCTTTGAGGCTTTTAAGAAAATAATCCAGAACTTTTTCTTTTCATCCTTATACAAGCAAATCACATCACATTTGTAATTTTTCAGGGTTTGGAGAGGCAATAATGAAAATCAGTGATAAAACCTCAAGGCATTGTTCTTACTTCTCTACCTCTGACAAACACTTAGCACTAAAATGATCAAGAATGACCTTGGAATGACTTTGTCCTACAACCCAAGTGGTGAAAATAATCCAGAACCTTTTCTTTTCATCCTTATACAGGGAAATCACATCACATTTGTAATTTGGAATGATTCTGTCCTACAACCCACAGTGGTGGCTGAAAATTCTGCTGAAAATCCTGAGATCCAGCCAGCGCAGCACGAGAGAACTCGGTGCTTTCCTGGCACAGAGGGGCTGGCACTGTTGTAATCACACATCCTCTGAACACAGAGAGACATAGCTCCCCCAGGATTTTCCTGGGAAGCTGTGAGAAAGCATTAAACAATTGCTATCTCAATTGTTGCTCTAGGACACGAAATAGAATGATGCAGACACTGGAATCTTTAAGGTAAAAAAGAGGGAAAGTTTAATTCTGACTGTAACATTTATAGATTTCTGAAAGGGACAGTGGATTGGAAGATGACAGTGCCACCTCTCCAATGACACTGGACAAACTAACAGTCCATCACATTTTTCCTCCTCCAGAAAAGAATGTAAAACAATTAATTATTTTTATAAAGCCTGTGAGAAAGGTCGTTACAGGAATGTAAACATCAGAAGGCTCAGAAGAACTCAAAAGAACAGGGTGACACTCAATCTCTGCACCTGGCAGGCAATCTCTGTTTGTCAAAGATGTTTACAAGAAGGAGCTGTCCCTTCTTGACCAATAGGTGAGAGAAGATTCCTAAAGGCCAGTCAGGTCTTAGGTCCACCATTGTTTCTGTAAGAACTGTGGATTTCTAACAATAAAGGACTTTTCATGCCTTCTGAAGATGGAGTCTCTGTATCACCTTTGTCTGTCCCCAACACCCCTCTGGTGACAATGCACACCAAGACCAGCAAACCAAACGTTCTGTGGGGGGCAGGACTGGCACTTCCTACCTCGTGCAGGTCTCCAGGATGACTTTGTACTCTCGGTGGTCCTGGTCTGAGGCCGGGTCCTCGTCGTCCCCCAGGGCCCTGTCCCTGTGCAGGGCTCCGGGGCGGCGCTCGGCGGCAGAGCCCGAGCGCAGCGGGGCTGGGGCTGGCAGGGGCTGCTCTGCCTTGGGCTCCTTCAGGTTCACCAGCAGCTGGAAGGCTGGCTTGGCTATAGGATCAGGTACATTGTAAGTGACATCGATCTGCAGGGGGAAGAGGGGAAAGTAAAACAAATCAGGGTGGGTTATTACAGCTCCAGCGTTTCCAAGTGCCCACAAACATCCAGCATAGACACAAGAACTCTTCAGAGTTGGGGAATGGCAGGCACAGAAGCAACAGAGGATTTATCACATGTGGTAATCTCTGAACAGAGAGAGACATAGTTGTCTCCCAGGATTTTCCTGGGAAGCTGTGAGAAGCTCTAAGAAAGTTCACAGAAGACAATGAGAAACAATTCTTGTCTCCATTTGCTGCATCTGTTGTTGTGCACATGTAGAACATGTTATGGAGATTGTTCACCAAAGGGTGATTTCTTAATTGGACACTGGATGGTGTTTAGATTGATTGACCAATTAAGTTAAAACTATATCAGACAGTCTGTAAAGGTTATGAGTGTCTTAATTGTATAGTACAGTATAATACAGTATAGTATAGTATAATACAGTATACTATAGTATAGCTTAATAAAGCAATTGATCAGCCTTCTGCAATCATGGAGTCAATACTAATTATTCCCTGTTCAGGGGACTGTTGCTACCATAACACATAGTTCTATCTCTATATAAGCTCTATCAGAGCTTATATAGATATCTACACATTCACTTCCCAAATTAAAGCAACACAAATAGTCATAGAACTATTTTGAGAGAAATTCCAGGTGTAAGTCCTTCCTCGCAGCAAAGTGGGATTACAAAAGCAGCAAACAGGCTGTGAGATTAGAGATCATCTGCTGCCATGCTTCCTCCAGCCCCATGAAAAGCTTACCTGCATCAGACAGCAGCCTTCACCCTTGGCACTCACAAACAGCCCTGTTGGAATACTGGGGATCTGGGGAGAATGCACAGGTGAGACACAGACAAGACATGGCACTCAGAATGGTAATGAATATTAAATTTAGCTCTGTTCTGTACAAAATACCTTTATAAAGGACACTGCAGAAGTGAAGTGAGCATGGCCTAGCCTCTTCACCACCTGCACTTACAGTGGCAGAGACAAACAGCAGCACAAAATAAACATCAGGCATTGGTTATGGTGAAAAATGCCTTTTAATTAGGAGTGCTGTCTCTTTCCCAGCAGAATCCAGCCACAAACCCACAGAAAGTCCCACAGGTCTCAGTGCTTAACTTTTGCTTTTACCATCCCTGATCCAAGTCCTCATTCAGAACCCAGCTGACGTGGATTGCTTTAAAAACCTGCCTGCACAAAACCACCTACCACTGCAGTCTGAAGGACTTTTTTATTCATCTTGTTAAGCTCAAAGGTCTCCTGGTAGTCCAGGTTAGTGGAAGCCAAGGAAATGGTCAGGTTGACTCCTCCAACATAAGAAAGGATGGCATATTCAGCCAGAGCCTGCAGAGCCACACAGGTGTCCTGGGGGCAGAAGAGGGAGAAATAGAATAGTGAAGAACACAGGAGCACAGCGAACTTCCAAACAGCTCTGCCAAGCTCCAGCTGGCAGAATCTCCCTTATTAATTCATATGGCAAAAGAAACACCAGGTTTTGCTCACTTTTCCTATCAAAGGCACCTGTGAGGACAAACTCTGTGTTCCTTTCAAACTACCAGTCTGAGGAGGAAGCAGTAAAGAGCTCTGGAAAGTTTTTCTTCTTACCAGAACACAAACAATTTCTGTCAGGAAGATGGAAACTCCACATTCCTGAATCAATTGCCAATGCATGCATCCCAGCTACCTTTTCCAGAGGCTGCCCACCTGAGTAGATGAGAATCCTCCCAGGGCATTCCTCTGCTGTGAGAGCCACTTGACTACAGGGAGTGCAGAGGCCACGTCTCCCAGGAGTGTGTAGGTCAGAAGGGCATAAGATGTCATTTCCACCTCTGCAGAAACAACTGAAAGAGGGGTGAATTAAAAAAAAATAAAAAATACCATCTAGAAGTGAGAATCCAGGCAGGTCTAGAGATAGTTCTATGAATATTTATTAACTGAAAAATAATTCTAGAAAGTTAGGAGTCTGTAGAAGTAAACATGGGAAAAGGGAAGTTAAAATGTCTGCACCCAAGGTGCTTCATCTCCCTGAAATATCTCTGCTTTCAACAAAAGCCTCCCTTCAGGCAATAGATAACCAATAATAAATATATTTACACAACAGATAAACTCCTTTTTTTTGACTGTATCCCAAAGTAATTCCTCTCCCACTCCAGTTCTACTCTGCTGCTGCCCACACTGTTGTCTATAAATATATTTACACAATAGATAAACTCATTTTTCTTGACTGTATCCCCCAAGTAATTCCTCTCCCACTCCAGTTCTACTCTGCTGCTGCCCACACTGTTGTCCTGCCCTAGAGATTTTCATACAATATCCAGTCAGATCCCTCTAGAACACTACTGCACCTACATCACATCCAAAGAGTCAGTGGCTTTAGGGGCTTGAAAACATCATTCACTGTTTCTGTGGCTTTGACAGCCAAGGTCTAGAAACACCAGCTGAAGTGTCAGTGCTACAGTCTTTAGGTCCATTTGAAAACACAAAGATAAATAGCTCTAAAATGAGATATATTTGAATTCCCTCAGATTTCCATTGTGAATTACTACTCCCTGACAGAAGAGTGAGTGCCACGTGGGATTCTGTCTTTATAAAATTGGCGTGAAAGGTACTGAGACATCTGGGGATGAAAAACCTGTCCTGTCTGGACCACATCTTGCTGCTTCTCACTTATTCTTTCAGCATCATGTTACCTGCCTTTCTGAGCTCTCTCTCTGTCTCTCATTTATTCTTTCAGCATCATGTTACCTGCCTTTCTGAGCTCTCTCTTCTCTGCACCCTGCCTTGACTACAACTGTGACAATTTCAGAACACCTTGTACTTTATAAACAATTCCCTGCAATGCAGGCTGGCATCCCCTTCCCCTTTCTCTGCCCTTGCCCTGCAGGTTCCCAATTACCTGATTGAGAGAGTCCATCATTAAACCCCATGAAGGTGTCCTCATCAGTGACAAGGGTTCCTGTGAGGCTCCAATGTGTAAATCCATCTGGGAGAAGAGGGCAAAGGGACAGGGGTGTTACCAGAGCAGGAGTGCAGCTGAGCCTCTGTGCAGGGGAAGAGTCAAATTCCACTTCTGGAATTGGAATTCCACTTTTGGAATTGGAATGCAGGGAGCATTGGCTCCCTGCCCTGAGCTGCACTGTCCCTCCTCTTGGACACCCAGTGCCTGGGCAAGGGGGTCCCTTTGGAATGACAGAGATGGTTCAGTGTGAAACATTGGGTGATTGTTGGATTTTGGATTCAAATACACCACCAGACAATGTGAGGTGTCACAGGGCACTGCAGAGCCTCTGAACAACTCAAAATCACTCTGCTGGTTAGAGAATTGAACTGAACACCAGGGCTGTGGCTCTGATCTCTGTGTGGGCCACTCACTCACGAGTTAGTCCCTTAAAATTCAGAATATTCTGTGATTCTGCTGCACTTGCCTTCCTTCAGCATCAGCCACACGTGTGGAGCCCTCTGCAAAGAGAGCCAGGAGCAGCCTTGCCTTACAAAGACAAACTGTGCCACCTTGGGTTTGTATGAAAATCTCGCCTCTATTTTTTTATTTCTTTTCTTTATAATGTACTGAAAAAATTCCGGATTTAGAGTTTGTCCTGCTAGTGTTCCTCTTCTGATAGGATTTAAAGGATCCTACCAAGGTTCTGATCCTAAAGAGGGCACAGAGGAGCTTCATGGTAGCCCAAATGTGCTTGTGAAAGGAAACTGTGATGATTTCCTTGCATTAGTCCATATGAACACAAATGTTATCACTTCAGAGATATGGGAATTTTCTTCTTTTTTTTTTCTCCAAAATCAGCCTCTTTCAGTGAAACTGCAGAACCTGTCAGTGAGGAATCCCTGATCCCCCAGGCCCCATCCTCTCCAGAGCTCAAACCATCCAGGCTGTGCTTGGCCGGTGTGGGGGCAGAACAGCAAAGAACACAAGAACACAGCAAACTTCCAAACAGCTCTGCTCAGCTCCAGCAGGCAGAATCTCCCTCATTAATTCACATGGCAGAAGAAACATCAGGTTTTGCTCACTTTTCCTGACAAGCAGCTGAGGCAGGGCTGCAGCTCCTACCTTGGGTGATGGCCATGCTGTTCATCCTGCGCAGCGTGGCAGCTGCACTGGGGCTGTGCAGCAGGGTCAGGGCGTAGGCACTCAGGGCAGTGGTGTAGGGGTCTTCTGCTGAGTACAGGTTGGACTCCAGGAAGTGTTTTGCTTTGTCTACAGCTGTTCTTTCTTCCTACATCCACAGGGGGGAAAAAGCCCGGGTAGATGTATCAGTTTCAGAAGTTAGAATTGCTTTATTGCTCATTACATTAAAAAAAAAAAAAAGGCAACCAAACAAAAAACAACAACAAGAAAAAAACACACAATGAACTCAGAAAGATACACTTTGCTCTCTGCAGAACAGCATGGACACTTTGAGAACACATTGGACACCCTGAGAAAAGCCATGCATCAAAAGTTCAAAAAAAAAAAAAAGGTGCAAACAGCAAAGTAAGGATTATTTAGGCTAACACTGAGACACACTTTTCCTCCCCTAAAGCTGAAGAAATTCTGTGTCCCTGCAAGGCAGCAGATGAGCAGGGCAGGGGCGAGCTCTGTGCTGGAGGTTTGATTGTGTTCCTGACACTCTGGAGCGTCTGGCAGACGCCAGAGGATAATAAAGGCCAAGGTTCCCAGGGGTCCCTGCAGCCAACAAACATGTTTTATTAACTCCCCCAATGACCTCACCATGCAGGAACGTGGCTCTGATAATTTATAGAAACAATTTAATTGGACTTGATGTAATTTGGTTTCCTTTGATTTCCCTGTGGCACTAACCTTCCCCTTCCTCATTTCCTAGCTAAGATCATTAGGAACACTCACAAATCTCCTCTAGGAAAACCATTAGAATGCACAGAAACTGCACTGCTGGGGCTGCCCTGACACACAGCAGCCCAGAGAGAGCATCACATCACTGCTCACAGGGGGACACTGCTGACAGGGAGGCAGGAAGTTCCTCTGTGAGCTCTGCAGGGTTTTCTGAATTTTTAATAAGGTTGAAAGCCTTCCACTCCAAGAACAGGGGGTTAGGGGGCATCTGCCTGCAGCAGCAGCCTGGTCTCACTCCCCAGGCTCCACAGGGGTGGGTGAGGAGTGCTGAGGTTATCAGAGGTCCTGCTGGGCAGTGGCTGCTCTGACACCTCCACAAACCCACAGAGCTGTGCCTGAATGGACCCTTTTGTGTGAGAGCAGATCACCAAGAGATGCTGCAGCACCCACTGCACCTCCTCTTTTCACCTCCAGGCAGCTCTGCCTGTGCACAGCCCCCCCTGCCCTCTGCCTTGGCTGCAAGGGAGCATCTTCCCAGTCCTAGTCAGTGGGAATGTGTCACCATAATCTTAGCTAAACATCTCCATCCTAGTGAAACTGCATGCTGGCAGAAACACATCAGAGGGCAGGAGCACTGTGTGACCAGGAGTTTTAAGGAGGAATCCCAAAAACACCAGTTGTACTGGAAATTTGGAGTTTTTTCCAGTGGAATTGGCTGTTCCTACACAGCTGCTTCTCTTTTTTGCAGTGTTCCTGCTCTGTCTCATTGCAAAGAACAGAAACATTTTTCCCCAGAGCCCTGAATCCAGCACAGTGCAGGAGCTCAGCTCTCCAAAGGCACTGTAATCTAACAGCAGTAGCATTTTGGCCACTGCAGCCAAGCCAGACCACAAGAGCTCTCTGCATCCCCAAGTTAAACTGCTTTTAGCACCAAGCCAGGATTTCTGAGTCTCTACAGGCAAGAGAGCAGGATGTGCACAGGCTGCACTCACAGCTTGAAGCTAAGAGGCAGAAAACTCTTTTTGCAGTAATTTCTGGGAGAGGTTGAGGGATGGGGCTGCAGGGGAGTGCTTTGCTCTGGTGAAATAATCATGAACTGATGGCTGGAGGGTGGGAGACCACCTTGAACAACTTCAGAACCGATTCTTTAACTTCAGAACAATCCCAAGGCTCTCCTGCAGCCTCCCTTCCCTGGATGCTGTCAGTCATTCTAGAGAGCACAGAAACTCTGAAGGCAAACAGCAGCAAAATGAAGTTTTTATAAAGAAAAAATAGAGAGAAATTTTGGAGCTGTTTTAACCAAGCTTTTGTTACCTCAGAAGTGACTCCTGTTTCCAGAAGAGATGCAACCACATAAGCTGTCAGGGAGATCTTCCCATGGATCCCACCCTGGAAGGGCAAACAACACAAACCACTGGATGAAAACTGGAGAAAAGGACACTGGGGAAAAAAAAAACAGACTTTGAAGCAATCCAAAGGATGTGTTAGAACTAGAGGAGAAGCTGAAGCAACACCAAATTTCTTTTCTTTGCACACACAAGGAGTACAAAATTTAGGAACCCAAGCCCACTGTCCCTGGCCTGAGGACACATTTAATGCAGTATTTTGTCAGACTTCACACCGTGATTTCCATCCTCTTGGGACACACCACAGACACATTCTGATAGACTTTTCTGAACTGAAATTTCCCTGGTTCTCCCTGTAGCATCCCAGCCTTTCAAGTGCAAAATTCATATTTCAAACAGCATGACTTCATGTTCTGATAATAACTTTTTAAAAGTCCTTGCTGCAAGTTGATTGTGGATGTTTTTTACCTGAATGTCCTTGTTTAGTATCCTGCCCATAGCAGGGAAAGAACCATCTTCTTTCTGGTGCTGGATGATCCAGTCTTTGGCAGCTGTGAGTTCTTTGGGGTCAATGAAAATAAACCCACGGGACTGAGCAAAGGACTTGAGGACAAAAGCTGTTAACCTGTAAAAATGGATTAATCATCTTTACTGAGAAAACAAACTCAGATTAAAGTACCTGTAAGGAAAAAACTATATTCTTAGAAAGCACAGATTGAAAAAAACTTGTTGGGAAACACTAAATATTGTTGTTAAAGGTCATGGGAAATAAAAGCACCTGATCACTGTCCAGGCTTTGGGTAAGAAAAGGACTGAAGGTCAACAAACTAAATTGAAAAGTAGAACTCAAAAGTTTACTTGTCATAATTATGGCACACTCTGAAATATAGTTCTTTTTTAATCCCAAATTATCGAAGTTTTTAAGCTGAGAATCAATATTGTAAAATTAAGAATCAATATATTTCTCATAAGAAATCCATATGCTTTCCTCAAGCCTGAAGCTGTGTTACACTTTATACAGAATTAAGACTTCAGAAAGCACCAGAAGTGTTTTTGGAATTCTAAACCTCTGACAACAAGTGTGAGCACTGGCCAGCTTGGGGGGATTGAGTCATTGCATTTACAAGCCCCTGAGGAATGGGAGGGTAGCAAACTCTGCTGCCTGGCAGGGGATTTTTGGAGTGTTGAGTAATTCTGTGTCACCACATTTTACATCCAGGGACTGGGAGATGCTGGGGCTGAGGTGGAAGTTCCCTGAGTTATAGATACATATTATAATATTGGCTTTTATTTTTCTATTATAATAGATTTTATATGTGTGGTATTAAAATAACTTTGTTATAAAGATATACTTTTTATTTCTGTTATTAATTACGCTTAGTGAAATAGCTGATATAGGTGTGCTTGTGTTAAAATGCTTGGATGGGATAAGATCCAATAAAAATATAATGAAGACACCTGCTACAGATCTGCCAACTATCAGCACTCACTGACTGAAGGCAGTGTGCGCCAGGGCCAAAACTAAAAATAATAATAAAAAAATACTGAAACCACAACCAAGGAATCACACACTCTAAAACAGTAGAACAAAGGAGGAGCCATGCTAAACAATTCATAGAATATGTAAACTAGTTTAGAGAAACAGTTTACTATACATGATTGTTTATGAATATATAACAAACTGATGTCACAGAAAATGTATTTAAGGAGTATCTCCAAAGATAACAGTGCACAAATCCATCCTGTTGGTACAAGGGTGTCTTTGAGGGGTTTTGAGTTGGTTTTGGTTGGTTTTTTACCTGACAGAAGCCTCTGCCACATTTCCCTGCTTCAGGTAAACCCTCATTCCCTAATGGAGTCAGGTACTTAAATATCCCTTAATTGCTTCTCCAATTGCAGATGTGATCCTTAACTACAGCTTCGTGCCTGAAACCTGGACTAACTAGCAGATTTAACTCTCCTAACTGCTCCTGGGTCCTGAATTACCAATGAAACACCAGCTGATGCAGTCAGAGCCCTCAGCAGCACTGTACAGCATCTGCACAGTCACTGAATATTGCTGCTTTATTTCTGCTCTCCACCGTGTATTGTACCATGAGGAAAGCTGGAAAATTACTCCCCTTTCCCAGCCAATTGTGTGTTTTCCCTGTTTAGCAAACACTTAGCACTTTTCTAACTCAGTTTTAACTAGTTTGAGCTCGGTTTTAAATAGCCACTCACCACATGCTCCCTGAGGAGTCCCTCTCCCCAAAAGCACTGTAGGAGCCATCCTGCCTCTTGTAGGTCAGCTGGCGCTGGTAGCCTGGAAGGCACAAAAGAATTGGGGAGTCCAAAACCTCCTGACACAGAGAAAAATGAGTATTTAAAGTGAATGAAGACTCAGGACATCTGGAACATGTGTAAGGGATTCTGCTGCCTGAGGCAGCTTCTTATTCTGCTGTGAGTGGGAGCCAGCTCTGTGTGCAGCTTGTCCAGAAATCTGCCCAGGGAAACATCTGGGACACTGCAGCTCCTGCCTTTTGGACACTGCAAATGCTAAAAATCTGACACTTCCCTGATAAAAATGCATTATCAAAAGGTTTTTATTTAAGCATACAGCCACTCTCCTTCCATTTTACTTCCATTTACAAATGAAAAGGTTTTGCCTGTGACATTACAGCTGGGTTCTGACTTCTCCCAAAGCTGTTGCTGGGAACAGCTTTAGGTAACATAAAAACAGCTGTGACCTGAATGCATGAACACCTCCAGCTGCAGGGGCTGTCCCAAGGCTTGCTTAAACATCATTATTAACATTATAATAATTAGGTGAATAATTAAGGTGAATGCTGAAGACAAGAACTCTCTCCTGGAATGTCTTCTGAGGCTGAAAATGCAAAAAAAAAAAAGTTTTTTCTGCTAGGAAAATGATTTGTTTCTCAGACCTGTTTGTCTACAACCATGCCCATCCCAACAAATGAATTGTACAAAATGTGCACTCATCCCTCCACATGGATGAATACACAACACACATTTGGATAAAGCTCTGAAACACCCATTGGAGTCAAACCCTCCAGGGTGGATATTTCTAAGGAAAACTCCAACCTGCAAGAAGACTGTGTCAAAAAAACACTTAATGGCTGCTGCATTCTGCAGCACAGGAGTTTTATTCCACACCACACAGCGTTTTTATGGGAGTGGATTGTTGTTTCATTCTGGAGGTGAAGTTTCTCTGCTGAGCTCAGTCCCTGAGGAGGGGCTGCCCACGACTCCCACACCCCCCAGTGCTCCCAGGGAATGGTGTGGAAAATGGGAGGAATGAAGACCTCAAGGCTGATGATGCTCTTGTAGCCACCACATCTTTGTCTGGGGGTGGTGGGACAGGTACAAATACCTGGCAGAAAGTCTAAGTAATGGTATTTTTGTTTTCTTCCTCAAAAAAATTAAATTAAATTAAATTGCTTTTCCCCCCTGCAGTCCTCAGGCAGGATTTACTATTGAGCACTGCCTGCTTCAACAACTCCTCAGTGTTCATTCCCAGTGTGTGGATGGACACATTCAGTCCTTATATTTTATATCACTCTTCTCATTGTTCCTGTTCTCCTCTTTTTCAATGTTCATGGTGCCAGGACTGCCAAGGCTGTATGGGCCGCTCGTTCCAGAGCTGGACTCAGTGATCACAGTGGGTCCCTTCCAGCTCAGGATATTCTGTAACTCTGTGTTTTTGAGCTGAATTATGCTTCACTGCTCTTGCTGTTATTCTCCTTTGCTGGTGGTTGGGAGTGGCACAGACTTTATGTCTTTCTTGCTCTTCTGTGCCCTCCTCTTTTCTAAACACTCCTCTGGATGCTGGGGCTCACTGCAGACCTTCCCCTCTCCAGTTTTCCCCTGTTCACATGTTTTTTTTGGTGAGAAAGTAGAAAAAATACTGACTGGTTTAGCCCAGGCCACTTCAAAAGAAGAGGGAGCACATGGGAATTATTGGCATTTATTATCAGCACTTTCCATGATGGATGATTGAGGAATGAAGAAGTTTTCTGGCTTGGTAAATCACAAAAGCCTTCTAGAGTGAGCATTTCCATTCTAAACCTTACACTTGGCAGGGCTCCAGTGAACACAGAAGGGTTTAAAACTCTTGGGGGTTTCTTCTGTAAGGGTTAATTAGCAAACAGAGTTTGGAGCCAAAAACCTGGAAGGTTTGCAGATTCATAAAAAGAAACAAAAGCAAATGATGTTGCAAAGGAAACACTGACTCGGGCCATTAACAAATTCCCTTTGCCTCACTGCTCCCAGCAAGCACAGAAAATACAAGTGAAATGACTGGAGCCAGGCAGAGGAAGCAGAACTGGGCTTTTGCTGCTGAGCACAAGAAATATCTCACATATTACATTTTATATTTATATTTTCAGAGGAGAACCACCTAACCCTGTCACCTCTGATTTCATGACATGACTATTGTCTGACTCATACACAAGAGAGCTTTGTCCCTTTGGGTCACTCTGGTTTTTAATGAATTCTTACTTGTCCTGAGAATTGCACTTAGTTATAAAACTATTTTGCATGTGGCTCTTCCCAAAACAAATGCTGAGAAAAACAGTGGGGAAAAAAAAAGTTAAAAAAAAAGTTTGTTTCAAGCTGCTTAGTAAAGTAGGACAGGACACTGAAAGAACAGATAACCTAGAGCCATGTAATGAAGGTTTTAACTACTTTGGATACTAAATTTTGATTTTTTTGTATACTATTACTGAGAAAATACTGTTTAAAAAAAAAGTCCAGAAAAGAGCCATAACTCTAGTGACTAAAGACAATTTATGAATAAGGCAAAACTCCCTAAATATACAGATTTTTACTAAATTTAATTTTCCTTTTCCTTCTAAAATGTTAAACATGGAAATCAGCTAAGGGAAAAAAAAGAAAGATAAATCCATAAACATCTGAACTAGGAGTTACTGAAGGGAAGCACAGGGGAAAACATCTTGCCATCAAAACCTGTCAGGCTGAGATTATCCTGCAAGAAATGATGAATCCTCATCACTTGGGCTGTTCTTGGTTAGAAAAAGTGACATGTAAAGCAAAACTATGAATTCAAAGCCTTTTCTCCCTCTGTAAATGCAATTGTGATGAGTTACCTTGAACGAGGTAATCTGTAGCTTCAACCTCCACCTCGTGGCTGAGCTGCTTGGTTTTCTGCAGGTATTTCAGGACAAAGACATTGGGAGCAAAATGGATCATGTTCTGCTCCCCACAGCCAAAGGGCAACCTCAGCAGGTTGTCCAGGTTGTTCAGGGTAGGACCCATCACATCTCCTGTTTGAGGAAGAGGGGAAATGTTCAGGATCAGGCAAGTAAAGTTTCCTTTTGGTGTTTTATGGCTATCCCCCACCTCACTGCACTAATATCTCCTGGCTACCCCAGAGTCAGCTTAAATAAACTGTGACAAGTGGGAAGTCCTTCAGCTGTTAGGTCCTAGCCCTTCAATCTCTGGTTGGATTAAAGAAATTCCACATTTCAGCCTTTGATTATCCATGACTTCCCGGTTTAGAACACAATTTGTGATGAGGATGACAATGGAATGAACACCACGAGCTGTAACAGACAGTGCCCCTGCCAAGCCCCTCATGTGGCACAAAATTTAAGCCACTGTCAACCCAAACAGGCTTCAAAGAAGTGCCAAAAACCCCAAGGAATGATCTGCCCCAGAATTAAGCAGTAATAAACCTTTTTAAATGCCTGTGACTATCTTATCTGGTGTGCATTACTCAAGTACTGGTCAGAAGTAACAGCTGGAGCATCTGTGCACATTTGAGAAGGGGTACCTAAGTGATACCTCCTGATAATTGATACCTATTATTGAAGCCGTAGCTCTTTCTGATCCTGGAATTATGTTGTGGGGAACTCCAAGAGTAAATGCTTCATTGTGATTTTCATCAGTCTCTTCTTTTCTCCAAATTTTAAACTCTCCCATTGACCCCCAGCCTGTGGAAAAGCCAATGTACTTCACCTCAAGCTGTTTGGGGACTGTCCACTCCACAATAATAGATTCGTTTAGCACCCGAGTACCGTGGCCAACCTGAAAGGGACAAGAGACCATGGAGATCCAAGAGTCCACACAGGTGGAGTCACTCTGCCACGGGTGTGGGACACCTCCCAGCTCAGGTGTGCCCTGCAGATGCAGCAATACCTCTCTCCTTCCCACCCACAAAACAATTCAAGGAAGTGCAATGGAAAATCCACAGGCTTGGCCTGCAAGTTTTCATCATTAAAAATGCTGAGGACTTGTGGAAGAGGTTTTACAGTGACTTCTGGGAGCCAGAGAGAAGTTTGAGAAGAAGATCCATGTTTACCCCTGACAGAATTTTCTAGCAAGGTTGTTGATGGAGAAACCAAGAAAGAAAGAAGGATAAGTAAGAGAAACCTGCAACTATTCCAATAAACACTCTGTTTGTCTCTCATGACCAATGAGTAAAGTGTAAACTTAGGAGCTTTCTAAGAAGGTATAAAAAGCATGCACGCTATAATAAAAACAGTTTGAAGCCTTCTGAAAATGGAGTGTGCTGCTTTGTACTGTCTCCATCTCAACCACGACAAGGAATGAGGTCCCGAGAACATATTGCTGGCAAAAGCAGATTTGTTGTGATCACAACAGCCTGATCAGGGCTTCAGAGGGAAAAGGCAACAGGAATGGAGCTCAAGGAAAAACTGCTCTGCGTGTGCTCAAACTCTGTTCACAAAGAGATTTCCAGAAGAATTCAGTACCTGGATAACTCCATTTTTCCAGCTGATCCAGAAGCTGCGGAATTCGTCCCAGGAGAGGATGCCAGGTGTGTCCCTGCTGGCCACTGGCTCTCCCATTTTGCTGGTGGAAATCCAGGTTTTGGTGTTCTGCTGTCCCCCGATGACAATCTCTGCCATCTCTGCCATGTCGTGGGGGCCCGAGGACAGGGCCAGGTGAGCATCGTTGTGAGCCTTCACAGCAAGGTCAAAGTGCCTCATCTGGGCTGGCTTCTGCAGGTACTGGTACTCGTATTTGTTAGGTGTGGAAATGTGTATTTTCTCTAGTCAGAAAAACAAGGGAATGTTGTAAGAATTGGAGTTCAGTTTAGAGCTGATAACTGAAATTCAAACAGACCTTTCCTAAGTACGTGGGGTTTTTTACCCAGCTTATTTTAAAGTATTAAAATACACATGGTTGTTTCTTCTCATCTTTTATTTTTACCCCCTTCAAGGCAGAAAATGCTTCAAACTGCTCAGCTGAATTTCTTATGAGCTCAGCAAGTGATTTTTCAGTCCTAATCTAGTGGTCAAAAGCATCTCTGTTCAGCTACTGGAGCCAGCTCTGAGCTATCCAAATCTCTGGCAGAAAGAACAGACTGATTCCAGAACTGAATCTTAAAGCACCAGCTGAAAATAAAGTACAGTCCCAGTTACTGTCCACAGTGCTGAATACTTAAACTGTTCCATAAAGTAAAGGAATTTAATGGCCATTTCCAGAAATCACTTGGGCAGTTAGAGCAAATTCATAATTAGCCAGCCAGGTAAGAAAGACTCTTTATTTACAAGTTCTTCCTACACACCATAACTCATCAATCACAGAGAAATGGAAACAAAGACTTTTTTTTAATTTTTTTTTTAAAGCCAAATGCTTCTTTTTAAAACTGATTCAAACAAACTGAATATCTCATTCAAATCATGAACTTACCATTTGGGCAGAAGAACACACTGTAGGTGTATTCTCTGGACAGTCCCTCTGGCTATAGAAAGACAGAAATCATGCATAAACCACAGGGCTTGGATTAGCAGGAACAGATCCCAGTTTGACTTGGAAAACACAGAAATTATAATTTATAAATTATATAAACAGTGGTTTGTATCCTTTATAGAAAAGTGATGGCACTGTGTTCTGTTAGCTAGAGCAGTGCCAGAGAGCCTTCCATTTTATCATATTTCTTAGATTAACAGGGCAAGCTTATCCCATAAAATATCCACTGCTTTTTCTCCTGAACAGCGTTGAAGATTCACCAGAGGAGCTCAAATGGGCTCTTTCTGTGCAAGAACCACTACAGCTGATTATTTCCAATCTCCTAACACATCGTGAATCACCTTGAGGACCTTTACAAACCTGCTCACGTTTGATTTCACAATTTGCCAAGTTTTTTTCCCCTGAATTACCATAAATTGGTGTTTTCTCACCTCAATAATGACACTGCTGCGAACATAATCCACCCCCACAGGGCTCCTTTTGTCCAAGTAAGCACTGTGTTCTGTTAGCTAGAGCAGTGCCAGAGAGCCTTCCATTTTATCATGTTTCTTAGATTAACAGGGCAAGCTTATCCCATAAAATATCCACTGCTTTTTCTCCTGAACAGCGTTGAAGATTCACCAGAGGAGCTCAAATGGGCTCTTTCTGTACAAGAACCACTAAATCACTAAAGCTGATTATTTCCAATCTCCTAACACATCGTGAATCACCTTGAGGACCTTTATAAACCTGCTCACGTTTGATTTCACAATTTGCCAAGTTTTTTTCCCCTGAATTACCATAAATTGGTGTTTTCTCACCTCAATAATGACACTGCTGCGAACATAATCCACCCCCACAGGGCTCCTTTTGTCCAAGTAAGAGTCCTCTGAGTGTTTGCCATTCTTCAGGCTCTGCATCCCCTCCTGGCAGCAGTTGGTCCCACCATAGGCAAAAGCTTTTGCTAAGAAACAGAAGGGAAAAGCAGCAGAGATTTTGAGATATAAAGATCTCTAGAAGTTAAAGAGACCCAAACTAATTAGAAGCAGCTGATTAACAGCACACCAAGTGCTGTAATTACCTCTCTCATATTACCTTTATCTATATTTGAGTGATCACATCTAAAACTAGGCAACACTTGAACAGTCATGGGGCAACAGAGAAACTCTCCCCTAGTTTTTGGTGTTGCACAGTTTTCACTGGGATTATTTGCACAGAATTTGTTGTTATTCTCTTGTTTAAAAATTTCCACTGATCTCTTCAGGGAAATGAAACAGGCCCAACCTTAATATCACAACAGGAAAACTGATGGCCAGAGAATGTCCTGCTGTTTGTTTGTACATTCTGTGCATCACAGGCAGGGGATACAATAAATACAAATTATTTTTATATTTATACAATACAAAAATAATAACAGAATTATTATTCTGTTATAATAATACAATAAATGAGGTTGGAAAGCCAAGCTGGCAGCAAGTGGAATGAATGAACTGGGGCAATAGGGAAATAAGAATTTTCTCCTGAGAGAGGAAGAAGAAACTCTTGTAAAACCCCTTCTGGAAGCTGTTTGGAGTTGTGAGTACCAGTGATGTTGCTCAGGCCCAGCTCATTGAAGGCCAGGACGATGGAGGTGGGCTTGGCTTCCCCAGGGGCCACACACTTCTTCCTGGTCAGGTGGTGCTTCCCAGGGTGCCCAACAAACTTTATGCCTTTTGGGACAGAAATCTTCACGTGGACCTGTGAAAATTTTGGGAATGTCATTTATTGGAAATATCAGCCACAAAGCCAAAGTGATCTATGTGAACAATGGGAAACCCACAGCGTTCTTCATAAAAATCACAGAATTATTCTTTCTTCAAAGTTTCTAGCCATGGATTTAACTGAGAGCAGTATTTCCAGCTCAGCAATTCTACAAGTACCTCTGGAGCTGGGCAGATGGGGAGTGTGAGAAGAAAACACTTTTTTCTTGGGGAAAAAAACAATCCTTCAAAATTTACTATTTTTGACAGCGTTTTGATTATGAAGGAAATTCTTTTTGGTTCAGCATGAGATTCCAAACTGGGGAATGTCTTTCCTCTGCCTTTTTCAACATTTGTTTTTCTGAAGCGCTGCAAGACACTTCACCCTACCAAGGGCATTCCAAACCAAAACCAAACCAAGCGATGACATTTATTTGAGTTGAAAAAAAAAAAAACAACCCAATATTTATCTCCTGAAAGCATCTCTGCTGAGCCTACCCCCCTGTCAGCCTGCCACCTCATCCCCCGTGACAGGCAGATCACCCAGCAGGTGTGAGCTTTACCTCCGCGCACAGGGGCAGGTAGTTGTAGACAGTGAGGGGGATCTTGGTCTGCTCTCCCCTGATGACGTGGTAGGGCAGGGTGAAGTCGATGAAGAAGGGTTTGAATGTTTTCAGCTCTGTCTGGCTGGCAATGCCCAGCCCCTTCTCCTCAGACAGAGCCACGGCCTCCGTGATCCACGTGGTGATGGAGTCGGGCACCTCCACCTGCAGCTGGGCTTCCCCTGAGCTGCTGCTGCCAAACAGCACAGGAATTAAATCATTTTGGAGAGGAAGAGTGGATTTGTCTTTACAAACAAGCTGTGGGGCTGCTGGTAGATAAAACCAGCACTGGGAGATAAAAGGAACAATGGGAAGGATTCCACTGGTTTTTGAATGGAAAAAGATATTTGCTTTTACGAATAAACTTCAGGTTTGCTGATAAATGAAATTAGACATTGAAAGATGAAAGAAATAATGGGGAAGAAAAAACCCTAAATTCCATAAGAACTAAAAGTTTAAAAGGAGGGTTTTGCATTAGAGGGGAATCTTTGGTATCAGGGGTTCTGGGAAGTCTGAACCTCTCAAGTACCTCAGAAATGGGGAAAGAGAGAAGGGAAATCAGGATAAAATAGAGGCTGCATCCTCCAAAAAATGGAGAGACCCTAGGGGAATGCTCCATGGCCTCTCCCTTTATTCAAATAAAGTCAAAGGACTCCTCTGCCTCCTTTTTGGACATAAACCTCTGATGTTTGTGGATTAATTTTCCTAACATTTTTAATGATGCCCCCAAGCATTTTGGGGAATTCCCTCCAGATATAGATTTATCAGATAGCATTGTCTGCTTTGAGCTTTACAAAAGGCTCTGTGTTTTCTACCAGTTTTGAGACCTGCAAATATTTAATTTTTAGTATTTATAAGCAGCAGAAAAGCAAATTGTTACTCATGCAAAACACAAATTCTTCCTGGATTAAAAACTTCCTTTTCAGCCTCATTTCCAAGAGGCAAATGTCTGCATGAAATTTTAAAAAATCTCAACAAAACTCTGAAACAAACCCCAAAATCTAAAAAGAAAGACAAGAAATAATCCCAGACCAAAGTCCTGGATAAAAACAGTTCAACAAAAATTGATTTAATAGCTAGTGAAATAAAAGTGGATTTTGTTGGAACTCATTGTCCCTGTGTCCATTGCCACACTGCAGACTCTGCTTGAATGCAAGGACAAATGAGAAACTTCCTAAACATCCAGTTCAACAACTGCTTGTTTCGATTCAGAAACACTTTGGTTTGCTTGGTTTTGGAATGACTGACTTAGAAAATTTCCAAACCTATCATTTTCTTTCAATGACGATTGAAATTAGTTATTAAAAATCAAATCTCTGAGTATTTAGCTTTCCTGTGCATAGAACAAAGGGATATCATAATCCTGGTATCCTCTTCCATGCTTTAGAACAACAGAAATTCAGTTTTGTTCGGCAGACTTTGCTATTTCCCTCCTGAAAAGCAGCTCTGGCCCTGCCTGGAACAGAAAACACTTCCTCTAACACAAGAACAAAAGCTGTTTCGTGGCTCAGCTGGCAGGATGATTGCTGCAGTTGTGAGTACACCCCAAGGTTGTTTCCTCACAAGTTCTTATTTATTCCCCAGAGCTTGACACACATGCTGCCAGCTTTGGGGGCATGGAAGATGAGAATGGGAGGTGTCCAGAAGAAGTGTCCAGCATGACATGCTGTCCTCATGAGGTGCCTGGTGCACACCCAGAGCTGCACTGCCACTGCTGTTCAGACCTGCTCACGCTTGAGGCACCAGTGAAGCACCTTGGCTTTGCTTTGCTCCTCCCAGTAAATGAATACCCAGTGAGCCTGAAGCTCCTGTCAGGGGCCAGGCAGCTCATCAGGGACTCATCTCTGGGTTTGTATTACAAAGGGAAAGGATTAAAACAATAAAAAGTGGAGAGCACTGTGCTTTTTATAAGTTCAGTCAGACTCCGTGCACTGGCTGGTGAATGTGGTTCCCCCAGCTCAAACTCCAGAGGGAAAAAGCCTTGGGAAATGCACTTGAATCATAGAAACGTGGTATGATTGGGGAGGGAAGGGACCTTAGAGCCCGCCCAGTGCCACCCCTGCCATGGCAGGGACACCTCCCACTGTTCCAGGCTGCTCCCAGCCCTGTCCAGCCTGGCCTTGGGCACTGCCAGGGATCCAGGGGCAGCCACAGCTGCTGTGGGCACCCTGTGCCAGGGCTTCATAGAAAGATTTCTTCCCAATATCCAACCTCAACCTACTTAAAGGCTGAAGATCTTTTACCTCCTCTTCATCAGAGCCCAAGGTGCCCACCCTGCCTGCAGCTCGCAGCTGAGCGCTGCCCTGATGCTCCCCGAGGAGCAGGCAGGAGCAGTCCTGCCCCAGGGCTGGCACTATTCCAGCCTGTTTAACCGGACAATTTGTTGCAGCTGATGTTCTTTCCACTGGGATTTCAGCCCATAACCAGCATTAACATTATTTTCACACATGAGGGCACTTACTCTTCTGGGCACGGGGCCAAAGTACACACTCATTTCCAGCCATTAGACCCTCCAGCCAGGCTCTAGGAATTTTTAGAATTGGTTTGGGAAGTTGACATTAGGCTTTTGTTTCTTTTTTTTTAATTTTTCTTTTTTTTAAGGATTGTACATTATAATTATAAATGGTAGAAGAAAAAAAATAAATTATTCCTGTTCAAGAGAGTGGAAATTAAGGAATGCTCCAACTCAGTTGTTTCTAATAAAATGGAGAAAACACAATCTGCAACTTTTTATTCCACACTCTCCCACTTATAATTAACTGCCCTGGCTTGCTGAGGCCCAAACGGGCACTTCTGGAATTCTTTGTGTATTTCTACAAAGCATATTTCATGCTCAATTGAACAGATTTGAATACACTTGCTCCAAGTTCCTGTCAAATTTAATTTACAATCATTTATTGAGGATGAAGTTTACTTGCAAACCTGGAGAAGCTTTTTAATAATTGCTTCAAATTATCCTAGATGTGCTGTTGTGGGATGGATTAGTTATCTCTTTAATAATTTTTTTTTTAGTTCCAACTGTACCCAGAGGAAGCCAGGATTTGAGAGGAAGGAGATTGAGATCTGGGGGAGATGTTCTTGCAGGAGATAACAGAGAAAGAAGGGCTCTGTGAAATTTGAAGAGCAATCACCAGAGAATCAATGTGGCACAGCTGCTTGAAAAGATTGAAGTGGTAATGAAGAAAAACAACAATAGGGAGAAAAATAATAATAAAAAAAATTAAAAATCAGAAAATGCCAGTGTAACTGATTAGATTTTAAAGAGCTTTGTTTACAACCTGTGGATGTAATTAATGCCAATACCTGACATTGAGGCAGTGCCAAATCCACGTCTCAGGGAAGAAGGTTCTTTTCCTCTTCTCTGCTCTGCTAGAACAAGAAATAAATCCTTGCAAATGGATTCTTTTAATAACATATTTCCAGCAGTCAGTGATAAATCAGAGTTATCACCTGACTCTGGCTCACATGACCAAAACTCTGGCTGGTGCAGACTCATTAAGGAATGAATAACACAAATTAAATTTGTTTTTGAAACAATCCCTTTGTGTGCACAGCCACTCTACAGGCAGAAACAAGAATCCAAAAAACAGTACAAGTAAGTTAACCTTTGGAACCAGCAGAAATAATGGAATCTAAAATGAAATTGGTTTGTGATGCAAATTCTTTCACCAAATGGAATCAAGGGGAACAAATGCAGCACGTGGCCTCCAGCAGCAGCTCCTCCTGCAACCCCCCCCTTCTCCATCCCTGCTCAGGAATTGTTCTGATTTCTAACATTTTAACAGTTTAAATAAGCTTTTTATACCTGTGATATTTCATCATCTATTTCTTAACTAAGCCCAGAAGTTCCTCTTGCTAAGAGAGGCTCCCAGGAAGTTCAGGATGCAGAGGGAAGGCACATCCTCATCACTTGTGGGACTTCACAGCCTTTCCTCCATGCAGATCCTCATTCTGTTGATTTTGACCACCAGCTGAATGGTCCAAATCATGAGCAATGAGTGACTCTGCAAAAACAGCTCTAGCTTCTAGCCTCAATATTCCAAGAAATTCACAGTAAATTGCAAAGAAATATTCTTCAAAATTATAATTTAGCACTCTTTGCATGTGTCACTTTTCCAGAATTCAATTCAATTTAACAAAGCAGTGTCAGTTAATTTTTTTTTTTACATCTACCAAGCCATTGGAAGAATTTTCCCATCACTGCCTTGTCCAAACCTGGGGGCATGGAGGTGGAAAAAGCTGAGAATAGAGAAAAAAACTAGCCAGGAATATCACAGAAAATAGACATTAAACCCCAAAAGTTACCTTGGTGGTATTTTGGAATGCATGGTGGCCACCAAGGTGCCAGTGTGTGGCTGGAAGGCTGGGACAGCCTCATCTGTGTACATCCCTCCATTCTGCCTGTGGTTCAGGCTGACTATGTCAGTCATCACCACCAAGCCAGTTTCCTAGACAATGAAAAATCAACACCACAAAACAAAAACCAGCAAGGAAAAAAAAGAAATAAATAAAAAGAATTAAAGAAAAAGAATTAAATGTGATTAATTCACTGATTTTTTAATAGAATCCCCTTAATCCTATTTCAACATTTACAGGGGAAATCTCAATTGAATCTTGAGGATTATTTTAAATCTTTGTGTAAAGATGACTGTTAATGTGAAGGTGCTTAGGCAGGGGCTTTATGAGAAAGCTCTTGTCTGTTTGGAAAATGCATTTAAATCAGTATCTAACACTAGTGGGCAAGTGGGACAGATTTAAAAAAAAATCTTATTTTCCCCCTAGAGCTTTTTACCCTTCCTAAAAGTTTCCAGTGTGCTCTGCTGCAGTGAGCAGGCAGCTCTCTCATCAGACATCACCTTTCTGCACTGCCAGGGATGCCAAGCAAAATGAAAAATGTCCACACAGGGAAAGCTCCAGCTCTGTCCCCTAAATGCTGTTATTCCTGAGAGACAGCAGCTCCCAGCAGCACAGGAGGATGAGCTTTGCTCTCTGCACACACCCCAGCTCTTCCCCACCAGGTGTGCAGCCCCTGCACTCACACCAGCTCCCCAAAAATGAACATTTCCCAGGAGTTTGCAGCTCTCAGTAAGGACAAAAAAAGCTGCATCAGGGAAAAAAAAACCCTCAGACCCCAGGGGCGAAAGCAGCAGTGGGCAAAAAAATGAGGATTTAGGGTTTGTAATTAAGAGATTGAGGAATTGGGGGAATGTGAGAAAAAAAACCCCTCAGACCCCAGGGGGGAAAGCAGCAGTGGGCAAAAAATGAGGATTTAGGGTTTGTAATTAAGAGATTGAGGAATTGGGGGAATGTGTGAAAGCCTCTGGGGTTTCAGGCAACAGAATAAAACAATTTAGCTAAAACCAGAGGAAGGCCAAAGAATGAAGAGATGGATCTGTAGGAAGCAAGGATCATCATTATCAGCAGTTATGTGGATTAAAAAGGGAAAGAACAAAGATCAGAGCTGTGGCACTGGTTCTCCAGGCCAGTCTGCATTTCAGAGGAGCAAGAAGGAGAAGATGATGCAAAGAATATCAAACATTTACAGCTCAGCCTTCTCCTTGTCTCAGGGAGCAGGGGTCACACCCTGCAGTGGTGTGGAAAGCAAAGAAGGGATGGGAGCAGAGCCTGAAAGGGTGAACTTCTCAAATAGATGAGGGAACACCCATTTTAAACAAAAGCAAAGCAAAAAGCTCATGGAAATAGCAGTTTTTTCTTAAGAGCTACAAATGACTGGTTTTCAGCTTAAAAGGTTACGCTGTTGGTATGCAAAGCAATGAAAAAATGAATTAGTGGATGAGTACATTTAAAAAGCCCAACTTGTTTTAAATGCCCAGCTTTCAATTTGATTCAAATGCACGGCACAGATCAAAGGCAATCACATTTTTACAATCTGGCCAGGTTTAACTATGGGAACACACCAATTAACTATAAATATATAGCATTTAGGGATAACCTGATCAAGGATATGAAGGTTTTTCACACAGATGGCAACAGAAGCTGGGAGAACCAGGGCAGGAAAGAAGCTGAAATTATTTCCTTTGGAAAGTCCAAAAGGCTACAAGGAAAGATTCACATTCCACCTTCCCTCCCTGTTGGAGTAGCTGCAGAAGAGCTCTGCAAGCTCACCCCAGCCTGGAGGAACCTTCTGGTCTCTGATTCTCCAGAGCATCAGCATGAATTCCTTCACCCAGCAGGACAACTGCCCTCCCAAGATTGAATTGGCCAAAATCAAACCATGTTGCTCAGATCTCTTTTCTAGAACAGTGTCATCTGTTCTCAAAAATCACTTTTCATCCTACCCAGCTCTGATGTGGGGGGAACCCCTGGCCTGTGGAGCTGAAAATGCCCCTGCAAACATGAAAGCAGAGAAGAGAGAAGGGAGGGTGGTTATGGAGCTGAAAATCACCCTGCAAACATGAAAGCACAAGAGGGAAGGGAGGCTGGTTATGGGGCTGAAAATCACCCTGCAAACATGAAAGCACAAGAGAGACACTGCAGAGAGAAAGAAGGGTGGTTATGGAGCTGAAAATCATCCTACAAACATGAAAGCACACAAGGGAGACTCCGCAGAGAAGGGAGGCTGGTTCTGGAATTGAAAGCCCCCCTGCAAACATGAAAGCAGAGAAGAGAGAAGGGAGGCTGGTTATGGAGATGAAAATAACCCTACAAACATGAAAGCACAAAAGAGGGAAGGGAGGCTGGCTCTGGAATTGGAGACCTCCCTACAAACATGGAAGCACAAGAGGGAAGGGAGGCTGGCTCTGGAATTGGAGACCCCCCTGCAAACATGGAAGCACAAGAGGGAAGGGAGGCTGGCTCTTCCTACTGTGAAGGCGAAGCGAGCGTCCTTGGTGATGTCCCAGTGCCAGGGGAACACAGAGGACCGGCGGCGCCGACGCGAGGACATGCCAGGCCACCAGAAGTGCCCTTCTTCCTTTGGAGCTCCAAAAGCATCAGACACATCATACTCTGCAAGCTCCTGGAACACCTGCAGGGAAAGGGCACAGGCTGCTCTCCTTGGCTGCTTCCTCCAGCTGGGTGAGGATCACAGGGGTCAGGAGAGGACATCAGTGCTTGAAGCTCGCTCTACCTGGCTGGCTGTCAGCTGGAAGCCTGTCTTGAGCAGGTAGACACTCTTGTCCACCGTGGCCATGCAGACACAGCTTCCTTTTGCAGCCCTGACCTTGATGTTCACAACATCACCGGGCCTGGTCTCGTTGGCTGAGAGCGCCACGGCAACCTGGGAAGGGAAATCCCATTAAATGCCATGATTGTCCCAAAAACCAAAGAGCAGTGGGACAGCAGTCCTTCCTCTTCACTACCTGGTTCTCAAAGGAGGAGGTGACAGTGAACTGCAGGCTGTCTGTGACCCCCTCTCCGTTCTCCCTGACGTAGTACACCAGGAGCCGACCCAGGGGAGCCATGGAGTGAACGACTGAGAACCTCAGGAAGGTCACACACACCTCAACCTCTGCTGCAGGAGTGCTGGGAGGTGCTGAAACAGGAATTGTGGAGAAAAAAAATAGCTTTATTTATCCCAGTCACTCCCTTCCTGCCCCCTCCTCATGTTGACAGGCACAGAACTCTCCATTCAGGACTTGCATTCTTCCCTTGCTCCTGCTGCACACCTTCTTGAGTTCAGAATAGTTCCCTTTTTCTCCTCCTTGTGAAAGGTAATTAGCACTCATAATTTAATGAGCAGGATGGAGAAGGTGGGTAGGGAAGGATTACTCAGTGGTTTTCCAGCCCTGAGGTCAAGAAAACACACAGTTAAGTTATCAAGCCATTGAAAATAAACAGAAAATGTTATCTATTGCTGGAGAATGCTGATGAGAGAAAAGGAATAAGCTTGAAAAAGGATTATGCAGTTTATAGAACAGAGAATCATCAGAGCTGTTAAACAGAATCACAGAATGGTTTAGGTTGAAAGGACCTTTAAAAAGGGTGTCTTTCACCACACCAGGCTGCCCAAAGTCCCACAGAACCTGGCCCTGAACCCTCCCAGTGCCAGAGCAGCCACAAAGCCTCTGAGCAAACTATGAATGCAACAGCTCAGAACGAGCCTTCAGTGCAGAAAATCATCACAAATTCCAAATGACTGATTGCCAGCAGCTTGGTGGGTACCTGGAGGGAGGTTCCTGTGACTCCTTTCCCAACTCCCACAGTGGTTACCAGGACAGTCAGACTTTTCCTTTGGCAGCTGTTATATCCATCTTCCCAACCCCACCATTTTTCACACCCCTGCTCCCCAAGTCCACCAGATTTGTGTGTTCCTGTTACTCCTTGTACAAACCAGGAGTCCCCCTTTCATTTCCTTTCCCCCTGTGGGCTGTGTGACCTCCTTGATCAGTCCATTTAATTTTCTCTTCCCATCTAACATCCTCTCCTCAGTTTAAGCTCAACCAATTCAACCAGCTGCCCCAGCCCTGCCCTACACTTCCCTGCCACTCCACTCCAAGCAAATATTAGAGTTTCTTCACCTGAGAAAGACTTCAGAAAGACCAAAGAAAACTTTCCAAGGGTTAGGCCTCTCGGAGAACTTTTTTACATGCCTGAGGGCAATGGATTTCACTATTTTTCTTGCACAAAATTACCTATATTCTTCAAGGAGCATCACATTCACAAAAAGGGTGTGGAAAGGTTGTTTTTCACTGAAAACAGGGGCGAGTTGCATTTCTGGTGCTGGCTACCTGCTCCTGGGAAGCGTGTGAGGTCAGTGTTCTTCTCCAAGGGGGTGGTGGCTCTCTTGCTCCTCTGCTGGGTGACATTGCTGGGCTGCAGCCCCGAGAGGACAATGTTCCCTCGTGATGCCACCTCATAGTGGAGAGTGAAGTTGCAAGGACAGGTGGATTTCACTGCAATCCAGGCCTCCTCTCCCACCTGCAGGCAGGGACAGAAAAGCCAAAGATTTGCCCTGTTGGGAGATTTTTGGTGCCAAAGCACAGGAACCTGCGTGGGTTCCAGGCCACAGGAGGTGAGAGCCCTCTCCTAACAAATGGCTGCATTGAAAATTATATTTATTATTACATTAGCACTGTTCTCAGGGACTTTTTCCACACTCAAAAGGGGTCTGTGTTCAGCTCTCCACTCGCTGCAAATCTGCAGGAGAATGAGCTGGGGGTTGTATGCATTAATGGAACAATGAAGGAATCTCTGGAATCCTGGAAGTTAAGCCTTTTGGCACAGAGCAGCTGTCAGAATTGGTTGAATTTTAGAAACCCCTTCAGTAGCCCAGCCCAAAAAAGGAAAGAGTTGGGTTGGGGGTGGGAAGAGATATGTGTTTGATAGTCTTTGCAGTTTAATTGTGATTACATCCACTGGGCAAATACCAATTCAAACATCACCATGAAATGACTGGGAAGAGATCTGAGGGAAAATGCTGTCAAATCACACAAAGTCTTGATAACAATTTGTAAGTTGGGCACTCAGGAAGGTGTCAAACACAGAAATAAATGAGAAGAAATCTGGGAGTTTTTTTTGGTCTGGGTAACTCATCTGATGCCTGCAATAGGCTCCAGAGCAGCACACCTGGGCACTGAAACTCTGCACCCAGAGGGGCTCAGTGAGTACTGAACAGCCCCAAAACAAAACCCCGCAAATTCCCAACAGAACAGACAGCAGCCATGGGATTGATCGCCCTGAGGAGCAGCAGGCTTTCCTAGGAACACAAACTCCTTCCTTCTGGGCTCTGAGGAGTGCCTGATGCTTGTGGTCAGTAGGATTTCTCCAGCACCTTCCCCTCCTCACCCTCCTGCCATTTAAAGCAGAGCAGTTCCCAAATAAAACCATTCAGGCTTAGAAAATCCCAAATAAATGTTCTGAAAAACCTCTCTTTTTTCAGCTCCAAATGTTCTCCCTGCAGAATACACACATGGCACCAACCAGAAGGGCAGAACTGGAGCACAAGGAGCTGCTGATGGTCAAACACAGTGAGAATGCCACAGAGTCCAAGAGGCGCCTCGTGACACCAAATATTTGAAGTATTAAGAATTCCCCAGTGCAAATGATGAAACAATTCATTAAAAAATGAATGTAGCTAATTGGAACACCCAGTAAGAGCTGGCAATACATGGGAATAGTTCCCACATCAGCTGGTCATCCAGCTCCAAGCTTTCCCACAGAAGAATTAGTTCTAATCAGGTTATAATAAGAACAATGTGTTCAGATTAGCAGTGTATAATCCCCTTTCCATACCTCAGGAAACTTGTAAAAGATTAATTAGCCATTAAACTTTCATGAAATGCAATGATAAAAAAAATGCTCTTATTTGGATACAAAGAATCTGAAACCAACCTGACAGAGCTGCTGATAACAAATCTCACTGTGTTTATGGCCAAAACCCACTTTTTTTTTTTTCCACAGAGCAATATGCAGACCTTCAGAACATTTTCTTGGGTAAGAAGAAACCCTGAACAACTCTCAGAAAACATTATGCAACAGGAACCATGGTTAAATCAGATCTTTTCTCTAGGAGAGAAATCACAACAGCTTTTACAGGGCAGGACTACATTTTTAGAGAGGCTCCTACAAAACCTACCAAAGAAAACAAGACAATCATGTTCAGAGCTCAATAACTGGAAGACTGAACAGATCCAGCTGAGATTTAAACTGAAAGTTCCAGTGAGACTACACAGCCTTAATTTTGGTCTTTTGTAATTCAGCCACTCCCACTAATATCACTTCCAATCATTTTCAGCAAGCAATCCATGCCTGAGCATTACTGGAGGCACAGAACACACATTCAAACGAGAAATACTGAAGTTTTCCATGCCTACACCCACCCCTCTCTGAACAGAAAGGGCTGGATTTGAGGTGCTGCACAGAGCCTCCAGGGAGCTGTGCTTAGCACCTTGTGTACCCCACATTCCACAATTATTTGGTGGCTCCAGTGCAGCTCCTCCATCCTTTGTGGTGGAAACAGCTCAAGATCCCAGAATCAGGAATGTCCAGAAATATTTAATTAGAACAACGTACTTTAAGCCAAGCAATGCAGAGGATTTAATTTCATTTCCATGCTGGAATCTGAAGCCAACATACCTGGAAAGGTTTATCTGGTGCCTGGAGCTGGATGTGACACTTGCTGGGTGAGTACCAGCTGCTGATGGACAAATAGTTGGGCAGATATTGATCCCCAGAAGGTTTCCCATCAATTGCTGTCACTTTGGTCTTAAAAAAAAAAAACAAAAAAAAAGTTATATCAATGTTATGCAGAGAAAGCTTTTTTGTTCTTAATCTCTACTCTCCTCTCCCATTTTATATCTTTCGCCTTTCACCTCTTGACATCTTTACTCCCCAAATATTGGACTCCTACTAACATTTTAAGGTGCATTTAGAGGAGCATCTTTTCATGGTGGTTATCAACATCAGTTCTCTTGGCAGCAAGAAACAACCCAGTGTTTGCTGTGTTGAAATCCAGAAGCTGAAGCTAAAAGGCACCGATTTCCTGTTTGTAGCACTGATTTATAAAGTGCAGGTTTGACAAGATTAGTTAGATGAAAGCCTGCTAATCCTGTAAGGAGCTTTTACCCACCTCCAGCCAGACATATTGGGCAGCTGTGGGGATGGAGGGGATTTCAAACTCCACCAGGCCATTCCTTGAGACCAGTTCACTTGTGTAAACATTGTCCTTTGGTGTGAGCTCAGCTTTAATTCGGATGGTGACTCTGTCAGCTGGACTCCCATCAGGGTAAGTGACCTCTACCTGCACAGTGGGGCATTTATAGAACAATTAGCTTTAAATTACCAGCAATTCCAGGTGGGGAAAATCACTGGGGTCAAGTCAGTACAAAACCCCAGTCTGAGACCTCAAAATCCACACTGGGACCCCAAACCCCACTCTGAGACCCCAAACCCCACTCTGAGACCCCCCAAAACACCAAAGTAACCCCAAAAACCACAAACCGCAACCCCCACAATTCACATGAAACCACCTGTCAGATAATCTCCAAACCACATTCCAAAGCAGCAAAACACAAGGGAAACAAATGAGAGAATTATTGTTCTCCTTAAAAAATAATTTCATTAAATCAGCCATATTAGCACCCAACTAGTACCCATTAGTACCCAAGACCATTAAAAACAGGACTATTTTTAATCTCACCTTGCCTTTGTAAGGCAGCCCAGGTTTGAACTGTTTCCTGGTGTCCTTGGAGTACTTGATATCAATCAGCTGTTTCTGGACAGGTGTGGAGTCATCAAAGGTCACCTGCTTGCTGCCATCAGAGCTGATCACCGTGGCCCAGATGTTGACTGTGCCTCGGAAGTGCTCGGGGACATCTGCTGGCATCATGTCCCTGACACACACCTCGAACACGGCAGAGCCATCCATCTGGGGTGGGGCACACAGAGGGAGGGCTTTGCACACCCACACAGGGCACAGCAAACACATCTAAAGCACAGGCACCCGATGGGGGCTTGCAGCAGTGTTTTGGAAGGGTTAGGATTGGGGGAAAAGGAAGGGGGGAAAAGGAAGGGGGGTTTCATTTTCCTCCCTTAGCCATGGTCTGGACTAACTCTGTCACCTCAGGCTCCTGCTCTCCTCAGCCCCATATGCTCTTAAAACTTCTTATCCCACCAAATCCCAGAATATCCTGAGCTGGAAGGGACCCACAAGGATCATCAGTCCAGCCCCTGTCCCTGCACAGACATCCCAACAATCCCACCCTAAGCATCCCTGAGAGCTCCTGGCCTTCTGGCAGCCTTGGGAGGCTTCCCTGGAGAGCCTGGGCAGTGCCCAGCACCCTATGGGAAAAGAGCTTCCTCCTAATATCTAAAATCATAATCACACCATGCAAAAATAAGCAATATTTTTATTATGCTGGCCCCAGTTATAATATTTACTCCTTCATTTTCTGATCTCCCATCAGCAACAAAACAGAGCTGCAGGATAAACGTTAAAGAAGACAGATCAGGCTGACAGGTCAGACAGATTTCATCACAGGTGAGTCCATGGTCTCCCTCACCTGGGTGGTCTTGAGGACAGGATGTCCCACTTCATGTCTGTAGTACCCAACACCATTTATAGTCATATTGACAATTAGTTTCCCTGTCACTGGTTTGCCAAATGTGTATCTGAAATGCAAAGGAGATGATTAATAACTTCCAGCTGGTTTCTGTTCTTCTGGTAAATAAAGACAATTACCATGTTACCTCCACATCTAGAAAACATTACCACAGAAAGCTTTCCAGATTGTTATTTTTACCATGTTTTTGAAGGCTCTTACATCAGAAAGCTGATGATGATAAGAAATCATCTGAAAAGTCTGCAGCAGGTGGGATCCAAGCTCCAGTGACTGCAGTACAACTCACAGCAGTGAAACTTGGTTTGGGACCTGTTCCTACCTGGCATGGACAGTTCCTTTTTCACACAGTGACAGGTCACGGATGTAGCGAGGGGGATCAATCAGCAGCTCAAACTTTGGCAACACTACAATGAAAAGAAATAAAACAGAATCTTTCCAAGCAGATCTCATTGCCCAGGCTTATAGCAAAAGTCCCCACAGCTCTGACAGGAGCTGGTTCTGATTTACCAGGATAACACCCAGTAGAGGGTCAATCAATGTCTTAGGTTGGAAATGGGGGTGTGTATTCCATTTGCCATCTGTTAGAGGTGGGGCAATTATCTCTGTTAATTGGGCAGTTTTCTTTATCTATTCCACACCCAATCCTTCCTCCAGGAGATCTCTTCTGTTCGTGGGCCATTAATTATTAATTATCTTCTGTTCATGGCCAGTGAGTGTCCCTGCATGGCTGATCAAATTCCAGCATCCCATGGGGAGATGCTCTGCCCAGGGGAGGAGCCGAGCATTCCTACCTGGATGGAATCTGAGATTTTGGGACCAGAGCAGCCTTTCCACTGCATTTCCAGAGGAGCAGCCCTTTTCCCACTGCATTCCCAGAGATCAACAACAGCAACAAACCAAAACCACCTTGGCAAGGTGACCTCAGCAAAGCTCCCAGTTAGTAGTGCCTGCATCCCTGAAATACATGGCTCTAAGGAATTTTTCCTCATGGCATTTTAAATGCAGTGTTTCATCTCAAGTGAAACATTTCACAGTGTTCTCTTCCTCCAAATGCACCTGGGTTAGGGTCAACTCACCATATTTCTGCACCTCAAAGGATTTGTTGTAAGTGTGCCCCTGCATCTCAGCAAAGATGAGCCATTCCCCAAACACTGGCTGATCAGACAGGGGAAAAGTCATATTGACAATGCCTGAAAAGGGAAACAACACTCTGTGAACTCTGCCACTCTCCAGCCCCTGCCAAGCCTTACTGAACAGACTCAGTGGAAGCAGAAGCAAAGGCAAATCACACTATACAGAGGAAAAAAATTAATAATCTGGAACTTACCACAACAAAATGGCTTCAAGTTCTTCCATTCTATCATCCGAGAGCCCCGAGGATCCTGCAGGGAGGTTGAGGGGTGAGAAAAAAAACATCACTCATGCATTTAACTCAGTTTGCAACAAAGAACTTCCTTTTGTAACACACCTCACTGACAGCTCAAATGCAACCAATACCTGTCAAAACTGTCCCAAAAATACCTTACACCAAGGGTATTTGTTTTCTGGAGTTATTTAAGAGCTCTGCTCCTGTAAGCAATGCACACAAATAAATGCTGTCAAGCAGATCTTTCCCCTGCCTTAAGACACCAGTCCTGGATGGGATGAACTGACCTCATTCCTAAAGGAGCTGTACAAGCAGAAAGACAAATTCTGGATGAAAAAAACCCAGATGAAATGAATCCTGCTGGTTTTGTCAGCATTAAATCTTCAAAAAGAGTGAATCCTTCTGCTTTCTGACACGTAAAATATTAAAAAACAACAAAAAATAACCCCCCAAAACAAAACAACCAACAAAAACCCACAAAAAACAAACCAACCAAACAAAAAAAAAAAAAAAAAAACCCTCCCACCAAACAAAAAAAAAAAGAAACAAAAAAACAACCCGCCATAAAAACCCCAAAAATCCCCTAACACAGAGGGAACCTCTCATTCACCTCATAAGGAAGAAGACAGGAGAACCCTTTCCTTTCCATGAATTTCTACTCTCCACTATCCCTGTTTGGGTGCAGGGATGAGGGTGGCCCTGCTCTGCCAGCCCAGCACATGAAGGATTGGAGTGGGGGACATTGAAAAGAGGGGAGAGGGAGTGAGGCTGTCACAGTTATAAATCCCAGTGAATCAAGCCAGTTCTTCTCAGGCTGAAAAATGGGAATGAACTTCTGAAACTGAAGTAGAAAACAAGGATATTTGCTGGTGATAGCAAAAAACCAAAGCACAGAGATCACATAGAGGCACAGGGATAGAAAATTGCATTGGTTAGGGGTGGGAATGGCCACAATGAACAGAAAAAGCACAAATTTGTTCCTTTAAATGCTACACAAACCTTGTACCACTACAGGACATGTGCTAGATGGGCACATAGATACTCACCACCACATAAGCTTCAATCTGAAAGAAAGAAGAAAAATAAAAGGCTTTATGAAACAACTTTTCTGCTTTTTTTTGTGTTGAGTCAACATAAGCAAGGTGTCAGACCCAAAGGGACAGAGTTTGAACATCTTTGCTAAGAGTAGCCTGAGAAACACACATTTAATTCAGAGATCTATCTGGAAAAGTGATAATTTACATATCTGTGCACTACCTAAATAAGGGGCAAGTCTCTGAAAAATTCTTGTCTCTGATCTGGCAGATCTGCCTCTCATTTGCCAGCACTCCAAAAGTTTGTATTCTCCTCCAATAGGAATATGACCAAGTGAAAAAAGCTGAATTACAAATAAAACAAGCTGTCACCAGCTATGCCCAAACAGCTTAAAAATCCAGTTCTGTTTCTGCATAAGTGTACATTTGAATAAAATGCAGGCTACCAAGTATTCCATCATATTGCACAGTGTGAAAGAAAACAGTTTTCTTTACCCTGTCATTGACTGGCCTCAGGTCAGAAGTCACCATGAAGAGATTTATCAACACTAAAAACGGAAAAAAGGGAATTTATCAGTCACCAGAGCTGAGACTGAACAGAAGAGCTCATCTTAAAACTCCCCTTGAAAGCAGCCCTAGCATCTGGCAAATTGTCCAAGATGATTTTACCTTTCTGCTTGGGTTTGTAGACAGGTTTGTCAGTCTGGATGAACACTGAGGAGCCCTTGCTGTCGATGGTGACTGTGGTGTAGTTGTGGAAAATGTACCCTTCCTCTGCCAGGTGCCTGTTGCCCCAAACCTTCAGGTGTGCTTGTCCACGAAGCCCTGAAGGCACCTAAAACACACCAAGGGGTGAGGAACACACAGAAAAACCTCTGAGCTTTTGGGGAATGTAACTGACACTGAAGTGAGCAAGAAGAGGCACCTGCTGCATTTTGGTGTAAATCTGTGTTAGCAGTGAAAGGAATATTAAGGACACACTAGGTTTTCTACAATATATAAACAAAGGAGGTAAATTCATGCTGAAAGCATGGCAGGAAATTCTCTTCTACTAGGTTTTCTACAATATATAAACTTCAAAGGAGGTAAATTCATGCTGAAAGCATGGCAGGAAATTCTCTTCTGCCCTTTATCACTCAAGCAGACTGATGGTTGATCTACACATGAGACTCCCAGTACAGAAGTGGGGAAACCAACCCACAGCTCTGCCAACAGAGGGAAGAACCCCAATGAGCAACACAAAAAAGTCCCCAAAACAAAAAGTGCATGCATGAACATGTTCAGCCAGCTGCTCAGAGAAATAAGTACTTTAAAATTACTTCAGATTAAAAGTGGCAAAGTAAAAAATCTGATACCATTCCAGGTGCAGATCACAATTGAATATTTTGTTCCACCACCCCCCTTTAACATGCCAAATTAAGTCCTAAGTTAAAAAACCCAACACTTTTAAGGGCTTGTTCTTCTAGTCCAGCTCCATTTTGCCAACATTTGAAGTCATAACCCCCACACAGAATTCTGTACTGCCATTCTTATCAAATAACCCCAACACAGAAATTTATGTGGAGGCACGAGCCACGGATTTTCTTTAGTGGTGTAAAGGTGAGCTGTGATGAGTTGGGCTTTGTTGTTTTCACTCTCCACTTCTCCTCTGGTGGAGGCTGTGTCCTCCTCAGTGTGTGCCCCAGAATGTGGCATTTATTTGTGCCAGAGAGCAATGTTTGATGTGGCTGAAGAAAGTTCCTTACATGTTCACCAAAACCATCTTAAAATAATTGACACTCACCTTCAACTTAATTGTTCCTTTTTCTAAAATATAAGAGAGAGAGAGAGCAAGAATTATTCTCAAGGTAAGGCACCATGATTTTAGATCTTTGCAGTTGAGTGAAGGAGGACCCCACACCAGAGAGCTGCTCCCTTTGTTGTGATTTCACCTGAAATAATTTTCCTGCACTGTGTAAAACAGTTTTCAGGTTAAGTCAGACCCAGTAGAGCTCCCCAAAATAAACCTGGTCCACTTTTATTGACAGCTTTTTCCCAGTGTAAACTGCAGAGTGCTCTGTGATTGGAGAGCACCCCCAAGGCTGAGGCTCCAGCACAGGGCAGCCTGTGCCTGCTGATTTGCTTTGCTCTAAAAAGGACCTGGCCTCTTTTGGGACTGAAACAATTCCCAAAACAAACACTCATGGGATCTGTTTGTATTGCTGCATACAGTCGTACCTAGGAGTTCTGTGGAGCATTTGCTGTCCACATGTGACAGCATCACTCCCTTTGAATTGCTTTGCAATTGTCAGCCACTTTCAAAGACATCAAGGGGAGGACACAACCAGAGACAATCTGTTCCAAGAAATGGAATGGCTTTCATAAAACTCCCAGTTTTGACATACAGAAGGGTTAAAACATGAGGGTTAAAGAGCCTGATTGCCTTGACTACACTCCAGCTTCCACCACTACTGACAGTGGTACCACAGGGCTACTGGACTTCACTTTCACCAGTGTAAATTCACCCAGTGTTAAGTTGGATGTTATCAGATCACATTGCTTTTACTCACAGGACAGAGGTATCTGGCTTGGATTTTAAAGACTTGTCCAACTATACAAACATTACCACCTCTCTCAGCAACACCCAGTCCTAAAGATAGGGACTGTGTTCCCAGCACTCCTCTTGGAGAGAAGAAATTGATGATGATGTAGGTTTTCTTTTGTCTTTAAAATAAACTTATCTTTTTTCTTATATAGCCCCTCACTGATAAATATTCAGGCATCAAAAGGAAATATAATCACTATAAAACTCTGTAATATCAGTTACATTGGGTCTCTGGTTGTCTTGGTTATCAAAGTGTTTGAGATTAAAACCACATTAGCACAATCAACTGAGAAGGTGCAGCAGCATCAATTAGTTTGATTCCATTATCACCTAAAGCAATCCTTTAGGAGATACCAGGGTGCTCCCAGAGCACCTCAGCTCATCAGTCAGTTGTCAGAGCAGGAGCTCACCCAGGACTGTTCCGTGGCTCCGTGACACCGTCTCTCCTTTGACCACCAGCTGGATCTGCACCGTGGTCTCCTTGACAGAGTTGAAGATGGTCACACTTATGGCTTCCTCCACCCCAGAGCGGAAAACAGAAGGTGCTGCAATCAAGTAACCCCTGAGGAGCACAATTGGAAGTGGTCAGTCAAGACACAGCCACAAGAGTGTTACCTTCACTTGTGAGACACTTCTGTAGCAAAAGGAAAAGAACAAATACTCTGTGATGTATTTGCCCCTGTAGGGTCACATTTGTTGTCATCAGCAGTATAAGCCTGTATCTAATATTTAAATAAAATCTAATGTATAATTATCTAAGCCTGTATCTAATGTATAAATACAATCTAATGTATAATTATCTAAGCCTGTATCTAATTGTATAAATGAACAAACAGAGCCTAAGTGGCTACAAATGGCTTGCAAATCCTTAGGATTTAAATAAAACCAGTAATATTATCCATGTTTGTTGGATCTATAATAATAAATTCATATTAAAGTGAATAAATGAATGAAACCCCATTCATTTATCTACTATATGTAACAAACTAAACGTCCAACCAGTTAATCATAAGAGTTAAAGTTCATGAAGGAGTAAGGAGGTTCCTGAACCTCTCATAGAGCTTCATAGCCAATGCTTTCTTTGAAACAATTTTGATATTTTAAATTCAATCATATGGCTCCATTTTCATAGTTCAGCTTCACATAAGAGAAGTGAAGGGATTCAGAGGTGATTTTTGGAGCTTTCTAAATGTCAGGCTCGAGGCATGTAACACACCTGACCTTGCAGTTCATACAGAAGCAGCCCAGAAACTGCAGCTACAAAACTGAGCTCGAATTCCAGCTCTGCTACCACATTCTTGTTCAAACAATTAGATCCTGCAAGTTTACAAAAGGCATTATTTTAGGAGGCACGCAGAGAGCTTTAAAGCCACCCAAAACGACCTCCCATAGATGCTGCAATGTGAGAGTTTCTGAATGGAATCTGCACCACTCCTCTCTGAATGGCACCGTGCCATGAACTTGTCAGCTAAAAGCATTGCAGGCTCTGAGCTCTTTGATGCACTGGGCTGGAAGCAACACATTTATATTCTCTTCATGACACACCTTTCCGGGGTTTTTCCCTACCCAAAAGGATTTTTTTAAACGCTAGGCAATTCCTCAGATGCCTTTTCAAGCCAAATTTCTCAGCCCGTGCCTTTCTACAGTCCCATGAGTCAGGTTGCTTTAGCTCATGATTAATTATCACTTTGGGATGAGGATGATGGTGTTTTACAGCCCCCAAGTAATCTTTTATCAAATTCCAAGCCCATGTTCCTCTCTCAGCAGGCCTCATTGCCATGGAGATCCCATTACCCCCAAAGGAAGTTCAGAACTCTGTGGCATTTGAGTTAAATTGCACGGGGTACTTGCAGATTCAAAACCTTATGGCTGCCAGGTTTGAAAATTCATCAGAATGGCAATAAATAACAATAAAAAGTTACTAGTGAGCCTGCAAATCCTTGGTAAGAGAGATAGCTGATTTAGCTGCAGAGGGAGAAAGAGTACCAGCTGCATTCAGGATGAAATGATCAGATTTAAACTGTCATGAGCCCAGCACTGCAGTGCCATATGTGAAGCACATGTACTCACATTGTTCCGAATTGCTGAAACTCTTTCTGAATTATCAGTCCCTTGATACAACTATTTAAATCACTTAATAAGTGGCATTTGAAAATTAAATATTGAATTTGGCAATCAAAGAGTTAACTTGACAGGGACTGGACAGATCCTTTAAGCACGCTTAACTAACAGCTCTGTCAGGTTACACCAAAACTTGGCAGGACGTGAAATATTTTCTAGAAAGCAAGTGAGAATAAGTTCTGCATGGCACTCAGTTAATGCAGCTATTCACGATGCTGTCGGGCTATAATAAGCCAGGGATAAAGAACAAAGCAAACCTTAATCAAAATTAACCTAAACATGCTGGAAAAGAGCTGCGGATTCAGTTCCTAACAGTCGGAGAACTTTCCCCGCACTTTCTCCTCGGCTGATCTTTCCCACAAAGAAAAAAAAAATAAAAAAAAAATCTTCACACGCTGCTCAGGAGCGCGCAGCGCTACCTTCAACCACCCGCAGCAGGCGGATTCCTTAAATAAGTGCTGGCAGAGAAAAGCTCCGCTCCCGCAGCCGCCGGAGGCAGGTATCGCACGGGAGCTCTGTCCGGCCGTCCCCTCTCCCCGCGCTCCGCCCGCGACCCCTCCGGCCGCTCCGCGCGCTTTGTTCCGCGGCCGCGGAGCCCCCCCGGAGCCGTGGCCGGGCAGAGCCGCTTCTCCCCGCGCCGCCCTGCGCAGGGATGCTGCCGCGGAGTCCCCGGTACTTACTGGCGCTGGCGGGGCTGGGCAGCGCTCAGGCTGCAGAGGGCGAGCAGCAGCAGCAGCGCCCGGGCGCGGCGGGGCTCGCAGCCGGACATGGTGCCGGGGAGCCCGGGCCACGGCGCGGTGCGCGGGCAGCAGGAGCCTTTTGTTCCCGGCGAGCGCAGCCCGAGGCTCCGCCGCCCCGCGCCCGGGCTCGGCTCCCCGGTGCCTCTGGCCGCCGCCCCCCCGCCGCGTCCCCGCCCCCGGGCCGCCCCCTCCTGGCCCCGGTGCCCGCTCGGCTCCGGCCCCGGCTCTTTGTCTGCGGCTCCCCGCCCGCTCCTGACAGCGCCACCGGGGAGGGGACAAGGGGAGGGGGCCGCGCCCCGCCCGGCCCCAGGTGCGCTGAGCCCGGCCCCGGCCGCTCCGCACCTCCGCCCGCCCCGGCAGCGCCGCCCGAGCCCCAACAGCCCCGGGAGCGCTGCTCGGGCTCCTCGCCTTCCTCCTGAGCGCCGCAGATGGGAGAGCTGCGGAAACCGAGGAGGAACAGGAGCGGGGCATGGCAGCCCCGGCACGGTCCCGGCCCGGTAACTGAGCTCTGTGCGCTCAGGGACTCCACGCAGCCCTGCCCGGGAGCCGCTTTCCAACCCAAAATCCGGTGCCAGCACTGATGCTCTTCCATCCTCCTCGGTCCCTAGGCCCTGATCTGTCCCTCTCCATCCCTCTGTCCCGCCGTTCCAGGGGTTTGGGACAGGAGAGAGGGAGCCGTCACTGCACCAGCCTGAGGAAGAGCTGCAGCCCAAGAGCAGAGCTCACAAACCGGGAAATGCAAACCCAAGGCGACAGCAGAGAGCCGAGGTGACAGAAAAAATGCCGTCTCCCTCTACACAGAGATATCAAGGAATGATTCCTCTGATCCCTGCCGGAGAAAACCCAGGCACACCAGGGCTTCAGAGGGGAATTCCTGCCCCAGCAATAAATGAAAACCCTCAGTGTAGGTAGTTTGAATAACATTTTCCCCCCAATACACCTGGCTTACACACACAAATAGTGCTTAGCTTTTTATGTTGTGTGAAACTGACGCTTATTTTGATGACTTCTCTTAAAAGTAAAGTCAATAACTCAATAGCTTTTTGATAAATTCAGATTATCTTGAATAATGGCTAAGACTGTGAGATGTGGCTACATTTTTCTATTTAAATCGATCCTGAACCAGCACTGTCTCATTTTTGTGGAGAGGCAGAACAAACCTAGAAAAAGAACAAACCCTTTTTGACAAATTAGACAAGATAAGACTCTGGAAGGACAGGGGTCACTTCCTAAAGAAATGGTGAGCTAGGAACTAAGAGAAGCAACTTATTAGAAAGTACATTAAAGTGGAATGGTTTAGGTTTTGTTTGTTTGCTTGTTTGGGGATTTTTTTTTTGAGACAAAATGAAACAAGCAAAGAAAAAAATCTAGTAACTCCAAATTGTTTTCCAGTTTCTTCCTATTCTCAGCTACAAACACAGAACCCTGCCTGCCTCAGTGATTCCCTGTCTGCAGAGCAGCATTACTGATCCAGCCTCTCCCCAGGATGACACTTCAGGGGACGTTGGGATCCTTTGTTTAAAGATTAAATGAGGCAAAATGAAAATGAAGCACCTTTGCTGTTCCCATGGCATGGCAGAGATCAGGTATGTTTGGGCTGAAACAGCATCATGCTTTCAAAAATATGAATTCATTAATTACCTCTACACTCAATCCATATCTTTCCAGAGCAAACCATAAACGGCTCATTATAGACTCGTACATGAAATCTATGGGGAATGTACCAAAAAACCCACAAAATGCCACTAAACACCATCCTGCCAACCACAGGAAAGAGCTTTGAAAAAGCTCTGGGTAAGGACTTTGAACAAGCAACGGGATTCAGCAACGGATTGATGAAGGCAGCAAAGTGCAGTTCTAAAATGGAGCTCCATCACCTTCAGAGTAACACACAAATGTGTATTTCTACACCTCAAAAAGCACAGATAGAAATCACCCTTATGTGGAATACAACCCTTTCGAATTGCTCATTCTTTTAAAGGGGAGATTTCTCCTAAACTGAAGATTTTCCATTTGATATTTGCTGACTACAAGAAATCTCAGGCAATTACAACCTCTGAAGACTGCAAACCATCTTCTAATTATGAAGGTATGTGCAATCCTGTAAATAAGGCTGGAATCAACTTGGTCTGAAAAAAAAAAAAAAAAAGGAGGCTTTAGACATAATTTCAAACTATTTACTTACTGAAATGGAATTTTCTGTGCTTGCCAAAATGAATCCCATTCAGTGTGATGCAACAGGTGTTGGAATTCCAGCAGCCGCCTGCAACCCACATCTGGTAATGGTTAGGAGTTAAAAGGAAGTTCTGTAAGAACTGCTCATGTATAAAAACTATTCATCAGTCAGATCTATGGGCCATATTCACCCACCCGCTTGCACTGTGCATAGCTCAGATTTTTATTTCGTTTACAGAAAACGTAATTCTGCTCCTCATAAAGTCTCAGGAATCTCAGGCACTTGAGAGCATGTGGGGGATTGGTGTTGGCCATGCTGGTGGCAGAAAGGTGAGGGAGGGACAGGGGTTTAGGGAACAAGGTGTGAATACATCTGTATTGGTTGTAATTCACACCCTGGTCACTTCCCATCATTAACTCTGCAGGAGAAGGAATCCTCCCCCATGTCCCAAATACCTCATAAAAAAGCTGTGCAACGTGAAAATTATCAGACAGCGATTTGTCAAGCAAAAAAGAATAATTTCCAAGTACTGCCACTCACAGCTGGGAATCCTTCTGCTTTTCCCCCCCACCTCAACTGCCAGATTGAACTCAGTCAGACAACTCCCAGGAAACAGTGGTAGGACCATGCCATCAATAATCAGCCCTTGCTAACTGCCTCAGCATGAGTGGTGTCACTAACTTGTCACTCAGATGATCAGATCCAAAGGTGTAAAAGGTAATTCTCACTTGCTTCAAGATTTTAATACAGGTAAATGGTGCATAAAAGATACTGTACTAAACCCAAGGGTATTAATCATTGAGTTTTGTGTTAAGTCCTGCACACACTAGATTTCAGTAGAAGGTGGGTGAAAAATAAAAAAGTCATCAATTTCCAGAATAATTTCTCCCCCTTTCCCAATGGAAAAACATTAATCTCAGTCATTACACAGCACCAGACAAGAACAAGGCCTTAGTTAATTTTTACAGCATTATATTCAAGGTAAAAAAGCCACACCTATTCTTTAACTCTGAGTTTTGTTCTCCCTTCGTGTTTCTGTGACAGACAGAGATAGCAAAAGCAGAAACTGATAACTGCAAAGTGTCCCAGGCTTTGCCACACTCCTGCACCTCCCCAGCACTGAGGAAAATGGTTTTACAGAGACTACATCAGTCCAGACAGACTGGCAGAAACCAGACTGATCCTGCCCCCACAGGAATACAAACATCTCTAGAAAAAATTATAAGGAAAGGATAATTAAAGAGCACTCTTCAACTAAGACTGTAATCTAAGTAGCATATAACAGGATAATGATATTGAGAACATAATTATTAAATAGTTCTGTCAAAAATGGTTATTATTCATCTATAGAGCAGGAGAGTCTGATCTTTCACAGTAATATAACATTTTAATTCCTGACAAAGTGAAGGAAATAATACTAGCAAAGCATTCAAATGGAGGATTTTGAATGATTTAGAAGGAAGAGCACTGTGCTTATCAGAAGGGACTGTCATTCAAATGTTTAGTCAGAAATAATTTCCCAATTCTCTTCTCAGCTCCTACATGACTGGTGAAATACAATTTGTGTGTAGTCTGACTGAACAGTAGAGCCACCTCCCATGTGCAAGAGATACTAAACAAAGGAATAAAATTTTTATATCCTACAGGCAATCTCCAAACATACATTGTCTATATAAATTAAAAAATTAGTTACATCTGAAGGGGCAACCATAACATAGAAAATTTAAGATCTTAAATTAGCAGGAAATTCAAGTTTTTGCATATACATTATCACACAAAGAAACTGATCAGAGGCATTTGAGCCCACTCTGCAAACCTCGTGCTTGCTGTACAGACCACACACAAATACAGCGGAAGAAACAACCTAAAATAATTTCTGTGAGTTGAACAGGAATGCTCACATAATCACTGGAAATGCTCTTAATTGGTGTGGCTCAGTGGTGCATTTCAGAGCTGTTAGATCTTCTGCCGCTCTGGAGCTCTTTTCATGTCCTGGCAATCCCAGCCCAGCCAGCAGTTTGTTTATCATATTCAGGATGAATTTCCGGATCTCCAACAAAGTGGTATTTACTCCGAGGCAGGGAAGACTGCAGTAATCCAATAAGTTCTCATTAGCCTAAAATGCAAAAACATCTGCTGGGGTCATGAGCTGCTTTGCTGTTGATGAGCACAGGCTCAGCTCCGTTTGCAGCTCGTGTGAACAAAGAGTTGAGGATTTGGGGTGTGGAGAGGTGACAAAGGAACCTCAGGGGTTTCCAGAGCTGCAGCTCCACCCCGGGCAGGAGGGACCCTGCCTCACCTTGACCCCAGAGCCCCCATTGCAGGGAGCACAGGAATTACAGCAAAAAATGCCTTGACTCAGCCCTCCCGAGCTCGTGGTCAGGGTCTGGCACTGAGGAGAATGTGACCACAGCACCCAGGCAGGGCAAGCTGCAGGGCAAACCCAGCCCAAAAGCTTTGCCAATCTCTTCTTAAACAACCAAGGGTTTTGCAAGGGATGAATACTTCCATTTCTTGGCTCCCCCTTCCTCTCAGGCTGTCACCCACCTGGCTCAATTCACAAATGCTTTCAGTTTTTGGAGGAAGAAAAAAAAATCCCTTCCCCCAAAAAAGCACCTTAACACACAGGAATGTTAACAACTGGTCAAGAAGAACTTCTGGCCTAAAAGATGAATAAATAGGTAATAAGTACTGCACAAGTTCAAACAAAACAAAACTAAATCTACATTGATAGAAGTTACAGTAGGGAGAACATTATTAATTCCACGGAGGGAGAAAAAAGACACATAACCTGAATAAAAAGAGCCCTTAATTTGTTTAGGATTCCAACCGATTTAGAGCATGTGACATTGTCAGAAAATAAGTGGAAAACACAAAATAAGTGGTGTCACATCTGTTTAGCTCCTGCTCCAGTGATTCTGCAGTTCTTTGTTGTTGTTTGTACAGTGCTAAATGACAGCAGCCAATTCTGTGGAATATTCTGCAGTATTTCAAGGTGGAGGAGCCTAAAACACTTCTGCAAAGAGCCAAAACAGGGCCACTTAGAAAGAACATTCATGAAAATCAAGAAGTCTCAGTTCAAACTAGTTTAAAACCCTTTCCTGGAGAGGCCGAGCTGCTTTAGCTAACACTTGTTGTACCATTCGTACAAAGAATTACACAAGTGTTCAGTTTAAAGAATGGCCAGAATGCTGAAATTCATGCCTCTGATTCTTCTGAAACAATGAGTGCACATCCCCGGGCACAGAATTGTTGTGTAGCAGCAGTTTGGCTTCAGCCCCAGGACTCCCCTTTGCCTCGTGGGAGGATGAGGAGTGCAGCGAGTGCCGCCTGCAGCAGCGGGGCTGAACTGCTGCCCCCGCAAGATTTACAGCCTTTAATTGTGCTCACAGCAAGCACCTCCCCGGGGGGACAACCAGCAACATTCCACTGCTTTGCAGAGGGAAAATTTGCGTTGCTGGCTGTTGCTTAAGTAACGTTTGGGTGTAGGTATACGCATCCAATAGTACCTCAAGGGCAGAAAGTCGCTTGACTGCAAAGGATGGGTTTAATTTAAAGGTATTTCTTAAAAGAAAAATACTTTTTCAGACCATCAGTGAGGTGTACCATTAAGGAATCCCAGGAAAGACATTCTGATATGCCTGTGCAGAGACATTATAATCAAGACACTACAATATTGATTTCAATTTCATCCATCCTCTCTCATATTTAAGAGGACCCTTCCCAGCTTTCAGTCTTGGAATTGACACACTGATCATAAACAGGTTAAAGGTGTGAGGACACACAGCTCAGCAATAATCCAAACCAGTTTCATCATGTTGGAGCCTTTCTACCCACATCTCAATCCAGCAGAACTAACCAGCCCAAATATTTTCAGCCAAGCTGATTTTGGTGGGCAAAGTTCCCCATCCAGTGGCCAAATTCATGGATGCAGCTCATGCTCCTGCCCAAGATTGATGCAGCTGCACCCACCCACACTGCTGATGTGCTGGACTGCAGCCACACAGGTGAACTGCCAGGTGCAGATCGTGAGGAAAAAGAAATAGCAGATGGATATCCTGAAATAACAGTGGTTCACAGAGAAGCTACTGCTAAAAAAATTACACCCAGATTGTATGCAAGGAGGGTCTGAACAATTTGGTTTTTGGGTGTGGCACATCTACTGATCCAGTTACTTAATTTACTCCTGAGTTTTAACAAAAGGAGACAAGAATCTAGTTAGACCTTTAGTAGTGCCAGGAATAAAGCCTGAACAGCACCTGAAGGGGTGCAAGGATAATACTCCAGGTATCTCAGTAGGATAAAAAGCCTTACAGACGCAGCTTAAGCTACAAGTGTGAAAAACCATCACAGAATGAGGTTCCACAGGTTACAAAATACAGGATACAGCACATCTTCCAGAGAAAAATGCATTCCATGTAGAGAAAAGGAAAGGATGTTGAAGAAACATGCCAGATGTGGCTTGGATGTTCCTAGCACAGCACATGCACTCAGTGATCAGGTTTGTGGTTTCTTTCCCCATTCCCAATCCTTTGGCCTCAGCACTTGGGGTGCTCATGGCTGAGCACTGGGAGCACTTGGTGTGTACAAGTGCATCACTGGACTGTGCAGTATGAGCCCTAAGGAAGGCCAGATGGAAACAAAAGCTGCTGTAGGAGATCAGTGAACATATTCAAACTTGAAGGCTACTGACAGAGCAGTGGAGAATAGACTTTATTAATAAAAACAATAAAATCCTTAAAGAGGAGTCAGGTTTATACAAAAGCATTTGTAATTTCAATAATTTATTTACAAGGCAATTAGACAATGAAGAAGAAATGAGAAGTTACCAAAACTTCTCACTTGTTTAAAGTGACCAGGCTCCTTCCAAGCAAGTGCTTTATACCCACCCAGCACATCCAGAAATAGGGGACAAATCAGAGTTCCTGCAGAAGTTGTTCAGTGAGCAGCCAATGCTCAAGCTGTAACTCCCACACAGGTCAGATTTGCCAGGAATAGCACTTTTTATCATTTACCTTTCAGCACTGTCAGGGCAGAAAGGGATGGAAAACCTGTCACAGAAATCCCCATTAAAAGCGAGCGGCGCTGTCTCCCTGTGGGACAGCCTGCAGAACAACTCTCCAATTCCTGTATCAGTGAGCAGCCCTGCTGCTCACTTCACTGAAAAACTGGGCAAGTTGTATGTCCACATCAGAAGTAAAAGGATAAAAAGTCTGCTGGCTTTGAGTTAGTACCTACCCAGTAGTAAAACAATACAGAAAGTCAGTTGAAATACCAGCGTTTCACAACATCTACTCCATGCTTCTCTTCACACACGTATTGGTTATGCAGAGAAACTTCTTTACTGGCTTCAAAGGACAGGTTCTGCACATCTGTGAAGCTCCTGGAACACATGAAGCTAAATCAGTGACACCGAAGGACAATAACTCCGCTTTAGCCCTAAGATTACATGCCTGGACAGCTGCATTTTTCTCCTACTCTGGCCCCACCAGAAGAAAACAAATGTAAAATGTGAATTTTCTTCTCAAAAGCAAGAACTAGGAGGAGAGATGGGGCAGTTTGCAAGAGGGGGGGATGAGTGGCTTAATGGTCTATTAATCTTCAAAGATTTTAACTCCAATCTCTTCTGGGGCAGGGAAGGAAGGGAAGGACATTAGTCATGTTTTATCTCTTCCTCATCCTCCCAGGGATGCTTTGTATTTGTTGTCACAATAGTTGAGGAGAAAACCCTTCTCTGTTGCTCCTTGTGCCTTCTCAAGGATGACACATTTGCAGGGTTGTTATTTAGGACAGTTGCAGCTCACTTTTCTGTCTCCTGGGTTTCTCCACTCCTACATACCTAAACTTGCCAAGTCTGTTCTTGCTCAGTGAAATTCTCAGCTGAAGTGTCAGAGAATGGCACACTGAGGTGGTTCACCTGGAGTACAAACCCAACCCCAAACACCCCACTGTGACTGCAGGCAGGGCACAGACTGCTACAAAGAGAATTACACTTAGTGCTACCAAACCCCCAGACAGCCCTCCTCCAGTCTGAGCTCTGGATATATTCTGGCAAGGGATATAGATTTCCATCCAAATGTTTAGTCAACAAGTCTTTCCACCCAATTGTTGTGATACCTTTGAAGCCCTTTACTCAGCTGCTGAGACACTTCTTGAATCTCCTTCAGTGCACCAAGTGCTTTTGCACTATCCTCTGAGTGGTTTGGCATAACTTCTGTCAGAAGCTCCTGTGTGATCATTAATTGCTTTCCCAGTTCATCTGCAAGATGAAAAGTTAGAGGTATTATTAAAAATGAGAATGGCACCAGTTAATACAAGATATTTCCAGCTGGAGTAACCCAGAGACAGGTGAACTAGACTACAAAAAAAATATTATTCAGCTTTCACAAAAACACCATGAAACTGTGAAAGCCTAATTATTTTTCACTGTTGTGACTAGCACCAGCAACAGGCTATTAAAATTGCTCATCAAGCTCTCTTTTAGAGTATGTCACAGATTTTTAAGATAAATATATGAAAAAAACCAAATTTTAGATATCCAAATTTCCCTGGCCAGTTTCATGTATTGCTGTTGGCATGTAACCCCTCCATGAAATTTATTCAGACATTTCCTTTGACATTCACAAACAACAAAAAAAAAATTCACCTATTCACTTCTAGTCTTCTCACAAGAATTCCAAGTTCTTCAATAAATATTTTGCATTTGTTTTAAAGTGTAAGATTACTGTAAATTATTTAAGAATCTTGTTTTTTGCAGACCAGTGGTTCAAAAATGAAACTTTTTGTCCAGACTTCAATACAAAATGCATGTACTGATTTATTGAATATTCTCTTGATCAAGACAGCACACAATAATAATTTAAGCTCCAGTTTTGCAAGAAACATGAGCAAGTCTGCCCAGGTGACTGTGTCCCTCAAACACAGAAACAAGAAAGATCAGAGGATTCTTACAACTTGTTTATACAGTAGGAAAAAGAAAGGGGGAGGAATGCCATGCATACAGTTAAAATACATAAAAATCTGCTAAAGAAGGTGTATATGAAGACTGAGCTAACTTTAAAAGTTCTTTTCTTCTCTGCTGCAAGATAAAAAACTGTGTAGTAAAGTGGTTAAGCAGAGGTAAGAATTACACACAGCACAACATGTGATTACTGCTGCAGCCCAGTGTCCACACAGGCTCTCAGAGCACACAAAGTTCCTCCAGTGGCAGATGCAGCAGCAACAATGTGAGAAGCTTTTTTAGCATAAACCCACTACAACTGAAAACAAATCTGAGAAATCAAATTTTCATACCAAGGTAGGTTTGCTTATCTCCTTCTATGTGGATGCTCTTTATGGGCAATTCGTGTCTCGTAGCATCCAGGGAAGCTGCAAAGCTTTTGTACTGCTCTTTAAACTGTTCACAGACAGCAACGAGGGGAGACAGCACTTCTATCTGAAAGAGACACACTGAACAACACCTCTCCAAAAGCACATCTTCTGTAATTACACACCTGGCTCAATACAAAAAATACTTTATGATAAAACCAAATACCACTCTGAAATGCTTATTGACAGAGGAATTCAAGAAGTCTGTGGTACAATAATCCTATCAAACTGTTGATTATGTTTTCCTCTCTGTCCTCAGTACCAGTTCTCTTGTTCCTGTAGCTCAGAGATATTGGCAACACAGCATAAGGTTTTATATCAGATCCTTTGTCTGTAATTAACAAGTGTGTTCTCCAAAAGCCTTGTTCAATTTCTGCAATGTGTATTTGTTAAAAAGCAAAGAGATTCAGTTTTGAAAATTCATTATTGAAACATTAATTATTCATTAGAAACCTGTGTTCTTACAACGAGGACAGAACTACTTGTGGCTAACACATACAAACAAAGCAAATAAAGATGCTCACTTCTCTCTAAGCGGGGGCATCTCAGCTCTGACCATAACTGGAGTTGCCCAAGTGTGGGATGTTGTGTGGTTTTGGGTACTTTCACCTCCTGGGCATCACCCAGACCCTCCCCTGGCAGCCACTGCAATCTCTGCCCTTGCCCAAGAGCTCCAGCTTCTCCTTCCTGCCTGTCCACCAGGGAACTCAACAGTGACAAAGGTGCTGCAGACATCAACAGGAAGGGGATATTTATTTCCTTTAAGATGTATAAAATTGTACCCCTGCAGGCCACAGAAACAGAGAAATGTCCCCTGGATAAAGGACTACTTCATAAATGAATTTGTGTAACTATCAGAGAAGCATTAATTAAAACTTACCTGTTTGTCTAATGTTTCACTGAGCTTCTGCTCTCTCTCCTTGAGCAGAATTTCACGTTTCAGCTCCCAGAGCTTCTCCTGTTCTCTCCGCTTCTCTTCACACAACTTCAGCAAGTTTTTTTCAGCTTTTTCCTCCATCTTGGCAATCTTTTTTTCTGTCTATTACATCCCAAAAATATTCACAATTAAAGCAATGCAAGCCTCAGACCAAACCAAAGAGTTTCAATTAATGAAGAGGAGACCCCACACAGTAAGCAAACAAAATCAGGGTTAAAGACCCTCTCAAGAGTCTTGCCCCACCCCTGCTTCTTTTTGTAAAGGAAAATACACAGAGCACTGAGGGAACAAAGTCACTGCCACAAACTTCAACTCCACACAGACTCAGTTTTCCCAAAACTTCTGCATCCCCCCCAATTCCTACGAACCAGCACTAGCTTAGTAAACTGGCACTGAATCCACTCTAAGAGTTGTCATAGCTCATGGTTTTACAAATTATATATATACATATACAGTCACAATAATCCAACTTTTACAGGTCAGGAAGCATTTAAGAAATTAAACAATTCCTCAATATCAAGTTCTATCTGAAACATCAAATATTTGACCAACTCTCACCTTTATTCTTAGGAAAGTTAAAAGTAGTGTCTCAGATTCCAGCTCTGCCATCAGATCACAAGAATCACTTTCCTGCAGAAAAGAAGAGAATATTCTACATCAAGTCTGGTCCTTAAACAATTGGCATTTCAGTAGTCAAAATAATTACCAAATGAATTACCAATAGTCCAATTCATGCCTGGAATCATCACTGCCAACAAGCAGCTCAATGACAGAAGTTTGTTTTTTATACACTCGTGTTAATTAAACGCAAATATTTGTCCCACCGTCTTTTCTAATATTTTCAGCAGATTTTCATAATTCTGGTAGAGAATTTGAAGTTCCAGTGCTACACTGAATGAGATCTCCAAATAAAGCCCTTTATATTAGATTGAATCAGTGTTTGTTCACAGAACAAAAATGCCAGGAAATACTTAAAGGTAATGTGATACCTTTAAATTAAAGAGTATGGGCAGGAACGCAAGAGGAATCCACCTGAGGAGATGCAATAATTGGAACAGATTCTTTGCCACAAGAGAAGGAAAGCTCTGGTCAGTGTCTAGGTATCTGATCAACACACCAAACACTGCCAGCACTGACTCCTGCAAGGAGGCTTTAGATCCTCCCAGGACCTCAGCTGTAATTCAGATTAAAGACAAACAGAAAATCTTCATTCCAAAATAAATATCAAATATCCTTACCAATATCAGCAGTGAGACTCACCTCATCAGTCTCTTCTCTGATTTCCTGTGTCTCTGAATCTTCTTCTGAAGCAGATTCTGAATAAGAACTCTTCTTGGAGTCACTTTTATTATCTGTATCACAACAAGGAAGTCCATGTGCTGCTCTTCTGTTAAGGTCTATAGGGTGGGTCAATAGACCACCAGGTTCTTTAAAGGCAGAGATCATTTCAAAATTATTGTGTGCAGCAGTAAAAAAGATCTGTGCTCTGTTTCTGGCTCTGATATACTCAGGAGCAGATATGGATCACGTAGCTTTAAGTGACAAACAAATGTGATCCACTTTTCAGAAGGGCTGACACCCACCTGTTATAGGAACAAAAACTCAAGAGTATTTTATCCTTTAATCTTTGACTTTTTTCTTTACTTTTTGACTTTAAATAAAAACAGAGCCACAAGATAGATACCACAAAGATACCAAAGATACCACAAAGATACCAAAGATACCACAAAAGATACCACAAATCAAGAGCTTAATTTAAACTCCAAAGGTATTAGTATCTCTGCTTAAAATCCTTTTGTGAACATACAAGAGTACAACAGTGGCACATGAATGGAAATTTACCGTTAATAACAGAAATATCAAGGTCTGGTAGCTTCATTTTCCCTTCATCTAATAGAGTGGACTGCAAGTCACCCTTCTCCAAAGCAGCCTGATTCAACGAGCTGAGGTCCACACCTGCAGAAAGAAGCTGTTGTCAGACTAGGAGAATTAGAACTAGAAGCAGGAGGCTCAGCACAAGTTCACAATTCCAGGCTGCAGAGCCCAGGGAAGCTGATCTGGTTCCATCCCTCCCCTCACACCCCACTCTGACCTGAGAAATGCCCCTTAGACCTCGGGCTTGTGAACTGCACCTGGACAAGGCCCCTCTTGAGCTCATCAGAAACACTTTCTCCTCCCAGCAATGTCTAATGAGCACCTGTTTTCTCATAAACAGCCTTAAAAACTTATTTTTCTTGAAGCTCCAGAGAAAGTTACCAACTACAATTGCAGCCAGAATGGAAAATTATTATGGGTAAAGCTCACTCTCTAACGTCCCCATAAAGTGAGAGCCTTTGAGGTCCCAATTCACAGAAAACAAGGGAATAATTTGTCTCAATAACTGGATATTTGTGGAGACAACCAAGGACTATCAGTAATACCAGACAGGAACCATTGGTAGTAACAAAAGAAATAAAAATGGACAGTTTTGCAGATAGATTTTCAGTCACATTTGGTTTAACAGAAAGATCAAATAAAAAAAGCACAGTAATGGTGAGGGCATAGGAAAAGAACTGTTCAAAACCTTTTGCAGAAGGCAGGAAAGACCCAACCACTTCATTCCAGAGCCAGGACCTGATTTGTCTTAGTCCCACATCAAGTTTCTTAATTTCCTTTGCATACAAATAATAGCTGCCAGTGATGCAAGTAATACAAAACATCAATATCTTAGAGCTGTTAAGAGTTTCACAGGCTGGAAATACAAGAGAATAACTGGTAAAAACCTACTAGCAGAAGTTTCGTGTTTCTGAGAGACAAACGATCTTGCTTTAATTCTAGAAGATGGCAGAGAACTATTTGATGAAGAGGAACTTGACGAAGCATTCTGAAAATAAAGAAACAGCTAAGACAGAACATAATCCGCAAAATCTTACCTTCAACTTAAATGCTGACAATACACAACTAAATCCCAGGGCACCTTGCTGCTTTGCAAGTCACCTGAGTACAGTCCCAAGCTCTCACCTAGCAGCACACCACAACTCCCTCATAACCCCAGCAGAGGCGCTTTCCCCCCGTTTTGTTTGTTTTTGGTTTTTTTTGTTTTTTTTTTTTTTTTTTTCCTCGCTGCCACACGTCCAAGCCGCCTCTCACACCTTTTCTGCCTTTCGCTGAGCGACGCCTGAGCTCGGCACTCTCGGCACCTCCTTGCTCTGTTTCTTATCGTACTGCAGGTAGCGAGACTGCACGATTCTTCCTCCTGAAAGAGAGCAAAGAGAGCTCAGCCGGGCCCATCGCGGGGCTTCCCGCCTCAGCTCGGATTCCCCCTCGGCCGGGCCGGGCCAGGCCGGGCTCCCGCCTCAGCCAGCGCGGGTCCGCCCTTACCCCACGCTACCTTTCCGCTTAGCTTTAGGCGTTGGTTTGGCCGCCACCGTGGCGTTCCCTTCCGAGGACATCGTGCCGAGGCAGCGGCGGGCGGGCGAGGGGCCGGGCAGGGGTCGCTTCCCCTCAGCCCAGAGCGGCCCTAGCCGCCATCGCGTTTGAATCACCGCGCATGCGCGCGCCGAGGCGGGAGCGGTGAGGGCGTGGCAGCGCGCCCCCTGGCGGCGGGGAGGAACGAAACGAGCCCGGGTGCAGGGGCTCAGCCCCGGGGGCTGCGCTGCGTTTAAATAAAGAGATAAAGGAGGGGCTGGCTACTCCTGCTGCACGGCTGGCCCTTAGCACCTAAAAGTGCTCCTTGTCTCAGGCCTTTGGTAGGAGGTAGCTTTAGCTGGAGAAGTCTGTTCTGGGCTCCTCAGTACAACAAAGATAAGGGGCTACTGGAGAGAAGCCAGCAGAGGCCACAGAGATGATGATGAGTCGGAGCATCTCTGTGATGAGGAGAGACTGTGGGAGCTGGGCGTGGTTAGTCTGGAGAAGAGAGAGCTGAGAGAGGATCCCGTCAATCCTATATAAATATATAAATAGCTCCAAGGGGTGTCCAGAGGATGGTGCTACTGCTCAGTGGTGCCCAGTGACAGGACAAAGAGTAATGGGCACAAACTAAAACACAAGGCAAGCCCCTCGACATGAGGAAGAATTTCTTTAGGTTGTGGGTGGCCAAGGACTGGAACAGCTGCCCAGGGAGGATGTGGAGTTTCCTTCTCTGGAGAAACGCGTTCCTGTGTCATCTGCTCCAGCTGGAGACAGGACTGCGTGATCTCCGGAGGTCCCTTCCAACCCAAGCAGTTCTGTGATCTGTGAACCACTGTGCCCCAGTGCTCTGACACACCGAGCACCAGCCACCCCACCAGCCCCGCAGCAGCGGGTGGGGTCGTCCCCGGCCAAGCAGCACTCCGGAGTTCTTCGGTTTTGACAAGAATCCACCCTCGCTGGCTCAGACAGACAAACAGACAGCACCTGGCTGCCGCCGCCCACCCACGGCGGGGCGAGAAGCGGGCTCGGAGCTCGAACCCGGGTCCCTCCGATCCCCCTCCCCCCCCCCAAAGCCAGAGGTCTGCCCCCCCCACCCGGAAGTGGCGCGCGCGGGGCCTGTGGCGGCGGCGGGGCCGGGCGGCCGCGCTTCGACACCGGCGCAGGTAACGGGCCCCGCGCTGCTCTTCCCCCTGCTCCGCAAACCTCCCCCTCCTTCGCTACGGGCTGCCCGGCGCTGTGGTTGGCCGTGCCTCGCTGCGACCGGGTCTCGCACCGAGCGCCGTGGGCGGCCGGGGCAGCTCTGAGGGGGCGTGTGGGGGTCGGCTCTGAGGGGATCTGTGAGGGTCGGCGCCTCGGGGCAGATGTGGGGGAGCGTGGGAGGGTCGGCTCGGAGGGGCTCTCTGGGGGTCAGTTCAGGCCGGGGCAGCCGCCCTGAGGAGCTCGGGGCCGGAGCGGATCCCCGGGACGCCGTGAGGAGCTGGGGTGTGCCCGGGGCCGGGGGCTGTGCCCGGCTCCGGGGCTGTGCCGGGCACGGGCAGGCGCTGAGTGACTTTGTGTCAGCCGTGCCCGAGGGGCTGGCGGTGCCCAGGGAAAGGGAAGTGTCTGACTCCGGCTGTGCCTCCCGTGTCTCGGGCAGAGCCTGCCCGCTGAGCGGGGCACCGTGATGCTTCCAGCTGCTGGTTTTTTCCGTCCCCTGCTTGTGATTTTTCAGTGTTCTGTGATGTCTCTGACTCTCGGTATGAGCAGCCTGTAATCTTTCAGACACATATCTCACGATCTTTCAAAAAATTCGTTAAAACTCTCAGGGTTCTTTGGTTTCTTTGTGTTATTTTTGAGCAGCTCTTGACAGTTGGTGCTGCTGCTGTGCCGAGATCGTGCTTTATCGTGGTGACCGTCATTGCCCACTTGAATCCTCTTGCTGTGTGGATGTCGATAGTGCTCTCTGTCTTTTTGGCAAGCTCAGTTTTGCAATCTCTGGGAAGTAAAACTTTTGCAAGCTAGGAACATCCTTTGTTACATGTTTCTAGACTAAAAGTATCAGACTAGTATCCTGACTCAGGACAATTCTGGCCATCGGGCTGATACAGGTATGTGTGATCCTGGTGGAAGATGAATTCCCAGTATCATTTTAGCTTTATTTTCTGTTACTCTGTAAACATTTTGGCAAAACTCTTGCTCAGCTTTATTTGCAATTCGCGTTTGTGAAGAGCGAGAAGCACTTTGGATGCAAACGAGCTCAGCATTCTTTGATTTCACCTTCTGGAAAAGGGTGGCAGTGGAGCAAAGGGCTGGAGATGATCTCAAGCTCCTGGCAGATGCAATTAGCCTTTCAAAGATGTCATCAGCATCCTCCCACGGTGCTCCTAGAGGTGGATCGGTATCGGTGCGTCTGCCAAGCTGTTTGCAAATAAGTTTGTCATGGGTAATTAGGAGCTCTTTGATTTCAGGCCTGTTAGCTGGAATCCAGGGCTGGAGAACTTGCCCTAAAGTAACAGCGTGGGGTAACCTTGCATTCCGGTTTAGGATGTTGGTGTCACACCCAGCAAGTTTTAGTGAGCCCTGGGTGTTTTTAACTCAGGATCTTGTCAGGAACAAATCCATGTAATGTAGGGGAAGCAGCTTGGGAGCATTTAATGCATATTCATATTAGCTCCAAGACTCATTGTGGCTTTTTTTTTTTTTTTTGTCTTCACACTGCTATGGGGTTTTCTGCCTGCCCTACATTTGTGCTTTTCAGGATGATGCCTCTGAGGCCACTTCCTCAATCTTTAATCCTTAATTATTCACATAAAGCTTGGGAGTGTTACTGCAGTAATGCAAAGTGTTTTGTAGAACTGTACAGTTTGGGCTCTTTTTTTTTTTTGTTTTTTTTTTGTTACTGTGCTTGAACGTTTGTCTCAACAAAAAGCTTTTTCACAAGTTCAATGTTGCAGCTCCTGCAGTGACAGCTGCCTGCACAAACTGTCCATTCCCAGTGGGAGGACTCCCAGGTCTGGGCTTTTCTGTGGAACCCAAACCACACAAGGAACTGAATAATTTAGGAAGAGTAAATGCAGCTGATGAAAGATTTAAAGGAGGTTCACCTAGAAAGGAGTACTCTGTGCAGGCAGTTTTGTGACCCATAGTGATTCAAACATTAGACCTCTTGAATAATCCTGTGCATGAATAACATGTTTGACTCACATGCACACTGAGGCTAAATATGGTCTTTCCTCAGCTACAAGGTCAAAGGGCAGGATTTGCATATCCTAGGCTTTTAAAAAGGAAGAATTCCTAAAAAATGCAACAGTATTGGCTATTTCAACAGTCAAGAAAAAGAGTGAAAAACTCTGATTCAACAAAATGTTTTCGCTCAGTGTTGTTTTGGGAATTTGAAGGCTGAAGGTGTTTATCACATTTCTAAGAAACAAGGCCTGTTTATGCTAATATCAAGGAGAAGCAAAGCCTGAGATGCTGATAAGGGTTTATTTTTCTAATAGGAAGGATAGCAATGTCTTTATTTCCCAAAATGAAAATTCAAAGGTTTTGTCTGTAGAATATTGTGTTTTCTTGGTGTATCAAGTGACTTAAGCGTGGCTTGTGGAGTTGCTTTTATCAAGGCTTTATTGTGTTGTGTGTCTCTGATTACCAACTGAAACTCAATGCAGATTCCAGAAAAATCTGCCTTTTCTGTAAAGACCATTGATACTAAAGAATAAAAGTGTTTTTAAAGCTATTTTGGACATGTGTGCATTCTGTTCGCACGGAAGTTCAGCCTAAAGTTTCTTCAAAAAATTTCTCATCAGTGTAAATGCAACATTGGAGCAGTGAAACTTTTATTTCCTTTGTTGACAGCTGTAGTGCTGTTAATGAAAAAATTAAGAAAACTACAAAAGGTGGTAGAATGGCCCCCAAAGTTCTTTTGGCTTGCATTCTTTACCTCTGAGCCTTTCAGTTGCTTTGCCCTGAGTCCTCAGCTGGGCCACATTTTCTGAATCATGCTCTCATCTGTAACTCTGTGACATCACACTTTTATAAGGTAAAATCATCTAACATCACTGTAAAGCCTGATAAGATGTCTGTGTTTTGAGGTGAGATTGTGCATTTGAGTCATTCAGGGGAAGTGGAGGCTGCACCAGGGCTGGTTTAGGGTGGGGATTGGGATCAGGGCCCCAGGAGCAGGTAACTGAGAAGGAACTGCCTGTAACAAAAGTGATTTCTTTGACTTTTTCCTGTGTTACACTGCATTGCAGCCCAGCTTCTCCTTTGTCAGGCACTCTGGGGCAGTAACTTCCCTGCAGGGTTGATTGCAAAGAGTAGTAACAAATGTGTTGTAATTTTTGTGTGGCCCATTCAGAACTCCTCCTTTTGGAGCAGAAAATCCAGGAGCTTTTAGTTAAAGGAAAGGAAGGATCTAAAGTTGTTTAGTCCAGCTGAATGTTTTAGAATCAAGGAAAATATTGAATTGGGACTAGAACCTGAAGTGATTTTCAGGTAATCTACAAATACCTGGAATACTGAAAAAAAAAAATAAAATCAATTATGCTCAATTAACAGCACGTGTCCTTATGACATGAGGTAGGACGAGGATCTTTACATTACCTGTTAATTGCCTTACCTGTTAATTGCACAGTTAATTGTGGAAACTTTAGGGTGTCTCTAGGCTGATTTGCTGGAAATTCCTTGTCTTGGAAATCAAGGTCGGTAATAGCTGAATATTTTTGAAATTGCTAAATGTTTTCAATTCAGCCAGACAGATTGGTCTCTTTCGGGGATGGTCAGTGGCAGTTCTGGTGTTTAAGAATATCAGAGGTCAAGTACCTGTGGTACATTTCCACTTTTGTGTTGAAAATTGCTTGGTGGGCAGTGGGAGAAGCTGGAATCTTTCCCTTTGAGGAATGCAGCAGTGGAAATGCACATGAAAATGCAATGAACTGGGATATTATACAGTTCATCCTCAACAATTTTGCTGTAATGCTAGCTTTCCCTTTTTAGCTTCACCATGATTCATTGACTAAATATGTAGCTTCAAATTATGGCCTTATTTAAACTAAAGAGATACCCTGCACTGACTGGGGCAAACTCTGCTGGAGTTCCACTCTGTTACCAAGTGGACACTGTTGGCTTTAATTCCTATTAAAAAATTAATTGGCTTAATAGAGTCTAGAAAACCCTTACAAAATACCATCAAAATTACCATCTAGAATTGGAATTTTTTTTTTGTTTTGTTACTAAAACTGTGTGAGCAAAAAGTAAAGTTACGGATTTTTTCCTCTTCTGTATATTGAAAAGGGATTTCTGATAAGAAAAGGTATTGAAAGAACTTGAGGTAACTGCAGAATTTCCACCTCCAGACAGAACCCAGCAGTGATGGTTGGGCTGCAGGGTTTGCCTGCTGACATGCATGGTTTCAGTATTACTTTCTTTCTTGTATTTCTCCTTTTACTTCCAGTATTCTCTGCACCTGAATTCAGGCTTGTGCTTCCTCGACAAGCCAAATCACACTGAATACATATTTCAATTGTTTAAAATTGTCTAAATAATTGGAGATCATAAATTGAGGAGGAATCATTGTAATCATCTCTTCAGACTGCTCTTGACATAAACAAGAGGGTGGTACCTAATTAACTTGGTTACTGGGGACTGGCTGATTTTCTAAAAAGTTTTGGCAGCCAGGCCTCATTGGTGTCAGTTAAGTTTTTGCAGTTTAGCCTTCTGCTGATGTTTATGTCTCCTGTTTGCCTGAGTTTGTTTAGCTGTGAATTCCAGCCTCTGCCCTGTGTTGTGGCTTTGTCCTCCAGCCTGGTGATTGTACCCAACTGCAGGTCCTGTGCAAGGACTGCCCCTGATAACAGTGTCCTCTGTGTGCTCCTTGCAGACAAAGCTTGCAGAGTGTTTGCCTGTAAGGGGGCTATTTTCTAACAGATTTGGGTTTGTTCTTGTTGTTGCTGCCCTTAGCTCCTTCATTAAAATTTGCATTTATTCTAGATTCTATGTTGGGCATGTATCTTCTCAGTGCAAGGGTGATATGACTGCCTAACGAAATATTAATTTATGTTTATCTGGAGATTGCATTCATTGTCATGCTTGTGGTGCTATGGTAGAACACCATGTTCAAATAATTCCTTGCTATGCTTTCAAACCTATTTCAGGATAGCTCCCCTTCCATCCTGCTGATATAGATTGGATATTCTTGGGTAAAGTTGAAGTTTTATATATCTATAAACTCAGCAGACATTTTTGAATCAGTTGTGTTCTTGCTCCTGTATTACTGAACTACATAATTGATTTAACTTCTTGCTCACTTGCTGCCTTCTCCACCTATGATATGTTCTTTATCAGTAACTATTTTCTTCTTTTTTAGAACCATCATGAAAATGTTTACTTTGATGCCAGGAACTCACTAGGAACTCACCCTCCAACTGCTTGAAGACACCTGTCCTTAGTTGAATACTGGGACTCATTAGGTAACCAATTTATAATCTGTCCAGTGAATGCTCTTTTGCTTTTATGTTCTAATTTGTGGCTTGAAAAATTGTTTAGTGGAAAGCCAGAGGTCTGCACTTTCAGAGCAATGTTGTCATCAAATACATTTGATATCCTTTCTAAGAAAATCACAAGTAGTAGGAGACCAGCAGGTTTTCTTCAAACCTCTGCAATATCTGGACGGTCTCAAATGGAAAAATTGAATTTTCCAGTCTTACACACTTGAACAGACCCTACTGGTTCTAATGGACTTGAGTTTGTCACTCCTAGAGAAGTGGCATCTGCACTCTGATTTCACTTTGGGAAGTGTGAGCTGGGATCTTGAGCAATGTCCCAAATTTTGGTGGCTGACATGAGATAAGGTTAGGAAATGTGTGTTAGTAAAGTCACGGGTCAGCACTGAGATTCAGCTCTTCTGTGTTGGCAAAAAGCTGGTGCAACGTTTTTTAGGGAGCTGTTTTGGCCAAAATGCTTACTGAGGGGACTTCCTCTAACTCAGCAGACTGTGTGTCTGAAACTAATTGCTGGGGGGTGAAAAAAGGAAGTCTGCAAAAGGCTGTGTCCCTTGAACTGGCTGAGTAGCTGCAGAGGAAAATGGTTGCTGTTCTGTTTTTCTGTCTGTGCTCAGGTGGATCTTTCCCCATGAGCAGCAGTCTGCTGTGCATTTCACTCTGTGTCATGGTTTGAGCTTTTATATATTAAGAATGCTTAACACTTGCTTAATTACTTCAAAGGTGCTTCAGACTTCTTTAGTGGTCAGTGGTAATTACAGGAAATGGAGAGGGCACTTGGAGCCCAGTGCTGCAGCCTTTTGTATGGCCTGGTTCTTGGAACCAGCCCTCCTTAATGAACAGAGAGTGACATTTAATGGGGAAAAACATTTTTGGGTGGATCATACAGTTTGATCAGAGATGTATTGTGGTTTGTTTTGCCATCTGTGGCTTATTCAGCCTTCCTTTTGATGAGTAGCCACTACAAATGATCCAGCTTGTGTGGCAGTGTCTGCTGTAAGCTGTCTGAGCAGAGTCCCTGAAAGCACAGCTCCCTCCTCGGAGGCTGATCATGAGCCACAGCTATGTCATATGTTTTGTGAAGTGATTCATTACTTGCACTGGAAGTGGCAGCTAAAAGCCTCCAACTCTGCTGATTTTAATTTGAAATGATTACTCTCTGTGGCCTTGTGCAAGTTCCTGTGCAGTTGTTTAGTGGCAAAAAGTAACTTCTTTGGCATTTCTCTGCCTCTTTCCTCTTTTTTTAAAATGTATTTGGCATGTCAGTGTATAATTAGAACACTTTGTTCTTGAAACAAAAATTGAACTGCTATTCTCAGTATGAAGTTTTTCAGACTGCTGAAACAAAGGGGTACTTCATTATCCTTCTCCTTTAGTACCCCTTGAAAAGCAGAGGAACTGTGGAGCTAAAGCAGCCTGGGCAAACTTAGTCCTGGTGGCCTGGGGGCACCAAACTGCCCATGAGAGGGAAATCACTGGTGAAGGCACAGATGTAACAGAGTCTAGAGACTTTTAACTCGGCATTGAGGAAGAGGTTGGGCTCTGAGGTTGGTGATAGGCTGGAGTTACTGTCTGGCCTGCATCAAGGCTGAAGGGAGGAAAAAGCCATCGTGATTAATGATTTTTGGAGATGTGTGAATGAGGTTCCTGAACGCAGTGAAGGAGTTGATGTGATGGGTACCAAGGCTTGTGAATGAAGTGGGTTATTTAGGATCTTGTTTACTGCTGAAAAGCAGTAGCAATAAGACTTAACTTTACTTCATTGCCTAAAATGGAAGATAAAAGTCATGTTCAACCCCTCTGTAGCAAGGATGTGGTTCACTCAAGTGGAATGAGCAGTCTCTTAGCTGTGTAAATGACCCGTGTTAGGAGATCCCTGTGGTGTGTCAGAGGGGGCTGACAGCAGTGTCTGCTCCAGGCAGCTGGGGGCTCTGCTTCCTGGGAGCTCGATGGGGTAGATGCTGTACCTGTCTTGTACTTCTCATGGAAAGAGCTTAGTTAAGGAAAATAAGGGGGGATAAAAGTGTCAGAACCATTTTCCTCCTTGTGTCTGTCTGTGTGCACTGATCCTCTGCCATAACTTGTGGCTGCTCTAAACCATCACTTCTGACTTATGAAGTGACCAAGCCCTGTTTCTGCCTCAGACTGCTGGTGCAGCTTTAAAGAAGAGTTTCTGTGGGAGGGTGGATAAATGTTAATGTGGATCAAGGAAAGCATCTGAGCTAAAACTAACCTGGGGAAATAAGGAAGTTTTAGTCTGGACGTTGATCCTGGTTTGTTTTGCATTGGCTGTATGAGTTCGTAAGTGCCATGACAGGGAGGAAGGGGTGGCATGGGAGTAGAAGGAAAAATGAAAAGATGAAAAGAGGCTGGTTGCTGTGGCTGCTCTGCACTCCATAGGATATCCCAAACAGGCTGTTAGAAATAATATCACTGACAGTAAATTATTAAAGAACAAATGCACTATGTAATAACTGTGTTCTCATCCTGCAGAAAATAACCTTGCCCTAATACCTGTTGTACACGCTTTTTAACACCTGATTTTTTTCATTTTTCTTTTTTTTTTTCAGACAATGGGCACTGCATATTAAGCAGGGGTGGAAGACTGAAGCCCATCTGGGGACAGAATGAGTTTAAAAGATGCTGACAGTGCAGTTTGCCAGGCAAAGGCAGCCTATAATCTTCATATTTACCCCCAGCTCTCAACAGAAAGTGCTCCCTGCTGCAAAGTGACAGCAACTAAGGACAGTACGTCATCAGATGTCATCAAGGATGTGATTAACATCTTAAACTTGGATGTCTCCAAACATTATGTGCTTGTGGAGGTGAAAGAATCAGGTGGAGAAGAATGGGTACTTGACATAAACGATTCTCCTGTGCACAGGGTTTTGCTCTGGCCTCGGCGCGCTCAGGACGAGCACCCGCAGAAGGATGGGTACTACTTCCTCCTGCAGGAAAGGAACACTGATGGCACCATCAAGTACGTGCAGATGCAGCTGCTCTCCAAGGAGACGGATGCCCGGCGCTTGGTGGAGAGGGGTTTTCTGCCCTGGCACCAGGAGGACTTCGATGACCTTTGCAACCTGCCCAACCTGACGGAGACAACGCTCCTGGAGAATCTCAAGTGCCGCTTCCTAAAGCACAGAATCTACACTTATGCAGGAAGTATCCTGATTGCAATTAACCCCTTCAAGTTCCTGCCCATTTATAACCCCAAGTATGTCAAGATGTATGAGAACCATCAGCTTGGGAAGTTGGAGCCTCATATTTTTGCCATTGCTGATGTGGCCTATCACACAATGCTTAAAAAACATGTTAATCAGTGCATCGTTATATCAGGTGAAAGTGGGTCTGGGAAAACCCAAAGCACAAACTTCTTAATTCACTGCCTCACGGCACTGAGCCAGAAAGGGTACGCCAGTGGTGTGGAGAGAACCATTCTGGGAGCTGGACCAGTGCTGGAGGTAAATTCATGCTCAAGTTGCCTTCTGTGCAAATTGTTTTTTAAAAACTTCAAATGACTGCTGTTGAATGCTACTTCTGAGTCACCTACTTGGTTTAGGCTTAAAATGTCACTGGTTTAGGCTTGTCACTTGGTGTAGGTTTAAATGTCAGTGGGCTGCAGTGGTGCTTGGCAGCATTACCCGACTGCTTCTGTTTGATTTTCCTTGTTATGTTCATTTGACTTCCTGTTGCTTGTAATTGGTGTATGACTTAACTTTGCACCACTGAACACCAATAATCTGGGGCAGAGGCTACCTGTGTTTTTCATCTGAAAGTTTTGATGGCATTTAAATCAAATAATAAGCAAATTTTTCATAAATATTGTTCCACTGAAACATCAACTGCTGGGTGTGATCCTGCCTTTGTGTGTGGGCATTTTACTGAACTCACTTTTTTGAGGGAGTTATTTCTACAGCTGTTTGTGGAAGAGAGCAACATTTTGAGTTGGGGAGAAAGTAGGAGTCTCTTTTGGCTTTTACTTATTACAGCATTTCCAACAGAAAGTAAAATTAAACATGTGAGAAGGAGGGGATACAGCTGGCCCTGTATTAGGTAATGTCAGGATAAAACTGATCTGTTAAGCCTTTTACTCTCTTAAAGGAATAACTCCAGAAGTGTGGATGGATGTAATGCTCACCCATAACAAAATCTTCAACAGCAAAGAGATTCAACACCATTATTGTAATTTTTAGGTTTAGTTTCAAATGTAGTAACTCCTTCATAAAAAAAAAAAAAAGTTCAAGCTTTTTTTAAAGTTCTTCTGTAAAGAATGAGGAATATATGCAAGTTCTTTTTTTGTGTTGCTTTCAGCTGCTTGAAAGGAGAAGTAAAATTGAGGCTTTTTGGTTGCTGGAGTTCAAGTTTGCAGTTCTAAACAGAAAACAGGAAGGGGTCACAGTGGAAAGCCCTGCTTGATCAGCTGATCTCTCTGCCTTTGATAAATTTAAGTCTTTCATATCCTCGTCTACAGACCTGGTACAGCTGTGTCAAACCAGGCAGAGATTTAAGGTCCTGTGTGCCTATTTGTTTGCTGAGTGACAAATGCACATATTCCTGGGCTCAGAACTAAAATTCTTAACTTTGTTGGAGTCACAGGCTGTTGTGTAAAGCTGGGCATGCTCATAAAGAGATATTTGTGTTTCTGTATGCTAAGACTGGTTGTCTTAAGTATCACAGTTTCTTCAGACTTCCACTGAGCATTTGGTAATACTTTTAATGAGAAAATAGTCTTTTGGAATTGAAGAGATGTTAATTTAAATTCAGTGTGCCTCTGAAAGGTAGCCTTAGAACATAAGAGATAAAATCCAGTTCTCCTGTTTTGATGCATCAGGGTTGATTCAGCTGACACTGAAGCTTCCATGTTTCCCAATTTCAGTCACTAAGTATAATTTGAAAAAATGTCAACTCTTGGTCCTGGGGAGGGATGCACAGAAAGCTTACATTGCATTTCCCAATTTCAGTCAATAAGCATAATTTGAAAAAAAAAAGTCAACTCTTGGTCCTGGGGAGGGATGCACAGAAAGCTTACATTGCTTTGTGGAAGTTAAACTGACTGCAGGCTCTTCTTAGAGCTGGTCACTTCTAAATCCATCCGTGGTGACTCATTTTGGGTTTTTACTGAAGGGAACTGAAGTGCTGCAAGGGAGTTTTTCTTAAATGGATATTTCTGGGGATTTTTTGCACAAACAATTTTAGTGTGCCCAGACTATTTGAGAATGCTCTGTTTAACTTTGAAGTTTTATTCTGAATCGTCATCAAAGTTGAAAATGTATTTTTGACTAAAAACTTCCATGATGTGCAAGTGGGTTGCATTCTGGGTCAGAACTTCCTCATTTTAGTTATCTCTTATTTTGCTGCTACCTAAGTAAAGTGGGGCTGTTTGTAGGCTGACCTTGTGTGAAAGTTCAGGGGGTTAAAGCAGCTGTTTGTAGCACAGAGGGATGAGCACAATTAGGGTGTTATGGAGGTGGATTTGTGATTTTATCTTTTCCTGCTTAGGGAACAGAAACATTTCTTACTGAATCCTGTTTCTGAGCTGGCTGATTAATCTGAGTTCAAATCTCTGAACAGTTTACTGATAAACTATTGCTAATGATTTTGCTCCTTGATTACATTTTCTAGACTGAAGAATGGAGTTACAGCTGGACCATGAAAGATTTCATGTTAAATGTTGCTTGATGTTGCCTTGTCAAACATGGGAGAGATGGAAGCCCTGATGCTGAGACAATGAAGTTAAAAATTAACCAGGGTATCAGCCCAAGTGCTGTCACATGGGCTGGGAGAGGAGCGTGGTCATGGGGCAGCTCTGACACTTCCTGCTCCATCCCAGCACCCGTTTGAGCTGTTTCAAAGTTTCCTTGTAGGGGAGCTCACAAACAGAGACCAACTGCAATATTTCTGATTATGTTTGGCACTGCTTGCAGCTTTCCAGAAAAAAAGGATCAGGAAGGGAGGCTGCTTCCCTGGACAGTGGTACCTAAAGCTGAGCTTTGTGCTGGTCTTTAGAGTTCATGGACATTCAGTTGCCTCTTCTATATAGAAAGTTTTATTATGGTTTGTTGTTTTCTTCTTTTAATTTTAAATTGTATCTCCAGCCTAAGGGAGATGATCTCCAGTTTCTTTAAAACTGGTGGGAAGACAAATATAAGCTCTGTCTTAAGATACTCCTAACGTTTTCAACCTTTTCTAAATTTAGTAATTAAAATACAGTTCCCTGTCTTGAAGCTTTGCCTTCTTGTATTGACTAAGTTCAAGTTACTTAGGATTGAAATCCTAAGAAGAAATTTACACTTGGGAACTCTTTGGGTCAAATTTGGAATAGTGAATAATAGTGAATCAAACCTTGAGAGCTATTATTTGGATCAAATTGGGAATAATGGCCCAAACCTTTGTTTATTTTATAGTCTCAAACAAAACAAACCTTTCCATAAACACTGAAGAAATTTCCAATAAATTTAGATTTTCCTTTCATCAGGGAAACATGGCCTAACTGCATGTTTCTGCTATAAAATGCACAGCATGCTACCTAAGACTCTGAATTTGTTTTGGAAACTTTAAGTTCACTTATTCTTCAAGCCAGTTAATTTAGTAAAGTTGCAGAAAATTGAGTTAGGGGATAGGAACATGTGGTTAGAGAACAGAGGGAATGGAAGCTTTGTTTTCTGGCAGCAGAGCTTCTCTTGGCTGTCTGTTGTTAAGTTGTAACCCTCAGTGTCTCCTGTTTATTACAGAATTTCAGTTACTTTTTGAGTGTGCTGAAAGTTCATTTCCCTCTGAAATGGAGCTGAGAGGAGTTGGGACAGCTGAGAATATTTGGGGTGTCATACTTCTTCATGTATTATTTTGAAAACCATTGCTTATTCCCATTTGGGTGTGTTCTGGTTTCTCAGTGATGCTGAACCAGTCTTTGGAAAGAATTAAGTCCAAATAAAATGAAATTCCAACGGGAAGCTTTTATTAATTAGTCTACTAAAGAAGAATTATTAATGGCAGCACAACCAGGTGGGGGCAGATCAGATTTTTTTAGAACTCACCATATTTAAAAACTTTTAAAATTTAATCATAGGAAGTTTTATGCTTTACATTTCTGTGCAGAAGAGCAGAGCAATTTGCTGCCAGCTCTGTTTCCCTCATGGCAGGCCCACTGTGCTGGTGCCTTTGGGATGAGATGAGCTGGAGCTCAGTGGAGCTTCAGCTCTGATTTTCATTTCTATTTGCCATCAAAGTGATGCCTTGTGAAGTCTGACCTAGAACAGAGACTGGACAGAGCTAAAGACTAAAGTAGGGTTTTATTAAAAGGCCTCAATGGATCCACCTTGGGCAGCACAAGAGCCCAGCCAGGGCTGCACCCAAGATGAACCAAAATGGTCACAAAATGGATAACAGGCCACAGGGTCTCACATTTTAATAAGTTTTGCTCCATGTGCAGATTGGAGTTAATTGTCCAATTCCAGCCCCAGCCCATGCAGTCCCATCCTTCTTGTTTTTCTCTCTTTATTCCATGCTGTTTGTGCTCTTGGGCTGAGATTTGGATCCTTTGTCCTTGGTCCCCAGCTAGAGCAGGAATTGTTTTGTCTCCCTGCTCTGTGCACAGAGCTCACCATGCCCTGAGATGAACCCAGACCCACACACTAAAGCAGCACAGAACCTGAAAAATAGAAGAGCTCAAACCTGAGGCATCAAAAGCCTGCACATGCACCTTGTGGGTGCAGCCTGCTCTGTTCCAGGGAAGGTGCTTGTTTTGAGGCCATTATCTGCATGGCTTTGCTTAAAGAATCCTAATCAGAGGAGGAACTTCTTTTTCCATTTGCTTGCGTGGCACTGGTTTTTCTGGTAGAAATGTCATATCATGTTTTCCTTGCTGCACACAACTCTTGGGGGAAAATCACCTTGTTATTCATTCAGTCCTGCCAGGGGATTGCTTGGAGTTCTCAGGACATCCCCCAGCAGGAGGAGTTGCAAAATTACCCTGAATTTCCTGTTGGTCAGTGGATACTTCACAGCATGGTTGTAAGGAGCACTTAAACCAAGTTAACTAAACCAAGCTCAGCTCTGAAGGAGTCCTTTCCTCTGCCAGGGTGTGGAATTGGAGTGTCTCCTGTCCTCTGGCACAGTGGAAGCTGGGTCTGTGTGCAGGGGTGGTTCTGCCATGGAGCTGAGTGCTTTACATCAAACTCCCAATAGCTTTTTCAGATTTTGGCAATTTTTATGAAACAATTAAATGAGATTTTTGTTGTGCTCCTGGGAGCATGTGTGTGGGGGTTGGGGTTTTGTTGTTTTGTTTTTTGGGTTTTTTTTAACAACTAAAAGGAGAATTTGGTGATTTTCTGCATACTTTTATATCTATCCCTATTGTAAGAGTTTTAAGTGTCAGGCTCCAGTTTCTGCCTCCTGCATTCCAAGGTAAGAGGATGGGTTGAATGACTTCCTGCCTCCCAGAATAGGCTCTCCCTGCTCTGATTCCTGCTACCATTTTTCTGCTATTTTTGACTCACCCTGTTTTATTCAGCTGGTGTCGTGCATTGCAGTGATTTAGCTTTAGTTTTTAGGTTTTGTCTTGTCATGGACTCACAAGGGAAAACAGTGAATGGGTTTGCTTGTATAAAGGATTAATTATCTTTAGCTGAAATTTTCTTGTGAATTTATTTTGTACTCTTCAAAGTATTTTGAAGAATGTGGTAACAGTCATTAAAGTTAAATGTTACCAAAAAAAAAAAAAAGAAAACCCACCCAGAATGTTTCCTGACTTGGAATGTTCTTAAAAAAGTTGTAGATGTTCAAGGCTCTTCTGAGGAAATGGATACATGAAAACTTTCCTAAAAACTGTTAATATTAGATCAGCTTTTGAGAATTTGCTGTGTGCTTTGACTAAATACCAGACACATGAGATCATAAGAGCCTTTAGTTTTAAACTGTATTCATTACTTACATGAGTAATCACTAAGAAAAGTTTTTCAGGAAGCCTGAGTTATGGGATTTCTTAACTCTATAATGCCAAAAATACTTATTAATAAAAAATAATGTTGCAAATTTAGCTGTACTGTGATTTGGCTCCTTGGACAGAGCTGGTGAACTGATAGTTCACTGGTGGCTGAAGTTGGAAAACTTTATAAAAATGTTTTCTGGGATCATCTTGCGAGTCCATTACTCTGCAGCCTGGCAAAGTTCAGTGCAGCAGATTTCCCAAAGCCCAGAATGGGAAGTTGGATGGTGTTCTGCAGAGAGCAGGAGCTGAGCCACTGTCCTGGAGAGGAAGAGGGGTTTGATTTACTGAAATTCACTGTGCTGATGTCACAGGACTTTCACTGCTGCTTTGGCAACTGCAAGGAGCTGACCTGGATTTTATGCATCTATTAATATGCATGCAAAATGGGCTCTAAAAAAGGGAAATCTGGGTGATACGTTGGTGGATAAATGCTGCAAAGAGATATTGGTGGCTGGGCAATGCTTGCATTGAAAAATCTGAGTGGGGTTGCTGTTGGCACTGTGACATGTGTGGTGTGGTCTTGGAAAATCCAGAGCTGGAGCTCAGCCTCAGCCATCTGTGAGCACTTCTGGGTACAAATCCTCTCCCTTCAGCCATCTGTGAGCACTTCTGGATCCAAATCCTTTCCCTGCTGAAGCCTGTTGATTTTTCTGGAGTTGCAGTACAATCACTCTGCTCAGGACAAACTCCTTGAGCTTCTTCCTTTAAGTCAGGAATAACAGTTGCTTGAAGAATTATGGACACTCTCCCAGTGTATAGGAAGTTTTCCAGGTCCTCTGAATGCAGATAGTGGTAGAAATCTGCTTGTGGGAGAGTTTGGAGAGCCTGGTCTGGAATTAGTAGCCCAAAAGTTGCACTGCAGCCCTGCTGAAACCCTTAAGGTACTTTGAAAAAAAACAAAAGCAGAACCAGAAGAGAAGGGAAGGCTTTCAACATACAGATAATGATAATGCCAGTGTTTTCCATGGAAATAGCCCCTATTTGGATGTGTACACCATGGCTGGGTGCACACATGTGGGAAATGAATTTGTAGGAAAAGACATGTTGTCTCAGTAAAGAGTGAAGATAAAAGTAAGTTTTTAATAGAAGCCACAACATGTACCACTCTGAAGTTATCATAAAAAGCCAATCAACCCATTTAAATAAATCAATAACCTCTTGAACAGAAAAATGGAATACTCTCCAAAAATTACATGCATCTTTCATAATTCCATTTCTCCAAAATATGTAGTCTTTATTACAAAACCATCCTTTAAAACTTATTTCTATTTCCATTTCTCTCAACAATATCTATCCTATTCCATAATATTTCTAAATCAACCTTTCTTATCTCAAAATTTACATACAAATGCATTCTATGTAAACCTTCTGTCAAGTTCTAAGCATTTGCTACACATCCATTTGGCACATGCCCAGAGCTCTGAGCTGGGGCAGTGCACTCACACATCCGTCGTGCTCCGGATGTGGGACAAGTGTGTCTGTGTTTGTGGAGGAAGAGATTGCACAGCTCTGTGCAATCATTTCACACAGCATTTCACAAGGGTTCTGTACTAGGGAGGAGGATTTCCTAATGGGGGCCTTCACTGCTTGGAGCTTTCAGAGGAAATATCTGTGGCAGGAGATGCTGGGATAGTCCACCCCGAGCAGTAATTGCATTTTGGGGAGGTTTCCTTCTTTAGATGCTGTCTGGTAGAAGGGTGACAAGCTTCCTTCCCCTTTGAACACATGGTTAAGGGTTGATAAAGTAATAACTAATAACTAATGGTACTGGACTTTTACATGTAATAAGTTTCTTTTGTAGTTAGGGGTGGCTCATGCAGAGGATTTTGTGTTATGTGTGTATTAGCAGCTGACAGAGGACTCATGATCTGATAGAAGAATTAGAAATGCAGAGTTAGGGTTTCTGCCATATCTATTTTTTATTTCCTAGCACCTCATCATAAAACTCCATTTTTCAGTGTTGTGCAGCAGAGTGGTTGCCCAATGAGTTGTTCTGTAAACCAAACTTTTTCTGTTCTTTTCCTGTTTTTTTGAATACACAACTTTGAAAATTCCTGGGCTAACTTTATAAATGAGATATTAATGTTCTGTTTCTCTTGAAGAAATGTTGTGTTTAGTATGAATTTTTTCCAGTGGTCCAATACATGGGGGAATAGGATGTGGTTTGTGACTTTTTTATGGAAGGGGTGATGTCATGGTGGTTATGCTGTCTTCACCCTACTGAACGTCTTCTCTGAGGTCCTAATTGTTATTGCTTGAGGCTGATTTGCACTCTCTACCTGTGGTTACCTGCCCTGTACTCCTGAAAATACAAAAAAGTGTTATTCCCTTCCCTCAGTCCCACCAGTATTACTGCAGGGGTGAAATAATAAACAGTAATACAATACAAAACAATAATGCAATACAAAACAATAACAAAATACAGTTCTGGGAGGAGCATGGGGGCTTCCTAGGCTGCCTTTTTGCTCTTTGTGTGCTGCAATCCCCCCAGTATTCTGATTTATTCTGGAAGCCAACAGGAGTCTGAATAATGAACAGAAGAGCTTGGGAAACTGTGCATTGACATATTTAGTTTGATTGAAAATTAACTCATTTTGCTTTATTACAGGCATTTGGAAATGCAAAAACAGCACATAACAATAACTCCAGTCGTTTTGGGAAGTTCATTCAAGTCAACTATTTAGAGAATGGTATTGTCCGGGGGTAAGTACAGGGTGAGCTGATTCTGGGGGTGATCTCTGTGCTTTTAGGAACTGGGAAGCCTCTGTTGAGCATAAAATGCTGCCTTGTTGAAGCTCTGCTCATATGAAAATAGCTTGGTGCAGTGGAGTTGAAAATTCTGTAAACTGAGCTGTGTGGAATTGTCAGGTGATGCTCAATATTCTGACTTTGCTGTACAGCTTGCTCATGTTAAGGATCTGCTGCTGTACCTTTGCCTTCATGGTAAATGAAGGCTTTTGCATAACACCCACTGCCCTCTCCATTTTGCATTTAAAAACAGAAGATCTGAATTTTTAAGAGGAGTGGAGAGAAGTGAAATCGATTTGAGGAAGCCTTTTAAAAAATAGTTTAAACATCAGCTAGAGAGATACAGAAAGCTATAAAATTACTTAACCAAATGTGCGTGCTTATATCTGAAGGTTTTAAAACAAGAGATATTTAATGCCTACATTTGTTGGTTCTGAGGGACTGTGGAGTGTCATGAGCAATCCCTGACCTTGATGCTCCACTTTCCTTTCTTTGGATTTCTTCTCATTCGCAATAACATGAGTGACTGGGAACTCAAGGCACATGTGGCACAGAGTGTTATTCTGAACAAATTTAACATATTTTCAGAGCCAGTCACACTAGCTCAGGAGATTGGTACAATTTGAATACACTTGTTTTGTCTTCAGCCTGAGGAAAAAGTGCTCCAACTTTGTCCTCAATCATTGTGCCCCTTGTCAACGATTTGGAATTATTGTTTAGGTGTAGCTATGATATTTTATTATAAATCCTTTCCTAGGATTTTTCCCCTCCTGAGGAGCTGAGGGCCTCAGGAAAGAAATGTAAACAATAACTATCTGCTGCTGTGGAATGCAACAGGTTCATCTTCCATTGGTCCATGTGGCTTGTTTCAATTGATGACCAGTCACAGCCACCTGTGCCAAGGCTGTGAGCAGTCACAGGATTTTGTTATGCATTCTATTCTGTTCTTGTTCTTTGTAACCTTCTGATCTTTCTTTTCTCTCTGTTCTTTTAGTATAGTTTTTATGTAGTATTTTAATATAATATATAACATAATAAATCAGCCTTCTGAAATGGAGTCAAGCCTCGTGTCTCCACACACAGAGTTCATCGCAACATTTAGGTTACTTTGTCATCCTGTAGGGGGTTTGCTGGCTGGCTTCCATTTTGGGCTGATGTCTTCACTGACATAAAAATCCAGCAGATTTATTGGGATGAGAATCTGGCAGATATCTGGGATATTTCTGGGGTCTTGCCTTGGCATGCCTTGTCAGATAAGAGTAAATTTTTCAGGATAGCACATTGTTACCACTCTGTGGGTCTTGTTTCTGGTGGCAATTTTCATCAGCACTTTCCTTGCTTGGTCTGCCTGTTTTAAGTTACCTGCATTAAACCCAAGCACTGCAGAGAGGTGTTCCTTGGGTATTTCTTTGTTCCAGTCACAATACAGGGCCTACTGAAATTCTTGCTTTAGATTTAAAGTGGTGTCTAAGCTCTTCTCTTGCACATTCTAATGCACGTGTCATTATTTGAACTCTCTTGGCAGTTGCTGTCTGATGTTTTCTGAGGTCTTTTCTTTTTGCCCTCATGCTTATTTCATTTTCTGTGACTCCTTAGGGCTGTGGTTGAAAAATACCTGCTTGAAAAATCTCGTCTGGTTTCTCAAGAAAAAGATGAAAGGTAAGAGGGAAATATAGCTTTCCAAGAGAGTTAAATCAATTCAGCAGTTTAAGAGCATCTGAATTATACAGAATAAAAGAACATCCACTATATTTTCATGAGAGAAATGTTTTGACTTTGCAGGAACTACCATGTCTTTTATTATTTGCTACTTGGAGTCAATGAGGAAGAGCGTAAAGAATTTCACCTCAAGCAGCCTGAAGATTATTTCTACCTCAACCAGGTAATTTCTGATTTACCAATGCGTTGATAAGGGCTGTCTGTATGTTGGTCAAAGATGAAAGGAAGGAGAATAGATTATGCTGGGCTTTTTGTGATGATTGAGTTTTGCTCTTTGCCTTTTTTGTGATTTCTTTTTGCAGCATAACTTGAAAATTGAAGATGGGGAAGATCTCCGACATGAATTCGAGAGATTAAAACAAGCCATGGAGATGGTTGGCTTCCTTTCAGCAACAAAGAAACAGTAAGTGCAATTGTGTAATTAGCTTTTGTTACTGGCAGTTACTGTTCATGGGTTATTGCCATGGGCAGTTGAGATTGAAGTAATTCTGTAGGGAATGAGGAGAGCTGAGTGTTTGAGAGCTTACAGACTAATTCTTGAGGCAAAGTTAGGTCTGCTAACCTGTCATAATGAACTCTCTTAAGAAAAATTCTGACATAATTCAATTTTTCTTCCTTAGGATCTTTTCAATACTTTCAGCTATTTTGTATTTGGGCAATGTCACATACAAGAAGAAAGCCACAGGTCGGGATGAAGGGTTGGATGTGGGACCTCCTGAAGTGTTGGACATTCTTTCCCAGCTGTTGAAAGTAGAGTATTTCTCTTTAGCATTAATGTGTGGTACACCTGTTTGTCATGTTCTACCTCAGCATTTCACTCAGCTATCCCAATTGCTGTATTTAAATCTCCTTTGTGATACTTCCAAGAAATTGATCTTGTGGGAGGGGAAACATGAAATTAGTGAGATTATTGGGGTTAGAGATGGAACATAACCTACAGCATGGAAACAGAACCTGTTGACTCACCATTCACAGAGATGAGCAAGAATAGATTCGGTGTAGGTGTGTACTTTGCCACCACAGGGAAACAGCTGAATGAATGTAAACACCATAATTTAAACTAGTTGTAAGACTTGTAAAGCTACTGATGGATGATAAATGTGGCTGTTATCAAAGAGTTTCTCTGAAGAAGCTGCATGTCCACTGCTGCAGTCAAATAACTCATTGAGGAGCTTGATGGTGACAGCAGCTCTTGTTCTCTCTTGTTTTGAAGGTGAAACGGGAAATCCTGGTAGAAGTGCTAACAAAAAGAAAAACTGTGACTGCTAATGATAAGCTTATTTTGCCGTATAGTCTCAATGAGGTGAGTAAAAGAGCACTTGTAGAGGGATTTTTAAATTACTAAAACTTGCTTTTTTGGACCAAAAAAGCTATTACGGTACACTTTCACATTTTGTGAGGGATTGTTGGAAAGTTAGAAGTTTGAATTAAAGACAAATTGTGGTTTTATTTATCTCTGCTGGGGTTGTAACCTGTGAGTGACACTGGTTTGAAACGGAAATGATTATTTTTATAAACCAAGTTCTGAAGATTGTTTGATCTGCAGGCAATAACAGCTCGTGATTCCATGGCCAAGTCCTTGTACAGTGCTCTGTTTGATTGGATTGTTCTGCGGATCAATCATGCACTCCTCAACAAGAAGGACATGGAGGAGTCTGTTACAGTAAGTCCCTCACAAAACCAAGCCTTTGCAGGCAGTTGTGTGTTTGGACCTAACAGTCAGTCCTAGAGATGATATATTGTGATATCTGGGATTAATTTTGGTACTTTTCAAGCCCATGGTAAATTTCCTGGTAATGTATAATCATCTTTGTTTTCACAGTAGGCAGAACTATTAAATATTTAAAATCTTTCAGCACAGACTGCAGCGCTTTCTGGACTATTTATCTGTTGGGGGTTAAGGCACTGTATGGCAGATTGGTAACTAGATTTCCACATCTTCTTTTAGTGTCTGTCCATTGGTGTACTTGATATTTTTGGATTTGAAGACTTTGAAACCAACAGTTTTGAGCAGTTCTGTATAAATTATGCAAATGAGCAACTTCAGTATTATTTCAATCAGCACATTTTCAAATTGGAGCAGGTAAGAAACAAGAGTGGCTGAAGTGAAACCTGTTTATTTCAAGTGTTTGTGTATTATGCAAACTTAGCCTTTACTCTGCAAAACTCCATGGCATAACTGCTTGAATATTTCTGAAAGTGTTTACTTTTAAAATATCTTCTTTTACTATTGCTTGTTCTTGTACTAATGGGGTCTTTCTTCAGAAGGCTGGCACTAAGTTTCTGCTTGACTGCAAAAACTAAGATAACATTCAGGTGATCCCAGACAGAAGTCAGCTAAAACTGTGAACTTTGGTACTGGAAGTCTGTAGGTGAGGGGTTGGATTTGGGTGTTTTTGTTTAAATGGTTGGGAAACAGCTTCTCTTATTTTTATCAGTCTGTAAGCATTTAATAACCAGTCTTTGCTGCTCCTCCTGCCCAACTGCTTTTAGGGGATAGAACTGTGATCCTGGCAGTGGTTCTGAAGTCCCAGTGTTACTGGCATGTGTTGATCGACTGGTTTGCAGGTGGTGTCATCTGACAGAGCACTCTGAGTGCTGAGGAGCAGCAGATCCTGTACCTGGACTGGGTTTTGGAGGGGTTTGCTCCAGACTTGGTTTTTTTCTGTTTTGTGCAGAAGTATAAATTATACTGGTTCTCAGGTCACTGCTGAAAGGAGTCATTCTCTAGTATGTGGTACTTTGTCAACAACTTTAGGCAAGCATTTTAAAGAAAATAAAATTACCTAACATCCAAACTTTGTGTGTAAACATAATGTTGAGGTCCCTGTTTTGTAACTTAGGACAGAATTGGCTATCCAGGCTGGCCAGAGTAAATAGTTACATTGTCTTCTTTTTTTTTTTCTAATGCCATTTTTCCAAATAAGCTTAATCCTTGAATGACCCATTTCCTGTATCTCTTGCAGCCTGAGGGCCCTCAGGGGGATCTCTATATCTTTTTAAATAAAGGCTTTTTTGTCTGTGGAAAATGGCATTTCAGTTCTGTAACACGGTGTGTACTGTTTTGGGCAGACTGAATTCCACCTACTTAAAAATAATGCATTTATCATCATCATCATCATCATCATGATGTAGACCATGAGAGGTGCTCTTTGTCCTTTGTTAAACATAAAACTTATTTAATTTTCTGTGTGATTCTTATTTTTACTTTATAATTTTTTTAATTTATTACCTTATCATTACCTTTTTCCTATGGGTATTTACAGCATTAAGAAAATCTGGTATTTTGCTTCTGTATCTTAGTGGGAAGCTTGTCTTGTCAAGCATTTGAGGGATTGTCACTTCAGCAGAAGAGCTTCATGTTCTCTTGTCATGGAGCTCCAAATGTTCTGAGCAATATCCATTGCTTCCTGAGGGAAGTTCTGATGTTGTGTAGGCCTTAACTGCCTCTTTTGAAACTTCTGTTATTTTCTCTGACTGTGCAGTATGAAAATTCTGGAACTTGATATTTAACTACTCTCATTTCCCATATTACAAAAACTATGGAAGAGCAAATAGATTTGAACTCCTCTATGTGTGCCCAGTTTTGCTGGAGTGCTGAGGATGTAATGTCTGACTCCAGGGTCCTATGCTGCTGATTGCTGGGAAGGCAGAGCACAGCAGAACATTCCTTTCACAGCTTTGGTTTTGAAATAGTTTTACCCCAAACAGACCCTGCTGAGTGACGTGCCTGAGGACCTTTGATCTGTGCCACTGTGCCTGCTCTTCTGTTCTTATTTATAAATTCTCCTTATTTTTGTCTCTGCTGCCTGAACTAACAAACTCCACTTGCTGTAGCTGTCCAAGGCTGTGTTTTAAGCACTTAAACCACAGGACATCAAAGGTCAGGGCACTGTACTGACAAGGGAATTTTCTTGAACCACACAGGAGGAATATAAGAGTGAAGGGATCACTTGGCACAATATTGACTATACTGATAATGTGGCCTGCATTCACTTAATCAGCAAGAAGCCCACTGGCCTCTTCTATCTTCTGGATGAAGAAAGCAAGTAAGCAATAAACATCTGCAAAAACATGTGTGACAGGGAGGAGGGAAGAACTGTGGAAGGGAACAGAAATGCAGCACTGCAAAAAGGAGGGGAATGTTGCAGGAAGCAAAGGGTTATTTATGACTATGATTTATACTGGAGTTTGCTTCTAATGACTCCAGTATGGTGGTAGAATACATTGATGCTAAAACTGAACTTTGGCTTATGCAAACTTAGAAACTTCCATGTTTGTGGCTTACCATGGAACGGCAGTTAAAGTAAAATGCATGTCTTTAAGTCTTTGGAGCATTAAGTAGCAAGTGTGATAAATAGTTAATGTGGTGCAAACTAAATTTGGCTGGTGAAGTGGGAAGAAACATTGACGTACACTTGAAACCTCAGAATATTCTGTTGTGTGTGGAGCTGCTTGGATTGGGTCCAGAACTGAGCCCACCTTTAAAATTCAAAGCAGCTGTAGAGATCTTGGACAATTAACATTTTCCACAAGCAAAAATAGGTGTTCATTCTGTCACCCTAATAAACATACCTGTATTTGAGAAGTAGATGACCTCTTTTGTCTTGTATTCCCAGTTTTCCACATGCCACCAACCAAACTCTACTGGCAAAATTCAAACAGCAGCATGAGGAGAACAAGTTTTTTGTTGGAACCCCGGTGATGGAGCCTGCTTTTATCATTCGCCACTTTGCTGGCAAAGTGAAATACCAGATCAAAGTACGTGGTAGATGTGATGGGCACAAAAAAAAATTTCCCTGTCTTTCTGGGAGTTTATTGTCAGGATGTAGAAAATTTGCTGGGAATGGGCTGGTTCAGAAGGGTTCTCAGAGGTACTTTGGGTTTGTTTTTTGGGTGGCGGTGTAGACTGGACGGCAACCCTCCGTATTATTCTGAATAAACAAAACAGGGAGCTTTTGTGAGATATTGTGGTTCCATGTGCCTATTTTGCAGGATTTCAGGGAGAAGAACATGGATTACATGAGACCCGACATCGTGGCTCTGCTGCGCAGCAGCGACAGCGCCTTCGTGCGGGAGCTGATCGGGATGGACCCGGTGGCCGTGTTCCGCTGGGCCGTGCTGCGCGCGGCCATCCGCGCCATGGCCGTGTTCGCACAGGCCGGCCGCGACAGGGCTCAGAAAACGGCAGGTGGGGCTGGAACAGGGAACGGCACGTGGGGCTGGGGATGGAACAGGGAACAGCAGGGATGGACCAGGGAATGGCAGGTGGGGCTGGGCATGGAACAGGGAATGGCAGGTGGGGCTGGGCATGGAACAGGGAACAGCAGGTGGGGCTGGGGATGGAACAGGGAATGGCAGGTGGGGCTGGGCATGGAACAGGGAACAGCAGGTGGGGCTGGGGATGGAACAGGGAACGGCAGGTGGGGCTGGGGAACGGCAGGTGGGGCTGGAACAGGGAACGGCAGGGATGGACCAGGGAATGGCAGGTGGGGCTGGGGATGGAACAGGGAACTGCGGGTGGGGCCGGGGAACGGCAGGGATGGGCCAGGGAATGGCAGGGATGGACTGGGAGATGGCAGGGATGGACCAGAGAGTGGCAGGGATGGAACAGAAAACAGCAGGTGGGGTTGGGAAACAGCAGGTAGGGCACTGGAAGGTGCTGGTTGACACCTTCAAAAAGTGCAGGTGAGGCATGGGGAAGGCCATGTATGGCACAGAAAACTACAGGCAGGGCTCAGAAAACTGCTCTGAAAATGCTTAATACTCTACAATTGCTCTGCTGGCAAAGTGAGTTTGTGGCAAAACCTCATCAACCAGACACCATCCCTGGTGCTAAATGCAAATTGAGTAGAAATGGTTTAATATTCATAATGGAGGAGATTGTCACTGTTTTTACCTGAGGTCATTCAGCTTTCCTCCTCCAGTCAGTGCACCATTTCCAGCAGGCTGGGACAGACTTGAAGGCCTGTTTGTGAAAGTTGGGGGTGGTAGTTCTGGTATTCTCATCTTATCACTAGTTTTTATCTTCTTAGACCTCTGTAAAGTATCAAATGAGTGTTCAGGATTAATGACTGAATTTGAGCAGCTACAACTTCCTTTCTAGTAGAAGGGAGTTTGAGCAGAAAAGTACTGCAGCTTGATAAAGGACTGGATAAAAACTCCAGGTCCTTGAATACATACTGTGCTTGCTAAAGTTGGTGGTTTTTTGGGGTTTTTTGCCTGCTCATATCTTTGTCAAAATGCGGGTTTTTGGTTATTTCCTGGCAGGAGTGGTACGTCAAGGACCTCGAGTTCCCCTTGGAGAACTCCAGAGATCGAACACGCCAGTAGAAAAAGTTTATCGGTGAGAAACACATCCTTAACCCCTACAGGGAGCAGCTGAATTGCTGAGCTGGATTTTCATAGGTCAAATCTCAACTAGATCTTTCCACAAGGAAAGCAAGCTTTGTTTCTTCTGTCTTGTTTGCTTTGGCCTTTTTAATACCATCAAAACAACACTCTAGCTTATTTTATGTAAGACCCAATGCCGCCGCATGTTGGGGACAGCCTCAGTTCCATTTACCACTGGGTTTTTGAGTTCTCTGTGGTTGCTGTGTGCAGCTTTCAGCATTGTGTGTTCCTCTGCAGCCAGTCTGGGTCACTGAAGGGGGCAGAGGCAGGGCCAGTCTTACAGAACTGTATCTGTGTAGGGAGATTTGCCTTTCCATGGATATTTAGGCTTTGTACGTGTTCCTTTTGCAGCCTCTCAGTGCTCGATTTCTCATTTGATTGTTCTGAGGATTTCGATATAAATGCTTTTCAAGACATCATTTCTTTTTGTGAGAACAAGAAGTAAGTAGCAAAAGGCCTGAACTCCCAGGCCAGGGAGGCACAGTTCCAGGACACAGTGACTTTCTCAGTGTGCTCTGGTTGACAGTGAAGCCATGGAGCACTTAAAGTAGTGACTTCATGCTGCTTCCTAATTACTGCATCCTGGACAGCCTCTGTTACTTGGGGAAACAAAGAACTGAATATCCAATTTGTGTGAAAGGATTGGTCACAGCTTACCAGATCTTTTTCCACGGGCTATTTTAAATCTTGCTGTTCAGAAAAGTTCAGAGGTCCCCAGGGAAGCCACAGCCCTGTGTAATAATGTTGCTGCCTCTGTGAGCAGCTCAGAATGGGGAGAGCACCTAAGAGTCAGAAGTGATTCTTACACTTCTGTTATTTTTGGTTTGTGCCTCTCTGGAGAGTAAAGAAGGTAAGTTCTGTGCCAGGACACAGCACTTCACAAGAGCACAGTGCATGCTTGAAGAACAAAACATGCCATGAATTAAGGACCATCCCAGGCTTACTTTGAAAAGCTAAACATGAGTAAGTTTGAAATGGAAATGAAACCCAAAATTTCTTCAAGTATCCCTCTAACAGTTTGTTTATAACTTACTTTTCTGATGTAAGTCAGTTTAAGTAGCCTCATTTTAGTAGTCAAATCTCTCTATAAAAATGTTTACTCTTGATTATAAAGAAGCTTATTCTACCTGAAAAGGTTCCTTGGCTTAACCAGAAGGGTTCCCTGCCCCTTAAGTGCATTTTGCTAAATTTCCCTCCATTTTCTGAATTGATGGCTCAAGAATTTACATTTAAAGGTAGAATCAGAGAGTAAGTTGAGTATGAAATTCTGGCAGTTAAATTTTAGAGCACTGATGGAGTAGAAAGTGCTGACTTGTCATCAAAATCATTCATGTTTAGGAACAAGTAGCCTGGGATTGACCTGCTGCATTTTGGAGCACACACGGTGATGGAACCTTTTGGGGTTTTAACTCCTTTTTTCCCCCCTCTCTCACGGCTGTGTATCTCTGTTTGCCACCTGTGTTTTGCTGTGGATCATTTTAGAGACATGCATGAACAAATCATCGCCAGTATTAAAGGACTGCCCTGGCAGGGTGATGATCCCTGTGAGCTGCTTCGGTCCCTCAGTCAGCTTCAACACCGCTCCCACCTCCTGTGAGTGCTCTGGGTATTGCTTTGAAAGTGCAACAAGAACCAGGCAGTTACTCCAGTCCCTAAAAATGATGCTTGTCCCAAATTTGTGTTTTGAAAAATGCTAAAACAAGGCAATTAAAAATAAAACATCCCTTCTGCAAACAGGCTGTATAGAACACCTTGTAACCTACTTCTCATGTGAATTTGCTTTAAAAGCCCCAAGTATGAGCTTGTTGTTGCAAAATATTCAACAGTGAGATCTCCCACAAGGTGTGACAAATGTTTCCTGAAATTCAGGGTGCTGGTGCTGGATGTATTCCTGGGTTTAGAGTCTTTACATCTCCAGTTCTGTGCATGTATAAGGAAATTAAACTCTGCTCTGCTGTATAATAAGTAAATGTAAACTGGGTGGCTCAGAGCAGGAACCTGTCCTATATCACAGAGTTAATATGCTTAGAACCAGCAGGATGTGAACTGCAGCCTTCTTTCTGAGAGCTTCCACTTCCTCACCTTCTGTGTGTGGATGAGAGCTGTGCCTGAGGTGTGTGTCCTGCTCAGACATCCCAGAGTTCCTGGTGCTGGGCCATGCATTGTCCTCCTGGGAGCAGTTGGGTGCTTTCACAGAGTTTCTGGTGCCAGCAGCTGTAACTTCTGAATTATTTTTATTTGCTAGTGCCTTATGTTATAATGAACTTAATGACCATACAGTTGCTAAAGAGAATAACTCACACTACAGTAGCCTATACAACAATGCAGTTTTGAATAGCTTTAACTTCAGAGGTAATGTTTCACTTTTGAAAGCTTCTAATACCTACAGAGTTTAAGAAAAAGAAATTGTTCTTGTTGCAGAGCAATTTGCATTTCTTGCATTGATCACTTGTAAGAGACATGCATGAACACACCCTGGTGCTGTTGTGCTCATTTTCTTCTGTCCTTTACCTTGCTTCATAAATTGCATCAACTTATGGCTTGTAGAAATAATCAAAAATCATGTGTATTTTTTTTCGTAAATTATCTTTAATATTTTCACAGGAAAAGTAGAGGTGTCAAGCAAAAGCAGATCATTCCCAAGGTAATCAGAAAATTTAGATTTCTCTTGGGTAGGGGCTTTTTTGCACTGTGAATTTCATTTTGATTGACAGAACTCACTTCAGTACTGTTTTATAGTGTAGGATAGTTGTATTATTTATCGCTGACAAGCTAAAAAAAGGTGAATGTTCAGTTTAATAAGAATTGTTTAATTAGACAGATACGAAGATGTCATAAATGCATAAAATGACTTCCAAGTCAGGGAAGGCAAATGCAGTAATTATGTGATTGCCCTTGTTCACCTTACACTCTTGGGACAAGGCAGTAGAACAGTTTCACTCTTAAGAAATGTTTTGGCCCAAAATAGAAATGATCATGAAATATTACCTACCATTGAATGTGGAACTCTGGGTAGCTGGTTTCATTCTGACTCATTTCAGACAAAATATTTCTGTTTCAGTTGAAAGACATGCACTTTGTTGATTATGAAAACTTTTTTGTAGAACTTGCTGGATTCCAAATCTCTGAAGCTCATCATGAGCATGACTCTGCACGATCGGACCACAAAGTCCCTTTTGCACTTGCACAAGAAGAAGAAACCCCCCAGCATAAGTGCCCAGTTCCAGGTAGGTGACACACCTCAGGGAACAGCCCCTCCTGGGCTGATCTAGGCTGGTCTTGCTTGGAAAACCAAGTGGATTTTATTCTTGAGGTTTTTTTGATGTGGGGTTTATTGCTTGATTATAGTCAGAGTACATTTTGAGATGCCATTTATGCCATGAAATGTGTCAGTTCTCTGTACTGATCAACCTTGTGTATGGATCTAGTGCTACTGTGAGAGCATGTTCAAACCCTGCTTTAAATTCTCTTGAGAAAGCTAAAAGCAAATACCAAACACAGGGATTTGCTGAGCAATATGGGAGAATCTGTTTGGATTTTGTACAGCCATGAGACCTGAAACAACCTGATTCCTGAGGCAGAAGCTATCCTACTGTCAAACAACACTCAAAATGCTGACACCTGAAGAAAAACTTCTGTGACTGTTTCATTTCAGACTTCACTTAACAAGTTGCTGGAGACACTGGGCAGAGCTGAGCCATTCTTCATCCGCTGCATCCGCTCCAATGCAGAGAAGGTGAGGCTGCCTCAGAGCTGAGCTGAGCTCAGAGTGTGCTGAGATCCAGGGCTCGAGCCTTGGAATCTCTTTATTTCATCTTGTTCACTACCACTCTGTGTGCAGGTGAAGGTAGCCAAGGTGTGGAAGGAAATGTGCTGTCCCTGTGGCAGCAGCTGTGCTCCTCAGGCTCTCACTGCCTGTTTTCTGCTGGTCTTTTACAGAGGGAGATGCTCTTTGATGAGAGCTTGGTGCTGCAGCAGTTACGGTACACGGGCATGCTGGAAACTGTGCGGATCAGGAGGTCTGGCTACAGTGCCAAATACACATTCCAGGTACAGTGGGAACTGGAAGTGGGTTGTGCTTTCAGGAATATCTGCTCTCTTCAGAAAACATATCTTGTGTGTCTCTTCATATGAGGCTCATGACCACTTGGGATGAGCTGTAAAAATGCACTGTAGTTTTGAGAGAGCCTGCATGGTAAAAAGTCATAGTTAAACTGTTGGGGTCATTTGCCAGGAAATTCTTCCTGGTTGTGTGAAGGAAAGCAGTCTGAGTGCAGTCAGTCAGTGCTGCATGGTGGTGTCTAATATGGGAATTAGTTTTCTGTAAAAAACTGTAGGTTTAGAGATCACATCCAGGTGATCTTTCCTGTTAACACGAGGCTGACTGTAGCCTGCATTTTACATGGAAAAATAGCTCAATCTGTAGTGAGAGGTAAGTATTTTCAGATCCCTGTAGCTTAAGTGTCTTAAATACATTTCTATTTTAGAGCTAAAACTCCAAACTTGGGAGTTGTCTTCTAAATTTGGTCTCTTGCTGCCTCTGCTTTTTACAGGAATTCATCGACCAGTTTCAGGTGTTACTGCCCAAAAATGCCAAAGCCTCCAAGGAAGACATTTGTGCTTATTTGAATAAACTAAAACTGAATGAAAACTACTATCAAATAGGGAAGACCAAGGTCTGTGATACTTTCTGTAAGGCAGTAAGAACAGCTGCTGTACACTGCAAAATTCAGTGCAGCTCATTTACAAGTGTTATTCTTCTCTGCTTTTTGTATCTAAATTGGCTATTTTAGCTCTTGCAAGTGATGACACAGAGGTTATACTTGACCCCTTGGTTTTGATGCCAGTCTGGTTTCTTGACTACAGCACAAATCCATGTTATATAGATAGTTTGGGAAATTGTTGCTATTGGCATTTGTCAAACAGATCAATGTTTACATTTTAGAAGGGTTCTGTGATTTGAAGGCTGTAAGTACAAGTGTAAGTTTAGAATCCAAACTCTGAAATTTAAAAGGATTTTTATCTTTTGGGCAAGCTGTCAGCCAGTAAGGTTTGGTGCAGTGGTACCAAACCATTTCCTTATCTGTTCTCTTATTAGCTCTTATCTCTCCAGTGGGGGCTGAAAGGCTCCTGTTAACTGCTTCTTGTTGAACTTTTCTTTAACTGAACAGGTTTTTATGAAAGAGGCTGAACGGCAGATACTACAGGATACACTACACAAAGAGGTGATCAGGAAAATCATCCTCCTTCAGAGCTGGCTCAGGATGGTTTTGGAAAGGAGACGTTTTCTCAGGATGCGGCAGGCAGCCGTTGTTTTGCAGGTATCTTTGATAACTGCCAGCTGCCAATAACTGTTGTTATTTTCCTAACAACAAACAAACAAACTATGTCATGGAGCACTCCCCACCTTGAGGCAGCCCTCCCTCACTTCAGGAACATCCCTTTGCAGGCGTGCTGGCGCTCCCGCTGTGTCAGGATGGCTCTGCAGAGGAACAACGCTGCCATCGAGATCCAGGCAGCCTGGAGGCGGCACCGGCAGCGGAAACGCTTCCTGCAGCTCAGGAGGAGACTTTGTCTCCTGCAGGCCCTGGTCAGGGGGCACCTGCAGCGGAAGAGGTAAAGGGGAAGGAGCAACGTGGCATGAAAACATCCATTTAATCACCTGGCTTCACCTGCCAAGCTCAGTTTGTGTGGTGGGGTGACTTAGTAAACAACTTGGTAAATTGTTGCCCAAGGAAGTTGTGGCTGTCCCTGGACCCATGGAGGTGGCCATGGCCAGGTTGGGTGGGGTTTGGAACACCCTGGGATAGTGAAAGATGTCCCATCCCCATGACAGGGAGATGGGAATGAGATGATCTTTAAGGTTCCTCCCAGCCCAAACTGTTCTGGGATTATATGAGCTTTAAGGTAGTTACTGCCATGTGATATTTCAGGCAGTATCAAGTGGTCAGTGGAGTGTGGCCACTGGGTAAGTGCTCAGGATTTGAGATTTATTCAGCTCAGCTGCACTGGTGCTGCCAGTCCTGACAAGCAGACACCTCCCTGCAGTCCCATTGGGACTGTAGATGTAGTTTGGGTCTGTCTTGGTATTTGGGCTGCATTTAAGCAGTTGGTGGGTTTTTTGACCCCTGGGCATTAAGGATTTGTGTTTTCATATTAAAAATTCTTAACAGATACCAGAAAATGGTTCTAGAAAGGCAGAAAGCTGAAGAAGAGCAGAGAGAAATGCAGGAAGATGAAGACAAAGAACAAGATACAAGCAAGACACACAACATAGATGAAGATACGAGCAAGGATGAGCAGAGTGAGGCAGCAACAGATGAGCTGCCTGTGAAACACGAGTCAGAGCCAGATCAAGCTGTTGAGGATGAAGACCAAGCTCAAAATGAGCAAGCTGAAAACCTGAGCTCATCTGAGAAAGCCACGTTACCCCAGAAGCACCCGGTGGAGGGCTCGGAGAGAGTGACCAACAGCCGAGAGAAGCGGGAATCCCGTCGGCAGAGGGGGCTGGAACACAATGACTTACAGAACAAGCATGTGCTCCTGTCCTTTGAAGGACCATCTGCATTGTGCCACGAAGAGCAAACTGTTGCTGAAGAGGCCCTGGAAACTGCTCCAGAGCCAGAGAAATCCACAGCACAAGAAGATAATGTCCTTCAGGGAAGCAGCGAGGGAGAGAAAAGTCCTAGTGAAGAAAAAACTCTTTCAGACACTCCACCATCAAGTGAGATAAAAGAAAGTGGTTCTGTTCCTGAGCAACCACCTGGATCAGATGCAGAGGACACGGCAGCTGATAGAACGAAAACACAACAGAATCAAAATAACCAAATAAAAGGCAGCCAAAGCTTTACCTGCCCTGAAAGGCCAACAGATCTTGCACTGAATGTTCATAACACACTGTCTGCTACTGGCAGCTTTCAGGGCCCTGCTGACTGCTGGGCAGATAGAAACAGGCGGCAGAGGGCAACCAAAGACCTGGACAGCCCCACTGCTGCAATCCAGAGATACGTGGATGACCCAGAGAAGCTAAAGTACAAGAGAGAGAAATGGAAAGGAAAGAGGCAGTCTGATGCTGGCCAGAATGATGTGCTGAGTCAGTCTCTGGATGGAAGGATACGTGTGGATAAGTCTCCTCAGGATCATTTAGAGTAAGGGCAGCTTCCTTTTTTTCACTTCACAGAAAACAAATATCTGTAATGTTTACAAATCAATGGAGAACTCCTGAGAGCCTTTACATTTGGGCCATGTTATGGCAGCACATGGAGTTGTGAACAGCTTCTGCTTTTTCTTGGCTCCCAGTCCTGCAGTGAATCTGTATGGGCAGAATGTTTTCAGAAGCTCACAAAAGCTGCAAAGCCTGCCTGGCTGTATTAAAAGGAGGAGTCAGGGCATTAGTTGAAATAGTGTCTGGAGTTTATTTTCATGTTTCTTTTACGCCACTGAAAAAAGGTTTTACTGACCTACAGCTTGCAAGCATCATCCCTCTGATATGGCAGGAAATCTGACATTCCCGTGCTTTTTCATTTCTCTCAAAGTAAATTGCAAGGGCTGATCAGGGTTCTGACTCAGATGTAGTGTTGACATGTGGGTTATTTAAAAGATGTGAAGAGGCCACAGACTTTATTAAAATACATATTCTGAAAGTCATCTCATTACAGGAAGAAGGGGAGTTCAGCTTCATTAAGTGACCTCTCAACACTGGCCCAGACTGTTGCCATGAACCAGGTATTGATGCTGTTGTGCATATTCATACTTAATTATAATTGTTTATAAATATTAAAGATTTGTGAATAATTGTCTGTGTTTCTGTCCTTCAGGCTAATTTTCTTTTTGCTTGATACCCATGTAAAAACAATAATCAGAAAATATTATACTGTAATTTGAAAACCTATTTTTTAATAAATGGATCCTTGACCAAATCATTAAATATACTTGGCTCATGTATTAGAAAGCTAATATTTATTGGGTAAAGTGTATTGTCTTGATGAAGTAAACTTCACCATTCTAGTTTTTAAAACCATTTATAGAATCTATGTCACTCAAAATGCAGGTTTTGACTCCTCCTCTCTCCTGTAGCAGTCACCAGATCCAATTGAAGAAGAAAAAGGCAACAAGAAGTTCCCTGTGCAGAAGAAGCCCAGTGACCACTTCCCTGCCTTGGACACGGCCATTCCCGTGCAGCCAGCGAGTCAGCAAGGGGATGCCAAGTATGGCTTGTGTGTCTGACTGGCCTGTCTTTCAGAAAATGAAAACAAAAAGGGATTTTCCATTGGTACTTGAGTTGGGCACCTTGAGACTGTGATTGTGCAGAGGCACAAGCTGGCATTAGCTACATGAGTGGCTGTGTTGCTGCTTCATGTTGCTCTGAGCATGATATCTGAGCCTGCTGAGGAACAGATTCTCTGCTTGCATAACACTTTCTGTGAACTGGTTCTTTTTAAAATAAGAACCAACTTACAGCTGGGATTAAAGGTTCATGTAGTGTAATGCAACACCAAGAGAAAAGCTGAAGAGCCCAGCTAGCATGTAATGCTGCTTCCCTGGCCTGCTCCAGCCTCTGGCATTCTGCAGCCCAGAGACTTCCTGAGCCAGAAGTGATGTTTTGGATATGTGAGGTGTTGTCTGTGTGTGCTGAAGGTAGTGCTCTGATCTTGTAAATACCAGAAAGTCCAGGAGTGCTTTCACACTGTCTTTCCTTTTTTATGTGCTGCTCAGTTTTTCTGCAGGTTGGGCCTTAAATATTCCCCATAGTTGTGGATCCTGTTGTGGTTATTATTAAGAGCCTGTTCTTGTGGCAGAGCCAGCTTCCATTACTAATGGGACAGACTTGTATCTGCTTTTGTATTCAGGTCTGCTTTCAAAAGCCCTTTGCGTAGACTTTTGGGGAAAAAGCCAGACAAGAAAATTGCGAAGGAAAGTTCTGATGTGATTGAGGAAGGAGATGGCCTCTCCCTGGTGTCTTGTGTCCTCTTTACAGACACAGGAGGGACCCAGAAAGTTTCAGAAGGTGAGTTTGGTGGTTTAACTCTCACACAGTGCATCATTTCTGTGAGGAAACAAATGCTGCAGAATTCCCTCACCCTGCTTCAACGTGCAGATCCATTTCTTTGGCAGGTTCTTCGGGGCAGCCAGGCCGCCCCCAGGCTGGGAAGGAGAGCAGCAAGGCCAAGAAGAACAGAACCATAAAGATCAGCAAGATCTCAAGCGTGTCCCAGAACTGGCGCGCGTCCATGGTCCGGGAGATTGCAAACGCCAATGAGCTGAAACACCTGGATGAGTTCCTCCTAAACAAGGTGAAAGGCTCCCAGCCATGAGAAAATTCAAGTCTTTGTTCACTGTTTGTGTAGAATTTTAAAGCCCTGCTGGTCTAGGTGCATGTTTGTGCTATAGTCTAAAGCAAAAGGGAATTGATTGGATGGTTTGACTGAGCTAGGTCTGCATTAGGGTCCTTTCTGTTCTTTTGCTCAAGTCACTGAATGCATAATATTGCATTAAATACAATACAGGGCATTCATGTTAGTTCTTTGTTTACAAATGAGTGGGCAGCAAAACTTGTATTAAAAAAAAAAGCGAGAGTTGTAAATAGAGAGTTCTCTAAAGCCCAACTCTACTGTTTTGTATCATCAGCACAGTGCATTAAAAAATGTTGTTTTAAATAATTGGAATGGTCACAAATAACTAAGCCCAGCCACTGAAGCTTAACTCTGTTCAGATGTTCTTTTCTTAACAAAATCTGATGCAGATGTATTTTTTTTCTAGATCAATGACTTACGCTCCCAGAAGTCTGGTGTTGAATGTTTGTTTTTTGAAGCCACAGAGAAGTTCAGAGGAAACATCAAGACCATGTACTCTGCTCCTGTAAGTAGTAAGTCTCAATAAAGGAAAGTTGGCAGGCAGTAAATGAGTTGAGTGTGCAGGTTAAAGGCTTGGCCTGCAGCTCTTCAACAAAGCAGTTCAGCAATTTTCAGCATAGAATTCAGAGCTGAATGTTAGACTCATTTTACAGTTCTGCTGTAATCTCAAGTAGCCTACTTTGTTTTCCTTTGCTCATTCACTCAGCCATAAATTTATTTTTAGAAATGGATGGATTTTGCTGTCTTCAGCCTCCTAATGCTGAAGAGAGGAGCCAACAGCTTTTCCAATATTCTTCTGACACTGCCTTGTGTCAGCCAAGTGCTGTTGGACAGTGCAGGAGGGAAGTGTGTTAACTTGTTTCTGTCATGGGCTGCTATCTTTGACTTTGATCATGGCTGTGCTTTTTCACCTCTGAACTTAAGTACCTGAAAATATGGAACTGTCTCAACAGTATCAAAAAGGAATGTCTGACAAGTATTTTTCCTTCTTTAGAATGGACAAATCCATGTTGGCTATAAAGATCTGGTGGAAAATTACCAGCTCCTAGTTACAAACCTGGCCAAAAAAAGGGAAGAAAAAGAAGTCAAGCTGGTTTTGAATCTCTTTCTATCCCTTCTGGATGAATTCATCAGAGGATATACAAAGAAAGAGGAACCTGAGCAGCCCAAGGTATGAAAGTTATTCTGTTACTGGTTTAAGGTATGGTGAAACATTGTTGCTCTGTTAACTTAGGGGACCTGTGTTATCTCAAAAACCTTTTCCATGGCATTCTTTATTATTTGGGAAACACTTACTATACACACATCATGTGTATAACAAATTCTGATTGCTGACACACCTTTATGGAATTGTTAATTTTTTAACTTAATGTTTTCAGAATCTGAAAGTGTGCATTTTCTTTGGTGAAAACATAGGAGTTCTCTGGAGGTTTGAGAGATGGAGTTGCTTTGTCATCAGGCAGTGAGCTCAGTTGGTTTTTAGGAAGTTGATAGTGTGAGCTCAGACAACCCTCAAACCAAGCTGAACCTGCAGGATAGTGTCTCAAATGTCTGGAGGTGAAGTAAAGTCTGGGAAACTCAATAAGGGGAAAAAAAAGGAATGGGATATCTGAATTTCAAAGACTAAGGCCAGTTTTGTTTCCCGTTGCAGCAAACCAAAGCCCAGAAGAAGAAACGGAAACAAGATCGTGCAGTAAGTGCTTGCTTTCTGCAATGATCCAAGTCCTCAGGTGCACTCACAGAACACAAACACCCTTTGAAGAGCTTGATTTTGTACTGATGTTCTGGTTTGTTTTGCATGCTCATTCACTTAGCTCTTTTATGAAGATGTGACAGTATAAAACCAGTTTTCATAAAGCAGAGATCTTTCTCATGCAGTGATAGGTCGTACTCAAGCATTTTCTTGCTTGACCATAGCTTCTTTTAAAGTCTAAAGGTTTTCTCAAGCATGGGCTGTTTAAAAGAAAACAACTACTAAATATTAATAACAAAACTACAGCTCTTGTATTTTACTGATGAACTTTAAGGCAGCAAGTCAATTATTAAATGTTCCAGCAAACCTTAAGACAGGGTGAAATTTGGTTTCAGGGGAAAGCTTTCAGCTATAATTGTAAAATAAAAGATGGAAATGTGACATAGCGTAGATGGTTTTATTAAAAATAATAATAATAATTTTTAAAAGGCAAGAAGAGTTCACTGGTTCCTTGCTGTCTCTCATCAGATTGAAGAGCACAATGGCCACGTGTTCACAAACTACCAAGTGAGCATCCGGCAGTCGTGTGAGCACTGCTCCTCCTACATCTGGCCCATGGAGAAGGCCTGTCTGTGCAGTGGTGAGTGAGCACACCTCAGCTGTGCAGACTGCATGTAGCTCTGGGGCTGCAGGTGGGCCTGGGTGAACAGGCCATATAGAAAGTGGGTAATTCAAGATGCAGAGGGTTTCAGTGTGATTTAGATGCTTGTAACAATTGCTCCTTTCTCTAGTTTGCAAGCTGACTTGTCACAAGAAGTGCATGTCCAAAATCCAGAGCAGCTGTACCTCCTGTGGGAAAAAGGTAAGGCCTGTGGATCTGGGATGGGTTCTGTGGTACCAGAAGCAGTGCATGCAAAATGCTGCCTTAATTTCTCAGTAAATGAACAGTGAATATCCAGGCACTGAATAAAAATTGTTTAAACAGTTCCCTCCTCAGTCAGAGAGGGGCTCTGCACTTGCAGAAACAGAGCTTTCTCCTAGGAGGTGATGCTTGAGCTAATTTAGGAACCCTTCTCACAGAGTGTGTGTGCAGTGTTGGCCAAACTGATAAAGAAATCCTGGAGTGTGAACCATAAAGCCTCTTTATTGCTGCAGCTCAGCAAATCTGCCCTATGATCAAAGGCAGGATAAACCACTCAGCTGTAGTTTCTGGAAGCATGAGGCAGTTGTAGCAGGAAGCCATGGCACTGCCTGGCTGGGGAAGGGGAGGGGGCAGTGGGATCACAGCTGTGTCACCCCCAGGGCGAGCAGGACGCGGAGCCGCGGCACTTCGGGGTGTGCGTGAGCGCCCTGACCAGCGAGAGGAACTCGGTGCCCATGGTCATGGAGAAGCTGCTCGAGTATGTGGAGATGCACGGGCTCTACACAGAAGGCATCTACAGGAAATCAGGATCAGCAAATCGGATGAAGGAGCTGAAGCAGTTGCTGCAAGAAGGTCCAAGCAGTGTTGACTCTTTGCATGTCATTGCATGCTATCAGTTTTCCCTTCAATTCTCTTCTATCTGAAAGTATCTGTCACTTCTTAGTGTTTAAAAGCACCTTTTTGCTGACTGTGCAGGCTATATTATTTTTGTTGGCTGCCAAAAGCTGTTTAGTACCTTCAAATTACTATCTTTTGCCTATTTTTAACTTCTGAATTGCCATTTGGATTCTGTGTACAGGAGATTAGAATATTTCTAATCTTATTTCTATGGGGTATCATTGTGTGCATCAAAGGAATGAACTGCTCTAAATAAAACATTTCTTTTCAGACCCAAACTCAGTGAAACTGGAGAATTACCCTATTCACACCATCACAGGGATCCTTAAGCAGTGGCTGAGGGAATTGCCAGACCCACTGATGACCTCAGCACAGTACAATGATTTTCTCAGAGCTGTAGGTAGGTTTAAGAACCATTCTTCAAACATTTCTGCTTTAATTCATTATGTCCTTGGGAAAAGAAATTCTTAAGATGATCATGCTGACTAAACAGCTCCTTCCAGTGTACTTACAACAATGATTTTAGACATTTTACATAAAACACTCTTCAGGGAATTTCTCTCTAGCTTACTTGATCTTGCTTCAGAATTCTTGTTTATTTTTAATGTGTCACAGCTGCTCTTTCTAAAAACTGAATAAGCATGTCAATAAGTTTCCTTTCAGGCAGGGTTTTTCTTCTTGTTATTCTGAACCAGATCTGGATGTACAGATAGTTTAAACACCTAGATTCTTTTAACTTCAGTGGGATTAAGGCACCCTGTATAGTGTTGGAGGTCTTAGTGTGTCACTTGATGATTGCTAATAGCAGCAACATCTGAAAATGCAGGATAATTGCAGTGCCATGAGGGGAACTTGAACATTCAGTTATAATAGTTGCTAAATGAAATGACAGTAAGACTTATCAGAATTTAGTAATTTTAAGCTTTCCACTAGCCTTGCACAGCAATTAATATCTTGTGTTTTCTCCCTTTGTGCAGAACTACCAGAGAAACAGGAGCAGCTCTGTGCCATTTACAGTGTCCTGGAGCAGCTCCCACAAGCAAATCATAATACCTTGGAACGACTCATCTTCCATCTTGTCAAGTAATGAGTTAAATTTCTTCATTTGTAGAGAAACTGTGATTCTGAGTGCTGCTTGGAAGCTTTCTAAAGTGTTAAACACTTTCAGTGTCAGTGTGGGGATTGTGCTGCTGGTTTGGAAATGAAAGAATTGAAGCTGGTAGTTGTGCTCATGAACAGGTGTGTGGTTACTTCTACACCTGGTGTGTTTAGATCAAAGCAGGTAAGAACTACTTTGAAGACAAGGTAGATCTCAAAGCCTTGGTGAGCACCCAGATTTAGACAGAGGGGCTTGTAGTGAACTGAGGATGAACATATGCAAGTTCCAGGAGCAGGTGGTAAAGGGGCTGGTAAAGAGGCTGCTCCTACCCAAGGAACCAGGGGACTTTCCAAGCAGCCCTCTGAACATGGGCAAATGGGATTTTTGAAGAGAAGATGCTGAATCAACAGACATACTTTAAGAAGCTACCAGACTAGCTTAGCCTGGGTAGCTTCCTGATCCTTTGATTCATGAAATGTTGTCTCCTTAGTAGGTATGAAATAATTGTAAAGCTTCTTTGGACTGCTGTACATACGGAGTGTCCAAGAGGCCTCCTTACATGTTATTTGGGAACTCTGGCATGGTGTGATCAGGGTGTTTATATTCTAGCAAGGTCCACTTAAAATCTCTTTTCCTGGATGTTGAATTTCAGAGTGGCTTTGATAGAAGATGTGAACCGCATGTCCCCCAATGCCTTGGCCATCGTGTTTGCTCCGTGCCTCTTGCGCTGTCCTGACACCTCTGACCCCTTGACCAGCATGAAGGATGTCTCAAAAACAACCATGTAAGTTTTGGCAGTCTGCTGAGAAGCAGTGTTTTGGAATGGGATGGAAGGTCAGTACCACTGCCTGTATTTGTTACAACTTTATTCTTATCAAGCTGAGAAGCTGAGGTTCAGGAGCTGAATTCTAGCTCTGCCAGTGCTGCCAGTTCATACACCCTTCTCAGACCTTTCACCTGTCTCCATTTCACTAAGCATAAAGTAGGGTGATCTGTAAGTCTTGATTATCAGGCTTGTGTTTTACCTCAAGATAATCTATTTTTTGGGGGGCTTGTACCCTAATTATCTCTTTTACTGAGATACAAGGCATAATAAACAATAAGATATAGAATTAAGCTGTCTCCTGCATACTTGGAACCCCCGATGATCTCTTCTGCATTGTTCTTTGAATTGAAGAAGGTTCTGTCCTTGACCTCTCTGTTCTCCTCACCCTCCAGTAACTCTGGCTGTGAGAGCCCCTCACCATCCTCACTGCATGGCTGGCCTTGCCTCTGCCTCCAATGAAAAGAGTTTGAAAAATGACAGCTTTTTGTAACTTCTTACTGATCCCTGGGGCCACAGAGGTGGAGAAGGGCAGTTGCAGGCTCGTGTCTCTGCCAGTCTGTGCCAACACAGGGACAACAGGTAGAAGCAGCAGGAGCTGTTGGCAGCCGTGGTAATGTCTGTATGCTCGCCACTGTGTACAGCCAGCATGGGAGGCTCTGGTGATCCCAGGAGGAACATGTGCCATTACCTGTCACCATTACCTGTCCTGTTGTGCCTGCTGTGTTGGACTCTTCACCCTGTTACCATGCAGTGCTGCTGTGAGGGATGGGCGGGGATGCTGTGGTCACATTCCAGCCACATGTGTGTGACAAACACCCCCAGGCCAGGAGCAGCATCCCATCCCACCATGGTTGTTTCAGAACTTTCATAGTATGAGGCAGCTCAATAAGACCTTGCCTTTCTCACAGGTGTGTAGAGATGCTCATAAAGGAGCAGATAAGGAAGTACAAGATAAAAATGGAAGAAATCAATCAGCTGGAAGCAGCAGAGAGCTTCGCTTTCCGACGGCTCTCGTTGCTTCGGCAGAACACGGTAAGTGTTGAAATAAAACTTCCAAGATAAAACTTCCAAATAAAACTTCCAGCAACTTGGTGAGGGAGTGCTACTTCTCCTGTCCATCCATTCAGTGAGTCAAAAATCAGCTGGAAAAAAACAACTGCTCAAAGCTGTAGGTAGGAGCTAAATATACAGCTGCACTGAAGTTCTGGTAAATTAAAGGTCCAGGGGTGGGAATCTGCTTTTGTACTGTTCAAAATCTATTCCCATGTAATTCTGTCAGTGGAACTAAGATTGAGTGTCTGACATGACAAAAGAGTTCCTTCACTCCAGAGATGGCTGGTGTGCAAAAATATGCTGCATTCTAGGAGGGAAAATACTCTTTGTTTTTGTTGTACTGATTAATACAAAACAAACTGTGTCTGATCAGAAGCTGCATATAGTGAATTTGGTCTCCATCTCTCTCTAGCTCTGGCCTATAAAACTTGGGTTCTCTTCCCCTTACGAGGGGAAGCTGGTATGTACAACTGCCTGGCTCCAGTGCATGGGTTTTTCTTATGGTACTCCTGCATGACTAAAGTACTTACATGGGTTGTAACTCAGTTTTAAACACTCTTGAACAATCAGGACTGCATGTACTGGTGCAACTTCCTCCCCAGACTGCATGCAGGGCTGCTGGGCTTTTCTGTCATCACCTGATATTTTATAGACACTCTATGTAACTTACATTGGATGTAATAATATTACTTATTAAGTGACTACTAAAACTAAACTGAGCCTCACAGATCAAAAAAGGTAACAAAATCCTAGATATCAGGTGAATAGGAAACTTTCTTACTTTTTGAAACATTTGTATGGATAACTAACAGCTCTTCATCAATTCCATCAGCCTCTCCTTTGACCCACTCATTTGTCTTCTACTCTGAAACTTGCAGGTGGGTTAGCTGCTTGTGGCTGACAGGTGTTACATGTGAATCTGTCTTGCAGAGTAAAAGTTCTCAGGTCAAAGGAAATGACAGTGGCACCTCAGAGCTGGACTCTGTGCATGAAGAGGAGGACGTTTCTGAAGCCAACAACCGGGAGAAGGAGATTCTCATCGATCGCATACAGTCAATAAAAGAAGAAAAGTAAGTCCCCCTTTACTTGGGCAGGCCATGCCCTTTGCACTTGGAGACAACACAGGTAGTAAAGGATGCCTTTTATCCAAAAGGATCCAACTCTGTTCTGTAGGCCTTGATGAGGGGGAAAAGGAAAATACAAAGCACTAGCTGAGAGAAAACACCATGAGCATTAATAATGACTACATGCTTTAGCTCTGAACCTGAGCTGCATAAAGGTGCTTGTGTCAGAGGTGCTGCAGCCTGTGTTTGATGCAGGGAGGACATCACTTACCGCTTGCCCGAGCTCGACCAGCGAGGCTCTGACGAGGAAAACGTGGACTCGGAGACCTCTGCGAGCACAGAGAGCCTGCTGGAGGACAAACCAGGCCGGGTGGATACCGAAGGTCAGTATTAAGGTAGTAAGTGCTTTTTTTTATTCTACATCTTTCACTGTATACAGCCAGGTGACCAAACATCATCTGGTCACAGTGGCTCGTATTGAGTTACATTTTAGGCCCGCTATCAGTCTCTAAGTATCTTCTTTCTTTAAAGCAATTATTGGATTACACTGCTGTGCTCAGAGCTCCAGCGTGCCTGCCAAAGACATTTGCCAAGTGCCTTCTCTCCCGCAAACCTCTTCAGATTCTTACTCTGCATCCCTGGCTTCAAGGCGCAGATACTCCTTAACACTGTCCAAGATTAAAGTGCCCCGTCGAACTCCAGTGATGCCAACAGCAAACATAAAACTTCCTCCCGGGATGTTCAAATGTACAGAATCCCAGGACGAGGCTTTCGCTAAGGAAGAGCGTCAGAGGGTGCAGCGGAGGGAGCAGCCAGCGAGGCGGACAGACAGCATCCACTCGGTGTACATTGCACAAGGGTCTGCACTGGCCCACGCTCAGGAACTCGGGGATGAATACGAACCCACAGCAAAACTCAAACGCAGGTTCTCGGACCCTTACTCTCACATTCCCTGTGTGGAGAAGTGAAATCCTTCAGCTCTCTGGACTCTTCTTGAAGTTGACCACAGCTTTGGCTTTAACCCTTTGAAGGCTCTGAACTTGTTCATGGTCTTTTAAGTGGCTGCGGGGAAGGCAGCCCAGAAATGTACAGTACTGTAAGGGTTAAGCAAGGTTGTTTAAAGCAAATATTCTCCACTTTAAATTAAAACCTTGCAAAGAAAGTAAAGCTTCATGTTGAATAAAATACGTGGATTGAGTGTACAGGAAAAAGCCCCCCCATTCCGCTGCTGTGCCTTTTCCATTTGCCTTACAATGGACTCTCATGGGACCAACAGTGAGTTTAGGTCAATGTGTGTTGCCTTAATGTTTTGTATGATTTTATGACAATTTTCTCTATGGTTTACAGAACTGTTAAATGTGGTAATAGCCTTAACTGAGACCAACAAATATAAAAACGTTCATTAAAACATTGCACTTTTAAAAAATACATGTGGTAGTTGATGGATGTCTGTCTAACAAGCAATTTATTTCCGAAGGAAGCCTTTACTGTTTTTATAAAGTAGTGATAAAGGACGGGGGAAGAGGGAAGCAGTAATGCGGCTGTAGTGTCACAGGGGAGGATTTTGGTGCTCCTGGAGCAAAGGGGAGCTCCCATGCTGGGTGTGCTGTGCGATCCGCCTCACCTCTGTGCGGGGACACAGCTGAGGGCGAGCTGCGATCCCTCCGCAGCGCTTGAAGCCGCGGCCGTGCTCCGGCCCCTCACGGCGCTGCACCGTGCTGGAGTGAGGGAAGAGCTCAGTTCGGCCACAGCGCTGCCCCGAGCCGCAGCTGCCTCTGTGGCCGTGTGCACGCCTTGGGTTTGGGGTGATTTGGCAGGGGGGGTTTGGGTTTTGTTTTTTTTTTTTAAATAAACCGGGGCGGTCACGGCCCGCCCGGCGCTTCCCGCCCCTCCCCGCGCCCCGCCCCAAGATGGCGCCCGGCGCTGAGGGGAGTTCCGGTGCCGCCATGGCCGCGACGCGGCTGGAGCTGAACTTGATGCGGCTCCTGAGCCGGTGCGAGGCGCTGGCGGCGGAGCGGCGGGACCCCGAGGAGTGGCGGCTGGAGAAGGTGAGGCCGCCGCGCCCCTCCCGCCCTTCTGCCCCGCAGCACCGCGTCCGGCCCCTCAGTAACCGAGATGGGGAGCGCTGTGATGTTAAACCCACGGCCTTTGCCAGACGGGATTTCTCCTTAATGCTGTCACTTAAAATCTTGTTTTTGCCCTCAGTATGTGGCTGCTCTGGAGGACATGCTCCGGGAGCTGAAGAAGCAGTCCAGGTGAGCGCTCTGAGCCCCTGGGTGCCTGTTGTGGGTTTGTGCTTCTGGGTGTGCCAGAGGAGGTTTAGGTTGGATACCAGGAAAAATTCCTTCAGTGAAAGTGGGTGTTAAACCCACGGCCTTTGCCAGACAGGGGATTTCTCCTTAATGCTGTACTTAAAATCTTGTTTTTGCCCTTAGTATGTGGCTGCTCTGGAGGACATGCTCCGGGAGCTGAAGAAGCAGTCCAGGTGAGCGCTCTGAGCCCCTGGGTGCCTGTTGTGGGTTTGTGCTTCTGGGTGTGCCAGAGGAGGTTTAGGTTGGATACCAGGAAAAATTCCTTCAGTGAAAGTGGTAAAACACTAGAAGGAGCTGCCCAGGGAAGAGATGGAGTCACCATTCCTGGAAGCGTTCAAAAAGAGAGCAGATGTGGCACTTTGCAATATGGTTTAGTGGGAATGGGGGGAATTCAGTCGAAGGTTGGATCTGGTGCTCTTGGAGGTCTTTTCTAACATTAATAACACTGTGATTCCATAATCTCTTACCTGTAAGTCAGCCATGGCCCACGAGCACTGCAGCAGTGTGTCTTCCCTGTGGAAATACATATTCCTTGAGCCTTCCCTGCCTTGGAAAAGGTGATTTGCAGAGGGTTGCAAGTGTATTCCCGACCTGAGGCTATTTCTGCTTCTTTGAAAATCCGTGTGGGGCTTTTTGATTATTTCATTTGGAAAGCAGAACACTAGAAAATGCTGATAACTTTGGTTTTGATATTGTTATCTTCCAACAGCAAGCCAGCCCCTGAACTACTGAATGAATACTCTCGCAAAGTGGACTTCCTAAAGGGACTCCTAGAAGCTGAAAAATTGGTAAGATCTACTAGTTCATCTAGAAAAGATTCCAGTATTCTGTGTTTATATTCACCTATTGCCTGGTTCCTATGCTTACTTTTATCTTGCATCTCAAAATAACAGTTGTTAAAATCTTATTACGCACTCCTTGTGAAAGCCTGAATAAATATCGGATTAATATTTTGTTAAAAGGAAGTATTGTATGAAACTTCAAAAGCGAAGTGTATGTTGCATTCATCTTTCTCACTCCTTTGTGAGATGCAAGGGCAGCTGCTGTCCCTCAGGCCTGACACCTCTCTGGGCTGGTCCCAGGTGCACCTGGGGAGCTGTGAAACGCCACCAAGCGAGGTGCAGTCAGTGCTGCTGTTCAGGCTGACTTCCCTGTTGGGAAGCGCTGTGGGATTGCACCCCCATCCTCGTGGGTCGCACCCCGGCTGCCTCGCACTGCAGACTGTCATATCCATGACTGCTCCCTGCTTCTCCTCACTCCCAGCCTTCATCGACGGAAAAGGCTCTGGCAAACCAGTTCCTGGCCCCTGGGCGCACGCCGACGACAGCCAAGGAGAGAACCCCGGCCACCAAAACCGTCCACCTGCAGACCAAGGCGCGCTGCACGGGCCAGATGAGGAGCGAGCTGCTCGGCACGGTGCGTTCAGTGCTGCTGCTGCACAGATTGTCCTGCTTGTGTTCGGCTGCCTCGGGTGGCTGTGTCTCACAAGTGTCCCAGGCTGGGTGGGGAGGCACCTCTTTATCTCTAAATCCTGGGCACAGGCACTCTGCCAGGCCTGTCCTTTATCACTGACCCTTTGTAATCTGCTGTTTTGGTTCTCTTTCTCCTCCCAGGACGCCCTGGCTGCTGATGGTAAGTTTGACCAGTTGGTTCCTCTAATTGTAGTCAGCCTGAGTCTTACAGGGAGGGGAAGAGTGTTCAAGATTTCCCAAAGTGTACTTTTAATTTAGTGCCTCACTTCTTTTCAAGACAGCAGATTTAAAAAAAAACAAACTAAACCAAAACCCTGACAGATGAAAGCAGAAGTGTTGTTATCAATGGTGGCAGTGACTTGCAGGAAGTTCTTTTTGTAGCATTCATGCAGAAACAGACATTCTAATTACAGAATTAGCAGGGGCAATTTATTTTGTGCCTGTTCCCTTCTGCTCTGAGCAAACCATGTGATCCTGGGTGCTTTGAGTAGGTGTTGTTCAGTTCCTCTGGAATACACAGCCATGTTATTCACGTAGGGAACTGGGAGGAATTAATTTGAGGTTTCCATGGCTACTGTTAGAGCAGCTGGAGCTGGGCCAATCTAACGTGTCCTGAAAGAACACCGAGACACACGGGCTGAAACCCTGCCCTCAGGGATGTGATTCAGCTGGGGTTTTTCCCCTCTTTTGATGTTGGGTGTCCTCTTTTCCCTGCAGAAAGCAGGTAGGCATTTGACACCCATATTCCTTGGGGTAGAGGCTAAGTAGGATTTGGATATCCAGAAATCCCTGTGATTGCATGGGAAACATGCTAAACACTAAACACTTATTTTATTTTTCCAGATTCTGAGGAGTTGAACATAAGGAAGCGCAAGTAAGTCAAAATTTCTCATTCCAGTGCTCAGTGTTTTGGGAACTGTTTTCCCACTGACCTTTAAATCCCTGATATGCTTTAGATTGGGTGAAGTGTCTGACCAAAATACAATGGCTTTAGTTGACTCAGTGGGCCTTGTTGTCTCGTAGAGATGTAAAACCTGGGGAAAACTTGTGAGATTGACCCACAAGGAAACATAAATCCCTTTTTTTCCCTCGTGCTCTTGCAGAGGCCTCACATCAGATGAGAAGCAGTCGGCAGTGGAGCTGGATGCTGTGCTGCAGCACCACCAGGACATGCAGGAGAAGCTGGCTGAGGAAATGCTCAGCTTGGCTCGCAGCCTCAAAAACAACACTCTGGCTGCCCAGAACGTGATCAAACAGGACAACCAGGTAGTGCATGTTGAGCTGTAGCCCCTCGGTTTTGCAGCCCACAAGGTTCAAGTGCTGATGAGTGAAATCCTGTAGCTTGATTCCAGGTGGGATTGGAGTGGGGGCAACAGCTGCCTGCAGTTGAACCTTTTCTCTGTTGGAGGAAGCTGCCAGACCTGGCAGCTGTGAGGCTGACCCTGTTTGCTCTCTTTGCTCCACAGACACTGTCACACTCCCTCAGGATGGCAGACCAGAACTTCGAGAAGCTCAAGGACGAATCCGACCGCCTGGAACAGCACGCCAAGAAATCTGTCAACTGGCTGCTGTGGATAATGCTAATTGTAGTTTGTTTTATATTCATCAGCATGATTCTCTTCATCAGGATTTTCCCCAAACTGAAATGATTCTGTTTCATTTTATATAAAGCTGCCTGCAGTGCAGTGGGAAAGCTCAGCTGGTGTGAGAACTGTCGCAGTCAGTGCCCTTAAAGAGGCTGTGCAAGGCCTACCTTGCATCTCCTCCCTGTGCAGGCAGTGGAGGACGGCTTTCCTGAGGAAGGCTTTCCACACTTGCATACTTGTTTACTTGGTGACTCTTGTTGCCTCCTGCAGGGAGAGCTGAGGTAAGGATGAGAATTTACACTTACCTGCTAACAAGTTATTTAGTGGATAAATACAGTAATTTTTAATGTGTTTGTGACAAATGTTATGACTCCTAAAAGGCATTTAGTCAATACAAATTTAAATAACAGTTGAAGTCTTAGACTCTTTCCTGTCTTCACAGCTTTTCTGTATTGACCTAGGAGCTTGCTGCCAACAGGATATTTAATTTCAGTTCTGTACATACACAGCTGCAGGTGTAGAAGGAGAATTGTGCTGTTCAGGTGCTTGCTTGGCTCAGATTCAGAGTATCAACAGGTAAAACTCCTCTCAGGCTCACCTTTTGCCCAGATGTATATTTGGGACTTCGGACTTCACTGTCTTCTCCAGTTTAGATTGCTACAGGACTGGAGCTGCTCTCTGAGCAGTGTTTGCCTCCCTTTTGTGTGTTCTCACTTCTCATTGTGGTGTTGATGCCGTTGCATGAAGGAAACGCTGTGACCCTGCCACCTTCGAACTGTACACACAGTGCTGCAGGTGGCACGGACCTCACCTGTGCAAACATGCTTGTGCTGGAAGATGAGGGCAGAGGAAGGTGATGTCTTCAAGACAGAAATAATAATTTAAAAAATATTCAGCCTTTCTTTTTGAGCAAATGATTCCTGTTGTCTTAAGAGTTCACTAAAATAAAACAGAGAAAAAAACCTCTCATATTTTTAAAACACTGCTGTTGCTAGAAAAACTTGGAGACTGTAGTAAAGCAGGGTTTGTGTGACAGTCTGAGAGTCTCTGTAGGTGCTTGTGAGAAGCTGAAAGCAAACCCTTCTGCATCCTGCTGGTCAGTGTTCAGGTGTGTCCCATGGAGGAGATGAGGGGCAGCAGGTGACCCTGGGTGTGCTTTAGTCTGGAACCAAACCATGGGGTGTTCCAGGCCTGGCTGCTGATCCCAACAGCCCCAGGACAGGGAATGATTGGAGAAGAGCTGTTTGTCACAGCTGGGTTCTTAGGAACGTCCAGCTTTGCTTTGAACACATCCCAAAGCACCAGGCTCTGTGTCAGAGCTCTGCTCTCTTCTGTACAAACCCATCTCTGGTCATGAAGGCAGTTAACATTTTTACACAAAATGTTTCTGTTCATTTAACACAATGTTTGCAATGTAGTATGCCACTCACTTATGGATTATCAAATGAATAATTGTATTATGAGGTACAGCTTTTAATTCCAGCTACTCAGATATCTACAATATACTCCTGTTTTACTCATCTTGAATTTAGACAAATTTATAGTTGTAGCAATTAATTTATGGACATTTTCCTTAGTTGTTTTCCTTCATCTGTATGTAACGTTTGACATTTCACTGTGCTTCGTTAGTCTATGCTGTGTCACCAAATTATTTTTCAACTCTGATTGTTCACTACTTTCCCTGCAGGCATTTCAATGCCGAGCTCTTCTCTTAGAGGCTGAATGTGATGCTGGGATGGCGTGTGTGAGATTTTGGGATGCAGCATTAGTGCTTCATTGTCCATAACACTGTCCTCTTTATTACTTGAAATAAATTATTTTTCCTAGTTCACAAAATATTTGGTGCATCACTGCAGACAAGTTTAAAACTGACTTTTGCTATCAGCAAAATGGGTTGCCTACAACTTTTTGGCACTCATAAATTAGGAAATTTTTGATTGGAAAGACATGAAAGGGAGCTGCTAGTGATAGCTTGTCTCCAAGAAAAGATCCACCCCTCTTAGTGACAGATACTGATTTACAAAGAAGCCTGCATGGAGTGAGTTCAGAACCCACTTAACTTTTGCCCATTGACATTTCATGGGTGTTTGTTATTTTGGATGAACGGCCAGGAGTGAACCCTGTAACACTTTTTGTTATCTCCAGCGGCCGTTGAGCACTGAGCCTCTGCTTCCTGGGGCTTCTCTCCCAGGTGGAAAAATGTTCTCTTCTTCTCCCAGCCCAACGGATCCAGTGCCCTGCACACAAAGGCTGGGTTGTTGTCTTTGCTTGTCTCTAGTTCATTTAGCAATTGGAGTCATTCAACACCACTTTGAAGATGGGAGCTGGTGCTATTTAGAATAAACAATGACTCAGGGCTTTGTGACATTTCCCAGATGAATGACAGTTTTTATTTTTGACTGACCTGGGAGGGGTGGTGGATGCTCTGCTGCTCCAGCCCTCGGCTCCATTTCATGGCACTGGGTTCTGTGCAGCTCTCCACAGAGCAATATGTATAGAATATGTATAGAAATGGCCTTCTGTGAGAGTTGCTTAACTTTCCCAAAAGCTTGGGAAATCCAGATGGGGAGATGTTTATCAGGCACAGGGCTGGGCTTTGCTTGGCTTCTTGGCAGACTACCTACTTTGAGAGAGCAAGAAAAATTAAACCAAAACCCTTTAGGAGGCTTGGGTCACATCAGGCCAGTGGATGCCACGATTCAGTCTGGCAGCAGCAGTGACTCCGGGTCAGTCTAAGATTTTCTGCCAAACACCCTTGGTGGCAGAGACTGCGTGTTACAATGCTCAGTGTTTAGCAGTGTCCTCATCACAGATGGGATGTGCTGGAAGGATCCTTCACAGGCTCTTGGTGCAGGAATGGCAGGAGCAGAACACTGGATGCAATGGCTCCTGTGGCTGGGCAGTCCTAGGTTTTGGACATGTGCTTCCTTGGGTTTTCTTTGCACTTGGTGCATCAGATTTGAGAGGCTGTGAGCAGCTATTCTGCCAGAAGGGAATATCCTGTGAAGAGTGAAAAGGAGGGAGTGGACAGAGCAGGGCTCTGCTCCCAGCTGTTCCCTGTGTGACACCCAGTGTGTCACCTCCCTTCTCATTGTCTGCTGTAAACCTGCCATGAGACCTGAGAATTGAGTCTTATGATTTATGGTTACAGTTTAGTTTCTTTTAGGAAAGAAATTCCCTGTGAGGGTGGTGAGGCCCTGGCACAGGGTGCCCAGAGTAGCTGTGGCTGCCCCATTGCTGGAAGTGTTCCAGGCCAGGCTGGCTGGGGCTTGGAGCAAACTGGGATAGTGGGAGGTGTCCCTACCCATGATAGGGGTTGGGATGGGCTTTTAAGATCCTTCCAACCCAAACCATTCTGTGAGTCTGTGAAATACAAAAACTGGAGTGGCAGTGCTAGAGCAGCTCAGAGCAGATACTCCAATGTCACGGCCTGCAGCAGAACTCCCAATGTAATTCCCAAGTCCCAGGGCCTTGCATGGGGCTGGCTGGGAGCTCCTGTCCTGACCTGCCCCACTGCTGGGAATCCGTGTGCGCTTGCCGTGTGTCCCACTGAACGGGAGTGACATTAAACCCAATGGCACTAAATCAATACCACCTGTCACATGATGCCACCGTGACATTTCTGGCATCAGCGCTCCCTCTAATAGGAGCTGGAACTGGGAAGCAGCAGCAGTTAGTGAATAATGGATCAGATACGCCTGATTTGTAACATTTACAGAGGGAGGGCGTGTCTCCCAGCCACAGAACAAACCGGTTATCAAACGGGAACTGGGAGTTCTGACTCGTCCAAAACGCAAACCCTGAGCAGCGCGGAGCACAGAGCCAGGCTTTGGGAACCCCTGGTGCTGCCCAGAACGCCAGTGCTCCCTCCAAATTAGACTCTGGATCAACAAAAACATGCATTAGTGTCAAGAAATAACCAAGGAAGGAGGGGCTGGGGGTGAGCCGTGGGTCAGAACTGGTGTAGCTGGTGGCTGGGCTGGAGCCCAGCGTGGCCGTGCTGGGGGCAGTGACACGGCTGTGGCTGCTGCCCTGCACATGGTGGCTGATGGAGAGCAGGGAGCCTGGCAGCAGGCTGTGCAAGACACCTGGGGCTCCCTGAGGTGAGCCTGAGAAGCTGTAGGGAAGATGGAGGATGGAGGATGAGGAGGCTCGGGGGGCTGAAGGCCACATCTGTCTGACTGTCTCACATCTGGGCCCTACTCACCAGACCCAGGTTGGGAATGCTGACAATACTTTGTACAATACAAATACAAAACTTTGATGCTGAATTAGAACAAAAATATTCTCACAAGGAATCAAAAACAAGTAGAATATTGCATGTGCCTCTGTGCCACCCAAAAATCAATCTGCACAAAACCAGAAACTGGACAAAAAAAGCTAAAATGAGGCAGCTCTGCAGTTGGCCATGAGGAACTGGAATTTGCTGCCTTCATCTCCAGGGTCTTTGACCTGCATGTAGCAGAGAGATGCCCTCTGCCATTTTCACCCTGGCCAAAATTTGTATTTGCTCATGTAACAATAGAATTCTCCAGAAGGATCTGACAGTGCTTCCTGTTTTAACAGTAAAAAGCTGAGACTTCTGTCCTTAGCACATAAAGTGACCGGATCTCCATCCTCTGAGCCTTCTCACTGAGAAAAGTCACTTATCGGATTTGGTGTGGACGGAAGGAAGGGTAAGAAAGGAACTCTGTCAATCAATGACGTGAAATATTTTATATTAAGAGATTTGGCCAAGGGTTTTGTGTGACTCTAAACAGGATGAGATAATTTTCCAAGGTCAGCTGTCCCGTGCTCTCAGCGTTAGGTTTAGTCACTGAGAAGTCAATCCTGTAAACCTTCACAGCAACATCCTGCCAGTGATGCAGAGACTTGGCTGTTGTTGGCTTCAACAGCAGCTCTGCTGCATCTTCAAAGGGCAGGAGGCCGCATAATGTGCAAATTGCCTGGTGAGAAATGTGTGAGCAGGAAAGAGTGCCTGGCAAATCAATAAAAACAGAGTAACCTGAGCCATGGGGTAACTCTTCACTCAGACAGTTGCAACTTGTTGTTAAGAGAAGGCCACAGTGAGCTGGTGGAGCAGAAAGTGGGAATTCTGACCTCAGCTCGGCCCCCACGCTGCTGTGTGGCTTTGTCTTCTGAACTGGATTTCACGCAGTTTAGTTCTTAAAACAGAATTGGTACCAATGAACCTTCTTGGTGAGTCAACTGCTCCAAAGCTCCTTTTGGGTACAAAGTTTGTGTTCCTTGACTGTTCCCAGGCTGGTTAATTAGTGAGGAACTTTAATTTGTATGCCTAAAAACACACAGCCTAAAACCCACCCATGTGTTCCAGTGTATAGAGAAAAAAATTGTGTTGATTCTCAAGGTGTGAAGCTCTCAGCAGCTCCACGTGTTGGTGGCTGGGAGCTGAGCTGGGTTCTCTCTCCACAGACACTTGTGACAGTACAAGATGTCACTGCTGCAACATTCAAGCTGCTTTACAAAGTCATTGTCCCTACCTGCTTGTGCAAACGTGGCTCCTGCTCCAGGGATGGGCTTCCAAGGGCTTCACTTCTGAGCAGCATTGGTCTGCAGGAGGGATCTGTTGGGAAGTTGGTACTCTTAGGTTGGTTTGATGTGGAGGCATCTGTAGGACAGAGCAGTAGACTTTGGACAAGGGATAGAGGGACAGGGCACAGGGAATGGCTGCCACTGCCAGAGGGCAGGGCTGGATGGGGTATTGGGCAGGAATTGTTCCCTGGCAGGGTGGGCAGGCCCTGGCACAGGGTGCCCAGAGCAGCTGTGGCTGCCCCTGGATCCCTGGCAGTGCCCAAGGCCAGGCTGGGTAGGGCTGGGAGCAGCCTGGGACAGTGGGAGGTGTCCCTGCCATGGTAGGGCTGGGATGGGATGAGCTTTGAGGTCCCTTCCAACCCAAACCATTCCATGATTTAAGTAAGGAATGGATCAAACTAAAACAAATAAGCCTTTGTAGGGTCAAACAGATGGATACACTCTATTGCAAGCCTCTCTGTACTTATTTTCTCAGGAGGACTCAGATCTGAACCCCCATGGTCTGTGATTGTCACATTTCATAGCACTTATCCCTGCTTATTTCCAAGTTATTTTAACTAAACCATAAAACATCTGTAGTGGAGAGAAAGAAATGTGACTGTTGCCATTATTTAATATATCAAACTGGTGATTTTAGTAGCTTCTTGAATCAGGAATAAAAGAAGAGCCTGCATTGCAGCTATTAGAAAAAAAAAAAAAAAAGAGTAAGCAGGTGTTGGCTTAGTTTCTAAGCGCCCACATTGCTCCTGTTGGTTTATCTGATTGCAAACCAAGTGCACTGTAGCATGATGAATATGTAGCAGTGAATGTATGGGAAAGATGCTGGAAAGGTTGTGCCCTGATGTTCTTAATCAGTAATTAGAAACTAAAAATAGTATTTTAAGGAAAGATAATAAATCTGTAGCCTTTAATCCTCATGTGCCAATGTGTAAGCTGATATCATTATTACATGAAAGGCAATGAGAACATAAGTGAGTAAGCAAGAGCAGGTTGCTGTTACACTCCCAGTATAAATTCCACACAACCCAAGCTGTCCAGGTGATATTTGGCTCTGTCTGTTTTATGCAAAGTCTACAGTCATAAAGCAGGTTAATTTACAAGCAGAGAACGCATACTTTTGTTGTTTATTTCCATTCCTTAACTGCCCTTACTTCCTGAAGCAGTCCAGAATGAGTGGGGTTCCAAGTCTCTCTGCACTTGCCAGCTCGAGGCAGCAGCATGGATTTGGGAAAAAAGGACAGAAATGGGGGAAATGCTGTTCCATGACTGTGGCTCTGATGCACCAATGGGCTGAATCAACAGCTCCTGTGCTGTGCAGACACACATCTGCTGTGCTGATGACAGACAAAGCATCCCCACTTAAGCAGAGCCTTTCATCTCAGCATTTAAATAGTCTGCAAATGCCAAGATGTAGTTATTGTTGCACAGGTACCATCCCAGCTAATGCTGCTTATGCTGGTCGAATCAGGCCAGCCTTACCCTGTCCAACAGAGAAACCTCAAAAACCATCAGGGGCTGAATCACAGGAGGAGAGCCATGATTCCACTGACCAGCCCTCCCCTCATTCACACTCTGTCGTGTCCCTGGGACAACTGCAGTGATTCTTTACCTGAAAAAGCAATGCAAAGTATTTTAAATAGGGTAAAGTCATAGTGCAATTCAGTGTCCAGACAAAGGGACTGAGGCACAGTGACCTGCTGGTCACCACTGCCATGCCCAGTGGCTCTTTATGTCAGGCACAAGTGAGAGATCTGTTGTAAGCTAAAGATGCTGGGATAAAAATTTTAAAGAAGGTCTATTTGCCAAGCATTTTGAATTTAAAAAAGGCTTTTTTTCCAGCAGTTTAAAACTCATTTGTCTCACAGAAATGGCTGAAAGCAAGAGCCAGATAAAATTACTGGAAGTTGCCAGGAAACGTACTGTCATGGCTTAGCGCGAGTGCAGCGCAGAGATGATTAAAAAAGGCACCAAATGGTAAATCCCACTGGAAAAAGAACCAGAAATCTGCAATGGCTCTTTGGGTTCTGCGATACTGAAAGCAGTGGCAGTGGTAGACAGTATCCTCATCCCAAACTCTGTCCAGCTCTGCGGCAATTCATCCTTTCCGGGAGGAGGAGAAGGGACAGGGGCACAGCCGCGGCAGCAGCCCTGCTCTCAGCCTGACCTGTCAGCACTGGGGACAGTGACACAGAATCCCAGAATGGTTCGGGTTGGAAGGGACCTCAAAGCTCATCCCATCCCACCCCTGCTATAGCAGGGACACCTTCCACTGTCCCAGGCTGCTCCCAGCCCTGTCCAGCCTGGCCTTGGGCACTGCCAGGGATCCAGGGGCAGCCACAGCTGCTCTGGGCACCCTGTGCCAGGGCCTGCCCACCCTCACACTAAATATCTTTTCCCTAATCTCTAACCTAACCCTACTCTCCTTCCACTTGAACCCACAACGAGGTGAGGCTGCTCTTTCACTCGCTGAACGCTACCGAGGCCACAGCGGCTACCCGGGCAGCGCCAGCAGGGCTCACAGCCGGCCTGGATGGGCGGGCGGGCGGGCGGATAGAAGGATGGACGGACAGATGGATGGTTGGACGGAAGGCTGGCTGATGAAGGCTGGCTGATCAAGGCTGGCTGATGAAGGGTGGCTGGATGCCGCCGCGGCCGCTGCCGCTGCTCCTCCCCCGGCCCGTCCCGTCCCGTGCCCGCGCTCCGCGCCGCCTCTTGCGGCCGCCCCGCTCGGCTCGCAGCTGACGGGGGCAGCCCCTTGTTTACTGGCCGGGGCGCCGCCGCCAGCCCGGCCTGCGCTGGAAGGGGCCGCCGGGCCGGGGCCGACACCGCGGGCAGGGAGGGGCCCGGCGCTATAAAGGGGCTCCGCGGGGGCTCCACCGGCGATGCTCGGCCGGGCCCGGCCCC